>NC_066579.1:106741786-107057536 GCF_024323335.1 Lathyrus oleraceus
CTTGTGTAATTTGTTCCATCAAATCGATCTAACTTGACAAGGTCCTGGTTCATCACTTTGATGCTTGAAACAGCAGCGTCTGAAGCCATTATGTTACTACTACTTTTAAGATTGTTAGAAAATTCGGTAAAATTAAATGGATCCAGGACTGAATCGTGATTGAGAATCACTTTCCTTAAAAGTATTTCAAGCACTCTTTTATTATGTCTTAGAGTTGGAAAATGCAAGAACACTCAGGATAATATCAACCTTAATTTCGAGTCTGCACAAGACAAGTGAAGAACCCGAAATGCAAGGAAGGTTTTTCTGGAATTTGGAAGAGAAATACGTTCTTAGTTCTTGTGTTATTTTTCTGAATAGAATCATATATTTATAGGAGATATGGATGTTGTTTCAAAAGTTTGCAACCTTTCATGAAACAACACCATTTCACCATAAAACACAATGTTTCATATATGACACTATTTCATGAAAAGATATGAAAATTGAATTCAAAATTCAAACAAAACAATAACTAAAAAATTGAATTCAAAGCATTAAATGCTATTTAACTCTTTTGTCATTTTGGAACTAATATTGCAAAACAATTTCCAACACATATTATTTCAAAGACATGCATTTGGAGTGTTTCAACCCCTTCCCATCATGTTCAAAGCAAACTCAGCTCTTTTGCCTAGTATCCATCTAAAATGTTCATGTTTCATGTTTCTATCATTTTTACAATCTGTTTTGCTTTTCATAACTTTAACCCATCTTTGTCTATATAAAATGTCATATTCTTTATTTCGTTTTTTCATGGTCATTTTTTAAGACAACATATTATGATATCAATACATTATATTTTAGAATTTTATATATAAAAAAAACTTAATATCAATACAGTACAGTTTAAGTGAATAAAATTTATC
Organism: Lathyrus oleraceus; assembly: GCF_024323335.1. NCBI lineage: Eukaryota > Viridiplantae > Streptophyta > Magnoliopsida > Fabales > Fabaceae > Lathyrus > Lathyrus oleraceus. The sequence goes on from NC_066579.1 coordinate 106,742,695, forward strand.
ATAAAAAAACTAACAATTCATTATTGTTAATGTTATAATTTAGGATCTTATTCAAAATAATAACATTAACAAATCAATAATGATAATATTATTATTTAGAATCTTATTCTAATAATTTCAAGTGATATCTATATGTACTTAAGTATTAGAATTAGAATTTGGCATGAAATATGGTTTATGATACTAACTTCTTGATATCATATATAATTATCATAATAAAACGAAAATTTAACTTAAGTCATCTCTATAAAATTAATATTTAAGAGAAAGAGTGTAACACTATATAGACTCTTTAGAGACTTTGTGTTTTTCCAATAATAACTTATATTCAAAAGGTGTTTTTATATAAGTTGACAAGATGTATATTATATTTTATATTTCATTCTTGTTTTGTTTATTCCTATGAGCTTAACTAAATACTCTCAAATATTTCTAGACAAAGGGTTTTAAAAATAAGGTCCAAATAACCGAGCTTGTTATCTATGGTATAATTGAATGTAACTTTCTAAATGTAACAAAAATTAATAGTACTAGTGTAATAAAAGTCATAGTACTTTTCAAATTTTATTTAGTAGTGAAACGGTGTCCTTTAAAAATAAAAGGGTTGTCATGAAATAACACATATAAACTAAAAGATATTTTATGAACGATAAAAAAAACATTCAATAAAGTATAATTAGTATTGATTTCATTACATTAGATGCAATTAGTTGGGATAGTCATGTAATGCATACATTTTATGGGTACATGTCATGTAACACTTAATAGCAAGTTAGTTAGCAGATGCATTTATCACTGCAATATGGTAATTGAATGATGGTGGTTTCCTATTTGTATTTTGTGAGTCTTTAGGGTGTTGGAAGGGTTGTGAGCTTAGCCTATAATATTGAACTTTAAAACTGAAAAAGAAAATTAAGTTTTTCATGAAATATAAATTTCAACCTATTAATTGTGGTTAAATTATTTTCATTTTTAAGTTCTTGAACTACGTCTTCTTTTATATATAATAACTTGTTTAAGGCATATCAATATGTATCCATCATTTTATTTACGATGCTCTTTTTCTATTACTTTTCTCACTATTTTATAATTTCATGAGAATTTAGGTGATTACGTAATACTTTTATGCATGATTATTTTTGGTAAACTTTAAAATATTTAGAATATTCAGGCGGGAATTACTTGCAAAAAATTTAGAGTATCTACATTACATTTTTATTATTTAGTTTAGTTTTTAAATATTTGTCAACCTTATTTTTTTTTTGTAATTATTCTAAAATAGATAAATTTGCTATTGCAATTTCTTTGTTATTATAATGAGTGTCATAAGACATATTAAAAATATTTTTCATTTATTGGCTAGTAATAGAGTTTACATTTTAACATGATCACAATATAATAGAAATAATTTAAAATATTTTGAATATGATCCTTCAAAGATGAACTTTAAAAAAATATGAACAAAAGGAAAAATACTTTCACAACCTAGTTTCAAAACTATTAAAAATTCATAATCGATATGATTATTATCACCTTCATTACTAAATGTTCACAAAATTTAATTTTATTCATTATTATCTTTATGAGACAATATTTTAACTTTTGGGGTGAGATAGAAGACAAAAATTTCGATGAAATTTTAATCGTCTCTTGTTTGTTCTGTAGTTGTCTCGTCAGCATATTCTCTTGTTTTAGTGTTTAAAACATATATTTAATTTTAAAAAATGTATAAAATAAGTAAATCATTCTACCAATGTTGATTTGGCATACTAAACATAGTCACCTTGAGAAGGCTATTATGTTAAACAAATACATTAAGTAGCTAGGTAATATGTATATGTATATATCATATTATTTCAAAGACATGCATTTGGAGTGTTTCAACCCCTTCCCATCATGTTCAAAGCAAACTCAGCTCTTTTGCCTAGTATCCATCTAAAATGTTCATGTTTCATGTTTCTATCATTTTTACAATCTGTTTTGCTTTTCATAACTTTAACCCATCTTTGTCTATATAAAATGTCATATTCTTTATTTCGTTTTTTCATGGTCATTTTTAAGACAACATATTATGATATCAATACATTATATTTTAGAATTTTATATATAAAAAAAACTTAATATCAATACAGTACAGTTTAAGTGAATAAAATTTATCATAAAAAAACTAACAATTCATTATTGTTAATGTTATAATTTAGGATCTTATTCAAAATAATAACATTAACAAATCAATAATGATAATATTATTATTTAGAATCTTATTCTAATAATTTCAAGTGATATCTATATGTACTTAAGTATTAGAATTAGAATTTGGCATGAAATATGGTTTATCATACTAACTTCTTGATATCATATATAATTATCATAATAAAACGAAAATTTAACTTAAGTCATCTCTATAAAATTAATATTTAAGAGAAAGAGTGTAACACTATATAGACTCTTTAGAGACTTTGTGTTTTTCCAATAATAACTTATATTCAAAAGGTGTTTTTATATAAGTTGACAAGATGTATATTATATTTTATATTTCATTCTTGTTTTGTTTATTCCTATGAGCTTAACTAAATACTCTCAAATATTGCTAGACAAAGGGTTTTGAAAATAAGGTCCAAATAACCGAGCTTGTTATCTATGGTATAATTGAATGTAACTTTCTAAATGTAACAAAAATTAATAGTACTAGTGTAATAAAAGTCATAGTACTTTTCAAATTTTATTTATTAGTGAAACCGTGTCCTTTAAAAATAAAAGGGTTGTCATGAAATAACACATATAAACTAAAAGATATTTTATGAACGATAAAAAAAAAATTCAATAAAGTATAATTAGTATTGATTTCATTACATTAGATGAAATTAGTTGGGATAGTCATGTAATGCATACATTTCATGGGTACATGTCATGTAACACTTAATAGCAAGTTAGTTAGCAGATGCATTTATCACTGCAATATGGTAATTGAATGATGGTGGTTTCCTATTTGTATTTTGTGAGTCTTTAGGGTGTTGGAAGGGTTGTGAGCTTAGCCTGTAATATTGAACTTTAAAACTGAAAAAGAAAATTAAGTTTTTCATGAAATATAAATTTCAACCTATTAATTGTGGTTAAATTATTTTCATTTTTAAGTTCTTGAACTACGTCTTCTTTTATATATAATAACTTGTTTAAGGCATATCAATATGTATCCATCATTTTATTTACGATGCTCTTTTTCTATTACTTTTCTCACTATTTTATAATTTCATGAGAATTTAGGTGATTACGTAATACTTTTATGCATGATTATTTTTGGTAAACTTTGAAATATTTAGAATATTCAGGCGGGAACTACTTGCAAAAAATTTAAAGTATCTACATTACATTTTTATTATTTAGTTTAGTTTTTAAATATTTGTCAACCTTATTTTTTTTTTGTAATTATTCTAAAACAGATAAATTTGCTATTGCAATTTCTTTGTTATTATAATGAGTGTCATAAGACATATTAAAAATATTTTTCATTTATTGGTTAGTAATAGAGTTTACATTTTAACATGATCACAATATAATAGAAATAATTTAAAATATCTTGAATATGATCCTTCAAAGATGAACTTTAAAAAAATATGAACAAAAGGAAAAATACTTTCACAACCTAGTTTAAAAACTATTAAAAATTCATAATCGATATGATTATTCTCACCTTCATTACTAAATGTTCACAAAATTTAATTTTATTCATTATTATCTTGATGAGACAATATTTTAACTTTTGGGGTGAGATAGAAGACAAAAATTTCGATGAAATTTTAATCGTCTCTTGTTTGTTCTGTAGTTGTCTCGTCAGCATATTCTCTTATTTTAGTGTTTAAAACATATATTTAATTTTAAAAAAAGGTATAAAATAAGTAAATCATTCTACCAATGTTGATTTGGCATACTAAACATAGTCACCTTGAGAAGGCTATTATGTTAAACAAATACATTAAGTAGCTAGGTAATATGTATATGTATATATCATATTATTTCAAAGACATGCATTTGGAGTGTTTCAACCCCTTCCCATCATGTTCAAAGCAAACTCAGCTCTTTTGCCTAGTATCCATCTAAAATGTTCATGTTTCATGTTTCTATCATTTTTACAATCTGTTTTGCTTTTCATAACTTTCACCCATCTTTGTCTATATAAAATGTCATATTCTTTATTTCGTTTTTTCATGGTCATTTTTTAAGACAACATATTATGATATCAATACATTATATTTTAGAATTTTATATATAAAAAAAACTTAATATCAATACAGTACAGTTTAAGTGAATAAAATTTATCATAAAAAAACTAACAATTCATTATTGTTAATGTTATAATTTAGGATCTTATTCAAAATAATAACATTAACAAATCAATAATGATAATATTATTATTTAGAATCTTATTCTAATAATTTCAAGTGATATCTATATGTACTTAAGTATTAGAATTAGAATTTGGCATGAAATATGGTTTATGATACTAACTTCTTGATATCATATATAATTATCATAATAAAACGAAAATTTAACTTAAGTCATCTCTATAAAATTAATATTTAAGAGAAAGAGTGTAACACTATATAGACTCTTTAGAGACTTTATGTTTTTCCAATAATAACTTATATTCAAAAGGTGTTTTTATATAAGTTGACAAGATGTATATTATATTTTATATTTCATTCTTGTTTTGTTTATTCCTATGAACTTAACTAAATACTCTCAAATATTTCTAGACAAAGGGTTTTAAAAATAAGGTCCAAATAACCAAGCTTGTTATCTATGGTATAATTGAATGTAACTTTCTAAATGTAACAAAAATTAATAGTACTAGTGTAATAAAAGTCATAGTACTTTTCAAAATTAATTTAGTAGTGAAACCGTGTCCTTTAAAAATAAAAGGGTTGTCATGAAATTACACATATAAACTAAAAGATATTTTATGAACGATAAAAAAAAACATTCAATAAAGTATAATTAGTATTGATTTCATTACATTAGATGAAATTAGTTGGGATAGTCATGTAATGCATACATTTCATGGGTACATGTCATGTAACACTTAATAGCAAGTTAGTTAGCAGATGCATTTATCACTGCAATATGATAATTGAGTGATGGTGGTTTCCTATTTGTATTTTGTGAGTCTTTAGGGTGTTGGAAGGGTTGTGAGCTTAGCCTGTAATATTGAACTTTAAAACTGAAAAAGAAAATTAAGTTTTTCATGAAATATAAATTTCAACCTATTAATTGTGGTTAAATTATTTTCATTTTTAAGTGTTTGAACTACGTCTTCTTTTATATATAATAACTTGTTTAAGGCATATCAATATGTATCCATCATTTTATTTACGATGCTCTTTTTCTATTACTTTTCTCACTATTTTATAATTTCATGAGAATTTAGGTGATTACGTAATACTTTTATGCATGATTATTTTTGGTAAACTTTGAAATATTTAGAATATTCAGGCGGGAACTACTTGCAAAAAATTTAAAGTATCTACATTACATTTTTATTATTTAGTTTAGTTTTTAAATATTTGTCAACCTTATTTTTTTTTTGTAATTATTCTAAAACAGATAAATTTGCTATTGCAATTTCTTTGTTAATATAATGAGTGTCATAAGACATATTAAAAATATTTTTCATTTATTGGTTAGTAATAGAGTTTACATTTTAAAATGATCACAATATAATAGAAATAATTTAAAATATTTTGAATATGATCCTTCAAAGATGAACTTTAAAAAAATATGAACAAAAGGAAAAATACTTTCACAACCTAGTTTCAAAACTATTAAAAATTCATAATCGATATGATTATTCTCACCTTCATTACTAAATGTTCACAAAATTTAATTTTATTAATTATTATCTTTATGAGACAATATTTTAACTTTTGGGGTGAGATAGAAGACAAAAATTTCGATGAAATTTTAATCGTCTCTTGTTTGTTCTGTAGTTGTCTCGTCAGCATATTCTCTTGTTTTAGTGTTTAAAACATATATTTAGTTTTAAAAAAAGGTATAAAATAAGTAAATCATTCTACCAATGTTGATTTGGCATACTAAACATAGTCACCTTGAGAAGGCTATTATGTTAAACAAATACATTAAGTAGCTAGGTAATATGTATATGTATATATCATATTATTTCAAAGACATGCATTTGGAGTGTTTCAACCCCTTCCCATCATGTTCAAAGCAAACTCAGCTCTTTTGCCTAGTATCCATCTAAAATGTTCATGTTTCATGTTTCTATCATTTTTACAATCTGTTTTGCTTTTCATAACTTTAACCCATCTTTGTCTATATAAAATGTCATATTCTTTATTTCGTTTTTTCATGGTCATTTTTTAAGACAACATATTATGATATCAATACATTATATTTTAGAATTTTATATATAAAAAAAACTTAATATCAATACAGTACAGTTTAAGTGAATAAAATTTATCATAAAAAAACTAACAATTCATTATTGTTAATGTTATAATTTAGGATCTTATTCAAAATAATAACATTAACAAATCAATAATGATAATATTATTATTTAGAATCTTATTCTAATAATTTCAAGTGATATCTATATGTACTTAAGTATTAGAATTAGAATTTGGCATGAAATATGGTTTATCATACTAACTTCTTGATATCATATATAATTATCATAATAAAACGAAAATTTAACTTAAGTCATCTCTATAAAATTAATATTTAAGAGAAAGAGTGTAACACTATATAGACTCTTTAGAGACTTTGTGTTTTTCCAATAATAACTTATATTCAAAAGGTGTTTTTATATAAGTTGACAAGATGTATATTATATTTTATATTTCATTCTTGTTTTGTTTATTCCTATGAGCTTAACTAAATACTCTCAAATATTTCTAGACAAAGGGTTTTAAAAATAAGGTACAAATAACCGAGCTTGTTATCTATGGTATAATTGAATGTAACTTTCTAAATGTAACAAAAATTAATAGTACTAGTGTAATAAAAGTCATAGTACTTTTCAAATTTTATTTAGTAGTGAAACCGTGTCCTTTAAAAATAAAAGGGTTGTCATGAAATAACACATATAAACTAAAAGATATTTTATGAACGATAAAAAAAACATTCAATAAAGTATAATTAGTATTGATTTCATTACATTAGATGAAATTAGTTGGGATAGTCATGTAATGCATACATTTTATGGGTACATGTCATGTAACACTTAATAGCAAGTTAGTTAGCAGATGCATTTATCACTGCAATATGGTAATTGAATGATGGTGGTTTCCTATTTGTATTTTGTGAGTCTTTAGGGTGTTGGAAGGGTTGTGAGCTTAGCCTGTAATATTGAACTTTAAAACTGAAAAAGAAAATTAAGTTTTTCATGAAATATAAATTTCAACCTATTAATTGTGGTTAAATTATTTTCATTTTTAAGTTCTTGAACTATGTCTTCTTTTATATATAACAACTTGTTTAAGGCATATCAATATGTATCCATCATTTTATTTACGATGCTCTTTTTCTATTACTTTTCTCACTATTTTATAATTTCATGAGAATTTAGGTGATTACGTAATACTTTTATGCATGATTATTTTGGTAAACTTTGAAATATTTAGAATATTCAGGTGGAAATTACTTGCAAAAAATTTAAAGTATCTACATTACATTTTTATTATTTAGTTTAGTTTTTAAATATTTGTCAACCTTATTTTTTTGTTGTTGTAATTATTTTAAAATAGATAAATTTGCTATTGCAATTTCTTTGTTATTATAATGAGTGTCATAAGACATATTAAAAATATTTTTCATTTATTGGTTAGTAATAGAGTTTACATTTTAACATGATCACAATATAATAGAAATAATTTAAAATATTTTGAATATGATCCTTCAAAGATGAACTTTAAAAAAATATGAACAAAAGGAAAAACATTTTCACAACCTAGTTTCAAAACTATTAAAAATTCATAATCGATAGGATTATTATCACCTTCATTACTAAATGTTCACAAAATTTAATTTTATTCATTATTATCTTTATGAGACAATATTTTAACTTTTAGGTTGAGATAGAAGACACAAATTTTGATGAAATTTTAATCGTTACTTGTTTGTTCTGTAGTTGTCTCGTCAGCATATTCTCTTGTTTAAGTGTTTAAAAGATATATTTAATTTTAAAAAAAGGTATAAAATAAGTAAATCATTCTACCAATGTTGATTTGGCATACTAAACATAGTCACATTGAGAAGGCTATTATGTTAAACAAATACATTAAGTAGCTAGGTAATATGTATATGTATATATCATATTATTTCAAAGACATGCATTTGGAGTGTTTCAACCCCTTCCCATCATGTTCAAAGCAAACTCAGCTCTTTTGCCTAGTATCCATCTAAAATGTTTCATGTTTCATGTTTCTATCATTTTTACGATCTGTTTTGCTTTTCATAACTTTAACCCATCTTTGTCTATATAAAATGTCATATTCTTTATTTCATTTTTTCATTGTCATTTTTTAAGACAACATATTATGATATCAATACATTATATTTTAGAATTTTATATATAAAAAAAACTTAATATCAATACATTACAGTTTAAGTGAATAAAATTTATCATAAAAAAACTAACAATTCATTATTGTTAATGTTATAATTTAGGATCTTATTCAAAATAATAACATTAACAAATCAATAATGATAATATTATTATTTAGAATCTTATTCTAATAATTTCAAGTGATATCTATATGTACTTAAGTATTAGAATTAAAATTTGGCATGAAATATGGTTTATGATACTAACTTCTTGATATCATATATAATTATCATAATAAAACGAAAATTTAACTTAAGTCATCTCTATAAAATTAATATTTAAGAGAAAGAGTGTAACACTATATAGACTCTTTAGAGAATTTGTATTTTTCCAATAATAACTTATATTCAAAAGGTGTTTTTATATAAGTTGACAAGATGTATATTATATTTTATATTTCATTCTTGTTTTGTTTATTCCTATGAGCTTAACTAAATACTCTCAAATATTTCTAAGCAAAGGGTTTTAAAAATAAGGTCCAAATAACCGGGCTTGTTATCTATGGTATAATTGAATGTAACTTTCTAAATGTAACAAAAATTAATAGTACTAGTGTAATAAAAGTCATAGTACTTCTAAAATTTTATTTAGTAGTGAAACCGTGTCCTTTAAAAATAAAAGGATTGTCATGAAATAACATATATAAACTAAAAGATATTTTATGAACGATAAAATTAGTTTGGATAGTCATGTAATGCATACATTTTATGGGTACATGTCATGTAATACTTGATAGCAAGTTAGTTAGCCGATGCATTTATCACTGCAATATGGTAATTGAATGATGGTGGTTTCCTATTTGTATTTTGTGAGTCTTTAGGGTGTTGGAAGGGTTGTGAGCTTAGCCTATAATATTGAACTTTAAAACTGAAAAAGAAAATTAAGTTTTTCATGAAATATAAATTTCAACCTATTAATTGTGGTTAAATTATTTTCATTTTTAAGTTCTTGAACTACGTCTTCTTTTATATATAATAACTTGTTTAAGGCATATCAATATGTATCCATCACTTTATTTACGATGCTCTTTTTCTATTAGTTTTCTCACTATTTTATAATTTCATGAGAATTTAGGTGATTACGTAATATTTTTATGCATGATTATTTTTGGTAAACTTTGAAATATTTAGAATATTCAGGCGGAAATTACTCGCAAAAAATTTAAAGTATCTACATTACATTTTTATTATTTAGTTTAGTTTTTAAATATTTGTCAACCTTATTTTTTTGTTGTTGTAATTATTCTAAAATAGATAAATTTGCTATTGCAATTTCTTTGTTATTATAATGAGTGTCATAAGACATATTAAAAATATTTTTCATTTATTGGTTAGTAATAGAGTTTACATTTTAACATGATCACAATATAATAGAAATAATTTAAAATATTTTGAATATGATCCTTCAAAGATGAACTTTAAAAAAATATGAACAAAAGGAAAAACACTTTCACAACCTAGTTTCAAAACTATTAAAAAATTCATAATCGATATGATTATTATCACCTTCATTACTAAATGTTCACAAAATTTAATTTTATTCATTATTATCTTTATGAGACAATATTTTAACTTTTGGGGTGAGATAGAAGACAAAAATTTCGATGAAATTTTAATCGTTACTTGTTTGTTCTGTAGTTGTCTCGTCAGCATATTCTCTTGTTTTAGTGTTTAAAACATATATTTAATTTTAAAAAAAGGTATAAAATAAGTAAATCATTTTACCAATGTTGATTTGGCATACTAAACATAGTCACCTTGAGAAGGCTATTATGTTAAACAAATACATTAAGTAGCTAGGTAATATGTATATGTATATATCATATTATTTCAAAGACATGCATTTGGAGTGTTTCAACCCCTTCCCATCATGTTCAAAGCAAACTCAGCTCTTTTGCCTAGTATCCATCTAAAATGTTTCATGTTTCATGTTTCTATCATTTTTACAATCTGTTTTGCTTTTCATAACTTTAACCCATCTTTATCTATATAAAATGTCATATTCTTTATTTCGTTTTTTCATGGTCATTTTTTAAGACAACATATTATGATATCGATACATTATATTTTAGAATTTTATATATAAAAAAAACTTAATATCAATACTGTAATAGTGAATAAAATTTATCATAAAAAAACTAACAAATCAATATTGTTAATGTTGTTGGTGCAAAGGTAGAATGAATGGAAATATTCTATTAAGAATGACGGCTACAAAAACATGATAAAAGTTACAATGATTGCCACCCTATTTATAAGCTAAAACTAGGGTTACTAGAATAGGATAAAATACCAAAATACCCTCTAACAAACTTAGGGGCTAAGAAAATAGTACAACTAATATGAATTACTTCTAATACCATCCCTTAATTCATATTCCATCAAAACTTGTAACACCAATTCCATCCCTTAATCTGAGAAATTGATCAGTCTTGATAGCTTTCGTCAGAACATCTGCCAACTGTTTCTGAGTGCTGCAGTGTACAACTTCTAAGACTCCCCTCTGAACTTGATGTCTCAGAAAATGATACTTGGTCTCAATGTGCTTGCTTCTCCCATGCAACACTGAGTTTCTGGCAAGATTGATTGCAGACTTGTTGTCAATCATCAGATTCAGAGGTTTGTTTACTTTAATCTTCAGATCCTGCAATAGATTCAGAATCCACACAGCTTGGCATGCAGTAACAGCACCTGCAATGTATTCAGCTTCACAAGTTGACAACGCCACAACAGGTTGCTTCTTGGAACACCAAGAAATGGGACCTCCCAGAAATTTGAATAAGTACCCAGACGTACTTCTTCTGTCAACTCTGTCTCCACACCAATCAGAATCTGAATAACTCAGAAGTTCTGACTCATCCTTTCTTCCAGAAGGAAATAATACTCCATACTTCAGAGTTCCCTTGATATACCTCAGAATCCTGACAGCAGCTTGGTAATGGGACCACTTAGGTTTACTCATGAACCTACTAACCATCCCAACTGAATAACAAATATCAGGTCTGGTATTGCACAAATACCTCAAAGAACCAACCAACTGTTTGAAGGTTGTAGCGTCCACATCCTTTCCATCAGAGTTAGAATCCAATTTCTGATTTGTATCAGAAGGTGTGACAGCAATCTTACAATTCTTCAGATCAAATCTCTTTAGAAGTTCTAATTCATACTTGAGCTGATGCAAAATAATACCTTTCTCAGAGTATCTGAACTCCATCCCTAGAAAGTATGTCATTTTGCCTAGATCAGTCATTTCGAATTCATTCATCAGAACTTTCTTGAACTTGGCTATCTCATGTTCAGAACTTCCAGTCAGCAGTATATCATCAACATATAAACATACCAGAGTCATATTTCCTTCAGAAGTATGCTGAACATAGACGCCGTACTCCATCTCACATTTCTGAAAGCCTTGCTTCTTGAAAAATGAATCAATCTTCTGATTCCAAGCTCTGGGCGCTTGTTTCAATCCATATAGAGCTTTGTATAATCTGTACACCATCCCTTCCTGATTCTTTTTCACAAATTCAGGAGGTTGTGACACGTAAACTTCTTCTTCTAATGGACCGTTCAGAAATGCAGATTTTACATCTAAATGCATCAGAGGCCAATTCCTGTTAGCAGCTATTGCAATCACCATTCTGATTGTTTCATGTCTTGCTACAGGTGCAAACACTTCAGAGTAATCCAGCCCAGGTTTCTGTAGAAATCCTCTGGCTACCAACCTTGCTTTGTGTTTGCCAATTGAACCATCTGGCTTTAGCTTCTGCTTGAAAATCCATCTGACGCTGATGGCTTTCTTGTCTTTTGGAAGTTTTGTCAGCTTCCAAGTCTTGTTTCTCTCAATAGCATCAAGTTCTTCTTTCATGGCCTTCAGCCAGAGCTTCTGCTTAAGAGCCTCTTCTGTACTTATGGGTTCAGAGTCTACTAACATGGCACACTGAATAACTTCTCCTTCAGAGTTTACTTCAGTGTCTTGCAGCATGTCAAATTCGGCATATCTTCTAGGGATGTTTCTGATTCTTTGTGGTCTCTGAACTTGCTCAGAGTCTTGAGCTTCAGAGTTTCTAGCTTCAGATGGTTGACTTCCTCCAGAGCTTTGACCATCTTCAGGGGCTGGCATATTTCCAGAGTCTGAATTGCCACCAGAATCTGGATTACCATCAGAGTCTGGGTCATCAGAGTCTGGATCATCAGAGTTTGGATCATCAGAGTCACCTTCATCTTCTGAGTCTTCTCCAGAGTCAGAATCACTATCAGAATCAGAATCAACGTCAGAGTTTACTCCAACTTCAGAAATTCTTAACTCTGACCTTTCTTCAGAAGTTCTAACATCAGAATCAGATTGAGACTTATCCCAATTCCAAGATTCTGATTCCTTCACAATCACATCTCTGCTGAATTCAATTTTGTTGGTTTCTGGACAATAGAGCTTGTACGCACCTGTACTGTGGTACCCTATCAGAATCATCACTTTGCTTCTATCATCCAGCTTCTGTCTTCTGGCTTCTGGAACATGTTTATAGCAAACAGAACCAAACACCTTCAGATGACTAACACTTTGCTTATCTCCAGTCCACTTCTGTATTGGAACTATTTCCTTCAACTTCTTCGTAGGACATCGGTTGAGTACATACGTTGCAGTGGCAATAGCTTCTCCCCAGAGCTTTTGAGGAAGCTTCTTCTCCTTTAGCATGCTTCTCACCATATCAAGTAAAGTGCGGTTTCTTCTTTCAGCAAGACCATTGTGTTGAGGGGTATAAGGAGCAGTAACCTCATGCTCAATTCCATTCTCCTCACAGAACTTCTGGAACTCTTTGGAGTTAAACTCACCTCCACCGTCAGTTCTAAGAATCTTCAACTTCTGACCACTCTGATTCTCAGCCTTCATTCTGAACTTCTTGAATTCATCAAACACCTCGTGTTTAAACTTAATAAGGGATACCCATGTCATTCTTGTGAATTCATCAACAAATAACACAAAGTATTTATTCCCTCCAATCGATGCTACTAGAAATGGACCACACACATCAGAATGTACAACTCCCAAGGCATGTTTTGCTCTTGGAGCAGTTTCTGACGCAAATGGCAATCGTGGTTGTTTTCCTTCCATGCAAACTTTGCATGACTTTTCAGGCTTCTTAATTGCAGGAATTCCATGTACCAACTTCTTTGAATTCAGATGTTTTAGGCTTCTGAAATTCAAATGACCAAATCTTCTGTGCCACAACTCACTCTCCTTCTCAGCACTTGTTGCACTAAGACATTCTGAGTCTGCAGTTCTGACATTCACCTTGAATGTTCTATTCCTTCCCTGTTCTGACTCCATAATCAACTTCTAATTGCAGTCATACAGCTTCAGAAGATTGTCCTTCATGGTAACTGAAAAACCTTTCTCAATTAATTGTCCCACACTTATCAGATTGCTTCTGATGCCAGGTACATACCACACGTTCTGAATCAATGTTGTTTTCCCATTGTTCAGAATCACTCTGACGTTTCCCATACCTTTTGCATTAAGATATTTGTCATCAGCACATCTGATCTTTGTCCTCTTTTCAGAGTCAAAGTCAACCAGCCATTTCTTATTTCCAGTAAGATGATTTGAACAGCCAGTGTCCATATACCACCAGTCTATCAGATCCATATCATCAGATTCAGAGGCCATCAATAGCACAGATTCGTCATCAGAACTTCTGGCTATATTTGCTTCTTCTGATTTTCTCTCCTTGTTTGACCAACAGTCTCTAGCAAAGTGACCAAACTTCTTACAACAGTAACATTGGATCTTCTTCTTGTCATACTTCTTTTTTCCCTTCTGAGCATTCTTTTGTCTATCAGAGGTTGAGCTTTCTGACTTCTGACCACCATCAGATCTTCTCCTGGCTTCTGACTGCATCTGATACCTCCTATCAGAAGTTGCTTTCAGAGCCTGCTGCTCTACTTCCCTTTCAGAAGTTCTTTAAGTTAAACGCAACTCTTGCGCTTCTAGACTGCTCTGCAGCTCTTCAATTCTCATGGTGCTCAAATCTTTGGAATGTTCTATTGCTACCACAATGTAATCAAATTGAGAGGTAAGGGATCTCAATACCTTCTCCATGATTGTTTCTTCAGAAAGAGTTTCTCCACACGCTTTCATCTCATTAGTGATCATAATCACTCTTGAGATGTATTCAGAAACTTTCTCATTATTCTTCATGTTGAGATTCTCATATTGCTTTCTCAAGGACTGAAGCTTCACCTTCTTCACTGATGCGTCACCACCATAACATCTAACCAGTGTGTCCCACGCAGCCTTTGCTGTCGTTGAATCTGCAATCTTCTCAAACACATTTACATCAACACATTGATGAATGAAGAACAATGCTTTCTGATCCTTCTTCCTTACTTCCTTCTGCGTGTTTTTCTGTTCATCCGTTGCATCTACTGCTACCGGAACATAACCATCAGTGACAAGATCTAGAACATCTTGAGCACCGAACAGTACACGCATTTGGATCATCCAACAATTCTAGTTTTTACCGTCAAATACTGGAAGTTTGGTGTTCATGTTGCCGTTTCCGTTCATCTTTCTACCTTGTACAGTACACTCAGATTTCTCACACAGTGTTTCCCAACCCACAGAATTAAAATTCTGATCAGATTTTGTTCAAGATTCAACACGAATCTAAGAATCAAAATCAAACACACAAGACCTCACATTCACTCGTGTTTCCCGTGTTTCCCAATGAATCCGAACCGGAGCTCTAGATACCAATTGTTGGTGCAAAGGTAGAATGAATGGAAATATTCTATTAAGAATGACGGCTACAAAAACATGATAAAAGTTACAATGATTGCCACCCTATTTATAAGCTAAAACTAGGGTTACTAGAATAGGATAAAATACCAAAATACCCTCTAACAAACTTAGGGGCTAAGAAAATAGTACAACTAATATGAATTACTTCTAATAAATGTTATAATTTAGGATCTCATTCAAAATAATAACATTAACAAATCAATAATGATAATATTATTATTTAGAATCTTATTCTAATAATTTCAAGTGATATCTATATGTACTTAAGTATTAGAATTAGAATTTGGCATGAAATATGGTTTATGATACTAACTTCTTGATATCATATATAATTATCATAATAAAACGAAAATTTAACTTAAGTCATCTCTATAAAATTAATATTTAAGAGAAAGAGTGTAACACTATATAGACTCTTTAGAGACTTTGTGTTTTTCCAATAATAACTTATATTCAAAAGGTGTTTTTATATAAGTTGACAAGATGTATATTATATTTTATATTTCATTCTTGTTTTGTTTATTCCTATGAGCTTAACTAAATACTCTCAAATATTTCTAAGCAAAGGGTTTTAAAAATAAGGTCCAAATAACCGGGCTTGTTATCTATGATATAATTGAATGTAACTTTCTAAATGTAACAAAAATTAATAGTACTAGTGTAATAAAAGTCATAGTACTTTTCAAATTTTATTTAGTAGTGAAACCGTGTCCTTTAAAAATAAAAGGGTAGTCATGAAATAACAAATATAAACTAAAAGATATTTAATGAACGATAAAAAAACATTCAATAAAGTATAATTAGTCTTGATTTCATTACATTAGATGAAATTAGTTGGGATAGTCATGTAATGCATACATTTTATGGGTACATGTCATGTAACACTTAATAGCAAGTTAGTTAGCGGATGCATTTATCACTACAATATGGTAATTGAATGATGGTGGTTTCCTACTTGTATTTTGTGAGTCTTTAGGGTGTTGGAAGGGTTGTGAGCTTAGTCTATAATATTGAACTTTAAAACTGAAAAAGAAAATTAAGTTTTTCATGAAATATAAATTTCAACCTATTAATTGTGGTTAAATTATTTTCATTTTTAAGTTCTTGAACTACGTCTTCTTTTATATATAATAAGTTGTTTAAGTCATATCAATATGTATCAATCATTTTATTTACGATGCTCTTTTTCTATTACTTTTCTCACTATTTTATAATTTCATGAGAATTTAGGTGATTACGTAATACTTTTATGCATGATTATTTTTGGTAAACTTTGAAATATTTAGAATATTCAGGCGGAAATTACTCGCAAAAAATTTAAAGTATCTACATTACATTTTTATTATTTAGTTTAGTTTTTAAATATTTGTCAACCTTATTTTTTTTTGTAATTATTCTAAAATAGATAAATTTGCTGTTGCAATTTCTTTGTTATTATAATGAGTGTCATAAGACATATTAAAAATATTTTTCATTTATTGGTTAGTAATAGACTTTACATTTTAACATGATCACAATATAATAGAAATAATTTAAAATATTTTGAATATGATTCTTCAAAGATGAACTTTAAAAAAATATGAACAAAAGGAAAAACACTTTCACAACCTAGTTTCAAAACTATTAAAAAATTCATAATCGATATGATTATTATCACCTTCATTACTAAATGTTCACAAAATTTAATTTTATTCATTATTATCTTTATGAGATAATATTTTAACTTTTGGGGTGAGATAGAAGACAAAAATTTCGATGAAATTTTAATCGTTACTTGTTTGTTTTGTAGTTGTCTCGTCAGCATATTCTCTTGTTTTAGTGTTTAAAACATATATTTAATTTTAAAAAAAGGTAAAAAATAAGTAAATCATTTTACCAATGTTTATTTGGCATACTAAACATAGTCACCTTGAGAAGGCTATTATGTTAAACAAATACATTAAGTAGCTAGGTAATATGTATATGTATATATCATATTATTTCAAAGACATGCATTTGGAGTGTTTCAACCCCTTCCCATCATGTTCAAAGCAAACTCAGCTCTTTTGCCTATTATCCATCTAAAATGTTTCATGTTTCATGTTTCTATCATTTTTACAATCTGTTTTGCTTTTCATAACTTTAACCCATCTTTGTCTATATAAAATGTCATATTCTTTATTTCGTTTTTTCATGGTCATTTTTTAAGACAACATATTATGATATCAATACATTATATTTTATAATTTTATATATAAAAAAAACTTAACATCAATACATTACAGTTTAAGTGAATAAAATTTATCATAAAAAAACTAACAAATCAATATTGTTAATGTTATAATTTAGGATCTTATTCAAAATAATAACATTAACAAATCAATAATGATAATATTATTATTTAGAATCTTATTCTAATAACTTCAAGTGATATCTATATGTACTTAAGTATTAGAATTAGAATTTGGCATGAAATATGGTTTATGATACTAACTTCTTGATATCATATATAATTATCATAATAAAACGAAAATTTAACTTAAGTCATCTCTATAAAATTAATATTTAAAAGAAAGAGTGTAACACTATATAGACTCTTTAGAGACTTTGTGTTTTTCCAATAATAACTTATATTCAAAAGGTGTTTTTATATAAGTTGACAAGATGTATATTATATTTTATATTTCATTCTTGTTTTGTTTATTCCTATGAGCTTAACTAAATACTCTCAAATATTTCTAAGCAAAGGGTTTTAAAAATAAGGTCCAAATAACCGGGCTTGTTATCTATGGTATAATTGAATGTAACTTTCTAAATGTAACAAAAATTAATAGTACTAGTGTAATAAAAGTCATAGTACTTTTCAAATTTTATTTAGTAGTGAAACCGTGTCCTTTAAAAATAAAAGGGTTGTCATGAAATAACACATATAAACTAAAAGATATTTTATGAACGATAAAAAAAACATTCAATAAAGTATAATTAGTATTGATTTCATTACATTAGATGAAATTAGTTGGGATAGTCATGTAATGCATACATTTTATGGGTACATGTCATGTAACACTTAATAGCAAGTTAGTTAGCAGATGCATTTATCACTGCAATATGGTAATTGAATGATGGTGGTTTCCTATTTGTATTTTGTGAGTCTTTAGGGTGTTGGAAGGGTTGTGAGCTTAGCCTGTAATATTGAACTTTAAAACTGAAAAAGAAAATTAAGTTTTTCATGAAATATAAATTTCAACCTATTAATTGTGGTTAAATTATTTTCATTTTTAAGTTCTTGAACTACGTCTTCTTTTATATATAACAACTTGTTTAAGGCATATCAATATGTATCCATCATTTTATTTACGATGCTCTTTTTCTATTACTTTTCTCACTATTTTATAATTTCATGAGAATTTAGGTGATTACGTAATACTTTTATGCATGATTATTTTTGGTAAACTTTGAAATATTTAGAATATTCAGGTGGAAATTACTTGCAAAAAATTTAAAGTATCTACATTACATTTTTATTATTTAGTTTAGTTTTTAAATATTTGTCAACCTTATTTTTTTGTTGTTGTAATTATTTTAAAATAGATAAATTTGCTATTGCAATTTCTTTGTTATTATAATGAGTGTCATAAGACATATTAAAAATATTTTTCATTTATTGGTTAGTAATAGAGTTTACATTTTAACATGATCACAATATAATAGAAATAATTTAAAATATTTTGAATATGATCCTTCAAAGATGAACTTTAAAAAAATATGAACAAAAGGAAAAACACTTTCACAACCTAGTTTCAAAACTATTAAAAAATTCATAATCGATATGATTATTATCACCTTCATTACTAAATGTTCACAAAATTTAATTTTATTCATTATTATCTTTATGAGACAATATTTTAACTTTTGGGGTGAGATAGAAGACAAAAATTTCGATGAAATTTTAATCGTCTCTTGTTTGTTCTGTAGTTGTCTCGTTAGCATATTCTCTTGTTTTAGTGTTTAAAACATAAATTTGAGGAATCAAAACCTCGTAGTTCGTGGTAAAAATTTCAAAGAATTTGATGAATTAATTTTAACAAAAGTGTAAGTAAAAGGGCACAAGAGGCCAACGATTTGAATGAGGTTATTAGTTCTTTTTGTCTTTTTGAAATTAAAGTCAATATGGTTAAGTTCATTCAAAAGTTTGATTAAAAAAAGATGGAAAATTCAATGGCATAAGGCCAAAGTTTCTAATCATTAAAACATGTTTAAGTTTGAAATCACAAGCAAAGAAAGTCTTTGAAAAGAGGGAGAGATTTTGAAATTTAAGAAGTGGGAGGAGATGAAAAGACTACCCTAGACAAATATTAAGAGTTAGGATTTGAAAAGATCTGACCAATGGGATTCAATCCAACCGACAAGAATTTCATATAGAAACCCATTTTCCTTTGGACTTTGGCAATCATTAAGGAATAAGTGATGATCAATATCCAAGCATCATATGAAGACTAAGGAATCAAATAAATATAGCCATAATATCCAAGCAAGCATTGCAATAGCTAGCAGTCTTCAATATCTTCCAATGTAGCAGATGAAATATTCCTTAATCTACTCAAAATAAACATCAGACATAGGCAAATATAACAATATAACAATTAAGCATAGAGACGAAGTAGTAGATGATTAAAAGAGACCTAAGGTCTTGCATCAGTTGAAGGCCCAAACAAAGATAGCTCAGTCTCAAATCTTGGCATTGGCCAAGTCCTTTAGCACAGGGAATGTTGCCTAGTTCTAAGTCTAAAAGTTCATATCAAGTCTAATAGTCCACCCATATGTTTTTTAGGGTTTTTGTTGTTATTAAGTGCTTTAAGGTCCTAAGACCACAAACAAATTCAAAAAAAATCAAACAATATATACAAACACAGGATATGGCTCAAATGAGCAAAATGAGAAGGACTTGAAACATAAACAAGCTGCATGAAATGTAAATGACAATGAATGATAAAGGTACTGAAATTTAAATTGCAGAAAGTAAATGACTTGAAAGTAAAGCAAAGTTAATTAGGAAGTTAGTCAATGATTAGTAAAATATTAGTGATGAGTTTTAATTGATTAAGTCATTCTTTGGAGAACACTCAACCATTCATTCACAAGTATGAATCTTTGAACCAAGACATCATCCATGAGAAGGGCTCCAATTTGGATAAATCAACAAGTATGCCACTAGCTCTCCTGAATGGAAAAAAGGTCAAGTTCCCACACAATGCCATGAAAAATGGGAGACTTACAATCTCACTTACTAGAATGTTATACCTTGAGGCACAAATTTAGCTCTACGTTAAGCAGTCGTAATTGGACTTATATAGAAGTCACAACTATCTGAGGTCGGGCAATAAAAATATAGGTGTTAATGCATGTTAGAGATTTGCTACAAGGAACCAAACTCCTAAAATATAACACACACTAAAAGAAAGGGGGAGGGCCTATCTCAGTCTGGCTCATGTTGATTCATCTGACACAAGGTCATCGATGAATCAACTAGCATTAGACATAAAGAGATTTCATTGGTCAATGATGGATTGTGGAAGAATATGGATGAATATGAAGAGGGAAGGGGAAATAGAAACACAAATTGATCATGAGTGGAATTTCATCTGATCAATACCAACCATTCATTTTGGGAGATGAAATGTACATTTCATCAATCCCTTAAATCCAATGGTTTTGATCAAACAAAAGTTAAATCAAATTTAATAAAAAATATTTAAACAAAGTAAAAATGAAATTTAATAAAAAATAGAAAACACAAGGGCCATCAGATCTCCCTCATTAATTAAGGTGGCAGATCTGATGGCCAAGCGTGCGCTTCCCACCATACACCTAAGTCAATGCGTCACAGGGATGGTATTTAAAATGGAGGGTTGAGATTAAAACGTGGACTCATGATCAGATGGTTTAGGACATGCCAACACACCACCAGAGCCCTAGCTCCGGTGGACCTCACCGGACTAATCCACCCTCAACCACACAGAAAATGAAAAACAAGGACACTATTTTAAAGGAAAAATGACGAGGAGTTCAAACCTGGCCTCAATTTCTTCCAATTCTAAGTATATTGAAAGATACATGGATTTGAAATTTGAGGTGCATGATTTGAGTTGCTTCGGTTTGGCCTCAAAGCAACTCAATCTTGTTTCCTACATTGGTAGGTCTTTAGATAACCAATAATCAGTCAAAATAGTTGAGAAATGAGGGAGAATCGAAGAAGAGAAGCTTAAGAAAATTCACCTTCGAGTAGCAGTGATTTGGCTTGATCTTGATCTGAATTCACTTGGTTGTTCCTCCTCTTGCTTGTAGTGATCAAATGAGATGAAAATGGCAATGAATCCTTGAACTTTGAATCTCAAAACAAAAGGTGAAATTCAAACTCGATTTCAAAGAAATCCTCAAGGTATTCTATGGTGTAGGGTTTTGGGATGGCTTGGCAAGGCTTGGGCAATGTGTCTCTTTCATTCTGAGGCAATGCTCCTCTATTTATAAGCTCATGAATTGATTTCCACACCTTTTGAATTTTGGACAAAAATAGCAAGTTATTCATGGGAATTGAATTAGGCCCAAACAATGATGCAATCCATTTCCAATTCATGCATACTTGGTACTGAAATCATCACATGTAAGCATGCAAAAAGAAATGAACATTTGAGTTCAAAAACTTCTCAAACAAACGTAACAAAGGAACCATGCGCAAGTCCCTCAATTCTTGTCCACTTGGATGATTTAGAAAGGTGATATCAAGGGGAAAAACTTTGATGTTGAACAATTTTCCATTTGGAGCTTGGATCATGATGAATTTTTAGGTGGAAGTTGGAGAAATCAAACATAGTTGAAAATTTTCTAAGTACAAGGTCAAATCACCATTTCTTCCACCTTGAATAACTTTCGCTATGAGCTTCAAATGAAAATGGTTTCTTCACCAAAGTTGTAGCTCTTTAATCCCGCTTCAATTTTGTCACAAATTTGACATCATTTGGATTTGGCATGAGGGTGTTATACATTTTAGAAGTTGAAGAAAATTGCTTGTTCAATGATGATGGCCCACAATGACCTATAATGTTTCCTGTTGGAACATGCCCTTGAAATTAGAATTTGCCATTTCTAAAATATTAAAAGTTTTATAAGACATCTTGAAATTGACCATGAAACTTTGATGTCCTTCATATCATAAAAATTGAGCAAGTTATGGTCCTTGGAAGTTGACCTCCTAACTAGGGCATAAACAAAATGACATATAATGTTTCACCACAAATAATGACATTCCAAGAAAAACTAGCTCTTGATTGCAACATAAAAGTTATTTGTAATGTCATAAAGAGTCAATTTTATCTTGGAATCATTTTCATATGACCAAAAGTGTAGGAGATAGGGTTTAGGGAACCCCAGTTTTGACCAGTTGACTTTCTCTAGTCAACCTCTTTGAACCAACTTGCAAACTTGAAGTTATCTTGATCTTTAGAGCTTATGGAGGATCATATATGCATTAGATGATGTATAATTAATTATAACTTAATATATTTGACCAATTGATGAAGAAACTTGCTAAGGAAGTCACACAACATACCCAGATGAATTAGGGCTTCCAAGGCAAACAAGCTTCAAACTCTTGATGAATTATTGATAAAAAATGATACATGAAGAACATGGGAAACCATATATGATGTTTAGAACCAATGGTGAACCATTCCCTAATTTATATATTGTCATGAGAGTCTCAAACCCTAGTTGTGAGCTTGATCGAGCATAGGTGGATGCACACACTACCTACAAAAGAAACAAAACTATACATAGACATTTTTTTTGTTGTTTTAGTTAGTAAACAAAATAAAATAAAGTATGATACAATCAAATGTGCTTGGTGGTATCTCCCAATACAAACCCAATGAATGATGGATAAGGAGGATGCCAAGGTGTGATCCCAAAGCCAATGCAAATGTAGAGATAGCATGTGGGATCTTAGGGTCAAAATTGGGGTCTTACATCTACCCAGTAACCGGTAGTTGTAATCCCTTATTTCCCTTTAAGTTTATCCTTGATATGTTCATCCTAATCGATGACGGATATTCTTTCTTTGAGTTTTATCCTTGATATGTTCATCTTAAGCGATGACAGATACTCTCTCTTTGGTATTATACCCAGTAACCGGTAGTTATAAATCCTATTTCTGTTAGTGGTTTATCCTTGATATTTTTATCTTAATCGGTGACAGATATTCTTCCTCTTTCCACAGGTGGTGTATCCTTGATATGTTTATCCTAACCGATGGTAGATATTCTTCCCTTTGAGTTTATCCTTGATATGTTCACTCTAACCGGTGACAGATACTCTCTCTTTGGTCTTCTACCCAATAAAAGGTATTTGTAATTCCTATTTGATTCCCTTTTCCCCAGTAGGTTATTCTTACCCAGTAACCGGTAATGAATATTACTCATTTTTCTCAGGAGTCATCTTTGATATGTTTACCCTACCCGGTAACAGATGTTCCTCTGTCCGAGTGTATTATCTTCCTACCTAGTAATCGGTGGTAGATAATATGTATCTTTTACTCCTGTGTTGAAGTTTTTCTTCCCCAGTTGAGTTTGAGTTTGTATTTCCTTGTGAAATTGAATTTCCTTTGGCTTGAGTATTTCATCTTCGTTCTGATCTACTCTCGTCCCCTACAGATAGCTTTATCCTTAGTCCGAGTCTTTCCATTGATTTATTTTCATGGAAATCTCCTCGTGTCTCCAGCAGTTTTTAAGTCGTAGTCTGGCCTACGCATATCTTTTTTATCTCCCCATAGTCTCTGTCTCCTCAATGAGTTGTGCTTCTATGGATTTTCAGTCTCTCCTGATTCCTTTTCTTTGTGGCAATATATTCCCTACAAATACTGTTTTAACATTCATATCAGATGCATCATGAGGTCTCTTAGGGACCAAAATTTGTTTCTTGATGTTGTTATTTAAGTTCATTCTACTGAGTTGATACAAAGATTTTAACCTTCACATCCTTCACCAAATACCCCAATTTTGACCCTAAGATCCCTCATGATATCTCATAATTTGCATTGGCTTTAGGATCACACCTTGGTACCCTACGCACCCCTCATTCATTGGGTTTGCATTGGGAGAGATCACCAAGCACATTTGATTATATCATACTTTATTTTCTTTTGTTTACTAACCAAAAAACCAAAAATATGTCTATGTATAGCTTTGTCTCTTTTGTAGGTGTGTGTGTCCATCTGTGCCCCCACCAAGCTCACATCTAGGGTTTGAGACCCTCAATGCAAATAGATCAATCAAGGAAAGGTTCACAATGATTCTAAGCATCATATATGGATCCTCATGTACTTTATTTGTCATTTTGGTCAAGAATTCATCAAGAGATTTGAAGCTTGTTTGCCTTGGAAGCCCTAATTCATATGGGTATCTTGTGTGACTTCCTTAGCAAGTTTCTTCAAAATTGTTCAAATACTTTAAGGGATACTTAATAACATATCATATTATGCATATATGATCCTCCATAATCCCCAAATATCAAAGTAAATTCAATTTTTCAAATTGGTTCAAAGAGGTTGACCAAAAAAGTCAATTGGCCAAATCTAGGGTACCCTAGACCCTATCTCCAACAATTTTTGTCATATGAATATGATTCCAAGAGAACAGTTACTCTTTATTACATTAAAAACAACTTTCATGTTGACATCAAGAGATAATTTTTCCTGAAAAGTCATTTTTTACGGTGAAAGATTATAAGTCATTTTGTCTGTGCCCTAGTTAGGAGGTTAACTTCCAAAGATCATAACTTGCTCAATTTTTATGATATGAAGGTCATCCAAGTTTAATAATCAAATTAAATATGTCTTCTCCAACTTTCTTATTTGATAAATTTCAAGTTCAACTTTCAAGGGCATGTACTAAGAGGAAACATTATAGGTCATTTTGGGCTATCATCATTGAACAGGCAATTTTCCTCAGCTTCTAAAATCCATAACTCCCTCATGTAAGATTCAAATAGTGTCAAATTTGGAACCAAATTGAATAGGAATGAAATACCTACAACTTTTATGAAGGAACCAATTTCATTTGAAGCTCATAGCAAAAGTTATTCAAGGTGGAAAAAGTGGTCATTTGACTTTTAACTTAGAAAAGTTTCAACTATGTTTGATTTCTCCAAATTCCACCTTAAAATTCATCATGATCCAAGCTCCAAATAGAAAAGTGTAAAACAACAAAGTTGTTCTTCTTCATGTTACCTTTCAAAAGAGTCAAAGATCATGGAATTTGGAGCACTTTTGAATGACTTGCGCATGATTGCATTGCATGGCCCCATTTGGATGATTTCCATAACCAATCTTCAAATACATTTGCATGGTCTCATATTAAGCTTTCAGCATCACTCATGCACGATTTTGGACCTTTTCCAATCATTCTTTGGGCCTATCACACGCCCATGCAAGCATGCACACTAGCGTTTCTATTTTTGACAATTTTTTGAAAATGTGTAGAAATGAATCTTGGAGCCTATAAATGCAAGCCTTCCTACTCAGAATTGAGGACGCCTTGCCCAAGCGTTGCTGCTGCATCATTCCCGCCCTCCATTGATAGGATAAACTTGAAGGTTTCATTTGAAATCGAGTTTCAATTTCACTTCTGTTTTGAGATTGAAACTCCAAGTGTCCAAGCTATTTGAACATCCACTTTATCTCCTACAAGCTAGTGGAAGCAAGCCCAAGCAAATTGAGATCCAGATCGAGCTTCATCATTGCAAACAGAAGATGAATTTTATGAAATTTTCCTTCTTCAATTCTCTCTCAATTCTCCACCATTTCACTTGGTTTTTGGTTGGCTGAAGTCCTACCAATGTAGGCAACAAGATTGAGTTGCTTTGAGGTCAAATTGAAGCATCTCAGGTCATACTCCTCAAAATTCAAATCCATGTATCTTTCAATATACTTGGAATTGGAAGAAATTGGGGCCAGATTCGGACTCTTGAGGATTTTTCCTTCAAATTAGTGTACTCACTTTTCAATTTCATGAAGGTTGGTGGTGGACCAATCAGGTGAGGTCCATCGAAGAAGAAGATCGGAGCTAGGGCACCAGTGGTGTGTTGGCACCCTTCTAACCACCTGACCGTGTTTGAACGTTTTAATCAGGGCCTTTGATTTGTTTGACTCTGTTTGCAGCACATTGACCTTGGTGTACCATGTTCCCTATGTGCGTGACCATCACATCTTCCACCTCAATTAATGAGGGAGTTCTGATGGCCCTTGTTTTTTTTTTGCTTTTTATTTTATTTTCTGATTTTCTTTTAATTACTTCTATTTTATTTAATTCATATAAATTTTATTTTTAATCCAAAAAATATGAGACTTTCACCAAAAACCTTTAAATATGTTCCTCTTCCATATTTTGAATTAAAATCATTTTTTGGATTAATTTTAATATTTTTTGTGAATTAAATGATTTTTGACTTATTTTTAAATATTTTAAAATACTTTTGACTTTCAAAAAATTATGAAATGTTGTGTCTAAGGTCCTTTGACCTTATTTGACCTAGGATAAATCTCTTGGCCATTTATTTGGTGATTTGAAGGGATTTGAAGTTTTTGTCCATTTAAAAATGCATATTAATTCATTTTAAAATTGATTTTTAATTGATTAATTATTTGAAAATATTGTTGAGCCATTTGGTTGACCTTGTGATGTTTGACCTTCTATTTGGACTTGATCATAGCTGATTTGAAATTTTATTTGATCAATAATATTGGATTTAGGTGGTTGATGAAATGTACATTTCATCCCTCAAGATGAATGGATAGTATTGATCAGATGAGTTTTCTCATGTGATCAATTTGGGTTTCTATTTCCCCTCACCTCTTCATCTTTATCCCTATTCTTTCCCAATCCATTATTGACCAATGATTTCTCTATTGTCCAAATGCTAGTTGATGCATCAATGACCTTGTGTCAGATGAATCAACATGAGCTGGATTGAGATAGGTTCATCCCATCTTTATTTTAGTGTGTGGTATGTTTTAGGAGCTTGGTTCTTTGTACTAAGTCTCTAACATGCATTAACACAAATATCTTTATTTCCTGGCCTTAGATAGTTGCGACTTCTACATAAGTCCAATTATGATTCCTTAACATAGAGCTAAATTTGTCCCGCAAGACATAACATTCTAATAAGTGAGATTGTAAGTCTCACATTCTTCATGGCATTATGTGAAGTCTTGACCTTTTTTTCATTCATGATAACTAGTGGCAAACTTATTGATTTATCCAAGTTGGAGCCGTTCTCATGGATGATGTCTTGGTTCATGTCTTCATACTTGTGAATGGATGGTTGAGTATTCTCCAAAGAATGACTTAAACAATTAAATTATTCACTAACATTTAACTAACATTTCATTAATGTTGCTTTACTTTCAAGTCATTTACTTAATGCAATTTAAATTTCAGTACCTTTATCATTTATTGCCATTTACATTTCATGCAAGATGTTTATGTTTCACTCTTTTTTACTTTGCTCACTTGAGCCATATCATTTGTGCTTGTATATATTGTGTGCTTGTGATTTTTGTTCTGTTTGTCATCTTAGGACCTTAAAATACTTAATAACAACAAAAACTCTAAAAAATATGTTGGTGGACTGTTTGACTTGATATGAACTTTTGGACTTAGAAGTAGGCAATATTCCCTATGCTTTGAGGACTTGCCCAATGCCAATATACTGAGACTGAACTATCCTTGACCGTACCTGTCATCTGATACAAGCCTTGAGAGCCTCCTTGGTTTATCTGTTATTTTATATTTGTGCTTAAGCTGTTATCTTGATCTTATTGTGAATGTCTGATGATTGTTTCTGTGAGTTTGCCAAGGGAATATTTCATATGATACATTTAAAGACATTGAAGACTGCTTGCTATTGGAGTGCTTTCTTGGATATTATGGCTATCTTTATTTGATGCCTTGGTCTTCATATGATTGCTTGGATATTGCTTACGTTTGTTGCTTGCTCAAAATTCCAAAGGAAAATGGGTTTCTATCTGACATTCTTGTCTTATGGATTGCATCTCATTGGTCATATCTTTTCAACCATTAACTTTTAAATTTTTGTCTAGGATAGTCTTTTCATCTCCTCCCACTTATTTAATTTCAAAATCCCTCCCTCTTTTCAAAATCTTCTTTGGTTATGATTTCAAACTTAGACATGTTTTAATGATTAGAAACTTTAGCCTTATGCCATTGAAGTATTAAATTTTTTCTTAAATCAAACTTGTGAATGAACTTAATAATATTGACCTTAATTTCAAAAAGACAAAAATAAGTAACAACTTTATTCAAGTCTTTAACCTTCTTGTTCATTTCTCTATTAAACTTTTGTTAAAATCAATTCATCAACTCTCTTTGAAATTTTTACCACGAACTACGGGGTTTTGATCCCTTATTTTTATGTTGGTAGATAGGCATAAGACCAAAGATCTTGTCAAACACAAAAATATAATTAATTTATTCTTTTCTCATCCCCCATTCCATTTTTATCAAACATCTTTTCAACAAAAACACTTGCACATAAAAAAGGGCTCCCTAGGAGTACCTAGGATATTTTGGGTGCTAATACCTTCCCTCTGTGTAACCAACCCCCTTACCTGTAATCTCTGGAATTATATTAGTTTTTATTTGAAAACTTCTTATCTTTGGGTTTTGTTCGTATTTTTCCCTTTTCCTTTGGAAACAAATAAGGCACGGTGGCGACTCTGATTTTTCAATTGACGTCGGGTTTATCCATAGCTCGATGGTCTCGAATGCACCGTTATAACTATTGTTGTTCTAATTTCTTCCTTGTCTCCATTTTAGGGCACCAAAACACGAATGCACATTGCAGCGAATCAGGGAACATCCAATGCAGTGGATGCCCGTCTTAAGGATTTCGGGTGCTATCGAAGACGCTTTGCATGTCTAAATACAATAGACAAAACCCCCCTGGACCTTTACGCACATGAAGATTCAGGGGTGGTGTCAAACATGCTTTAAGCATC
Organism: Lathyrus oleraceus; assembly: GCF_024323335.1. NCBI lineage: Eukaryota > Viridiplantae > Streptophyta > Magnoliopsida > Fabales > Fabaceae > Lathyrus > Lathyrus oleraceus. The sequence continues at coordinate 106,772,163 of NC_066579.1, forward strand.
CAATAACAACGATCAATTCCCCACAATGCCTGGTGCATCTTCCGAATCTAGGGGAGTTGTCGGAGACTCTTTTTGCGTCCTATTACGTCATTCAAATCCACACAGCGCCACATGCGTCTTCAGAATTTAGGGTTGTTTTTAGACAAGCTTCGAGCACCCAACTACAATAATCAATTCCGCACAACAACTCATGCATATTTAGATTCCAAGGGAGTTGTTGGAGATATTTTACACGTCTGACTACAACAACTAATACCCCATGGGTTCTATCGGATATGCTTTACACGTCCGAATACAACATTAAAATACCCTTTGACAAATAAATACACGCATTCACGCGTAGCTGGCTCCCCCCCCCCCCCCCCCCCGAATTTATCCAATCTAAGGACGAGCATGGTGAAGCCTGGAGACGTCCACCTTAATCTGAACTATCGCCTCTGGGATACGACACGAATCCTCGACCTTTTGTCAGGTAATATCCTTTGTGAAATGGAGCATATTTCAAAGCACAATCGTATCTAGTTGGTTTGAAATGAAATACTAATAGGTACAAAGAGGATCGTAAATGCTCGAAGCTTAGCTCACGTTTCACTGGATTCAATATGACACGTAGACACGTTAATTATACCAATACTTCCTCCTTGCAAGCATATTTCAAGCACAGACTTGCGCTACTACCTCAACACTACATCGAGACAATGTGTATGTCTTAACGCAACATGCTTTCAAGTAAAACATACATACACATCTCCACAAAAGACTTAAGGCCACAACTCCATTCAAATTCAATTTTTCGTTGAATCGTTGTCAGACAATACAATGGCTAAATAAGGAGCAACAATATACCAAAAAGCATAAGCATGCCAAAGGTAGTGATTGAAATACAAATATAAAAATATTATTTATAAACTGAGGCACAAAAGGCCCGGCCAAATATTACATGAGTAAATAAAGTAAAGAAGAAAAAAATGTCTCTCAGACTTCGGCACCCGACTCCTTAGCTCCAGGACCACACCCGATATCCTTCTAAAGATAATTTGCTAAAGTTCCAGATGGTCAGCGGTGATGGCAAGGTCGTGACAAAATAATCGAGCTTGCTCCAACATTTCATCTTGGACCCTACTTAAGGCCTATAATTCCCTTTGAAGGGATTCTTGAAATTTCTGCCAAGCAATAGCCACCTCTTTCTCCAGGACCTTCAAGGCAGTAGCCCGGTCATCCATCCTCTGCTAAAGATATTTCTGATCCGCTTCGAACGCCCTCCACGCTTCGCCATATCTTTAGAAGACTTCTTACAATATTTCTCCTCGTCAACAAGGGAGGCCTTTAACTTCTCTATATGAGCAACCAAAACAGGCTATTTGCCATACCAATCCATATCTTCCTTCAAAGAGCCAATTGGATCAGCATTCACCTAAAGCTCATCCAATTCCTTTTCAGCATCAAAATTTTCCCGCTCAATGGCTTCACACCTCTCCCTCGGTTAATCTCATTTCCTTGAAAGCTCGCTAGAGCTCAGAACATCATCCTGGACAGTAGCCAAAATAGAAACAAGGGAATAGACTTGAACATAGTACGAGAAGCTTCTACAAAAAGGATCTACATGTTAGTCGCAGACAAACCCCTGAAAAAATCCAATTTTTCAACATCCACGATAACAACAAACTCCTCTGGGGTGCTAGGTATCTAAAAGGAAAGAATAGCAGGAATCCAGGAGAAAGTAGTAACACCATCCTGCTCGCCACCCTTTTCCAAGCGAGCCTGCTTGGGAGAACCACATTCAATAGGAGTGTACAGATTATCACCTCGACCCCTATTGGCAGGAGAAGGAGAAAGTGAATGTCCTCTGAGAGGAAAAATCAATTATGGTAGTAGCTAGAATCGGGACAGTAGTTTTGAATACCTCTGGGATAATCACCATACACAGGAATCTAAGCCTCCATAACAAAATTCAAAGCAACAACTGGTTTCGTCGACACCGTTACAGATAAGCCAATTATAAGACCCTGATCTTTTGTGAGTGCCATAACTTTTCACAATTGACTCAACTGATTAATAATATATGCAAACGCAGAAATCTCATGGTTAAAAAAAGGGGTGTCTGGATCCCCATCCTCACCAAATATGTTTTGTCTCTTGGGGTGTTCAAACACACTAACTATTGCTTGAGTATCTAGCCACCTTTTTATGTTGAAAGGAAAGCACTTCATCGGGACCAAACCCTTCTTCATATCCGAGTCCTTGATTCCAGGCATGTAATTCCTCTTTCATCTTCACTTCCTTTGGAGATAGAGAAGTTGGCCCAAAATGATAAAAATGGATAGGCCAGTAGAAACTAACTCTGGACCAATATTTTCAAAAAACCATATTTGCAAGAGCTGGTACTCCCCACTAGATCTGAAGATGAACAAAAATCCATATGCGCCTCATAAGTGACGAGCTCCAGTTAGAAGTGAAAGAGTTGAACTAAGGTACTTGGGGACGAAAAGAGATTAACCCTTGATCCCAATCATCGCCCAGGAAAGTGCAAACTATATAGAAAAGGTCAAATAAGATCCCTAATAAAGGTTTCCAATAGTTGTACTCGACATAAATAAGGAACACCTCGCACACGGGTTAAAGACGAGTTTAAAAGTGTAGTAAAATGGAAGCGACACTCGAATATCGTATCACAAGGACTCTTGAATGTTAAAATCAAACGAATAAAAATAAGGGGGTTTTTAAGGTTCAAAACTTAAATCGATGATTATTAAAGGTAAAATCAAAATTGATAAATAAGCTAATCTATTGTATCGATTTCCGACTTATCATCGATTCTTATAATTTCAGTTCCCTAGCGGATTCAATCCCATTCGATTACAATACCCACTGACAAGCGCAAATTGATATTATATGATGTATGTTTCTAATTTCCGAATTAAGAAAACGGATTTAAGCAGACGCGAATTAAGCAAACACGACTTAATCAAACACGATAACGAAAAAGCTACGCTAACGTGATTATAGTTAAGGATCATGCAAACAATCAAATTTAATCAACTCTATCCTATAAGAAACAATCGAATTAAGCAAACAAAAGTAATCGAATTAAGCAAATGGGTTTATAGGAAGAATTGAAAAGAAATTGAAATTAAATTGAAATTAATAAAAACCTCAAAATGGAATTCGAATACAACAGATCAACTCTTTGGGAATTAGCTCTCCAAGAAATCTTCTAAGCAATATTGTATCATCAAAATTCAGAGTTAGGATTCCTGTAGCAGTGGAAGACCTAATATAATAAAAGGGAAATTCGGGCCCTTATGGGATCCAACCCGAAAATTACAAAAACTGGCCCAAACTAACTATTTTAATTAAGTATGGAACTTTAACGAATTATTCGACCCTTATTAATTCCTAATCTACTTTTTACTTCAACATGAAACTTATAGTTCTTTCTCTTAGCTTTCCAACGCATATTAGAACATGTCAATCCGACTCATATAGCCCAAGTTATGATCTGAATAGTGACAAGATATCAAATAACTATTTATGCTGAAAATAAAGTACGGAAATAAAATAAAGCCAAAAATAAACTTAAATATAAGAACACACTAAAATAGTAAAAATAATACAATAAATTATAGAAATGCCTAAGTATAATAATAGAATAATGTGCATCAAAATGCACTGATCAACCGTCATGAAAGCCCGAACATCGGGATGAAGCTGTGAGGGTGCAACTTTTAGATGGTTCATCACGACCACCTCAAAATCAGAGAAGGGTGTCGCATTACGCGAAAAACCGGCGGGAAAAAGACACAGAGCCGCCACCGTGCGTTATTTATCCCAAAGGAGGGAAAGGAAACGCTCGAAGTAAACCTGGAAAGGACATGGTCTCGCGACCAGAGATTGATAGGATCAGGAGTCGGTTATGCGAAGGGAAGGTATTAACACCCCTACGCATCCGGCGTACTCGACGGGATCCACGCTCGAAAGAATAGAAGAAAGGTTGCTAAACACTGCTCACAAACTGCACACACACTGAATTGAAACACAGATGAAAGACAGAAGAAAGTAACTCGGCAGGATGTCGCACCCTGGTCCTACGTAGTCTGTCAGACACAAACATCAGAGTCGACGTAGTTCGGGGGAAAGCGGAACGTGCTCGCTAGGATGTCGCATCCTATGCATAAGTATCTTTTCTAACCAGAGAAAGAATCAGAGCACTCGTAGCTCGGCTAACGCACGCCAAACAAAACCACACAGGAAACCGACTGCCAATCATTGGACTTACGTTAGACTCCAAACAAACAAACCAGACACAGGAAACCGACTGCCAATCGCTGGACTTATGTCAGACTCCAAACACACACAAAGGGGTTGAAAAAGAAAAGGGCGCCCAGAGAGATCAGCTCATCTCCTGCCTACGTACCTCATCTGGTATGAGGATCAGGGCGACGTAGTTCCCCTAGACAGGAAAAGAACTTCTAACCTAACCAGAGACAAAGAGATATACAGACTACTAGGGAGACTACGACTCGAGCCTAGAAGTTGTCATGCATACGATCCCTGTGTTGAGGTCTCTATCCTAACTTGCACAGGAAGCAAGCTAACCTAAACAGCAGATACAAGCACATACAAGCACAATAAAGCAAGCACACACACTATATGCAAACAATTAGGCTCATACAAGGCTAGGCTGTAAAAAAAAAGCCAACTGGAATGGGGTGTTTTTAGCTCTTAACCCTAACATTGAGAGTTAGGGTGAAGCAGATGAAATGGGAAGTGAGGGTAAGACCTCACAGCTCTTATCCCTGGTCTGGGAGAGCTTCAGACAATGAAAGTGTGGGAGTTCTGAATGTAGGAACTTTTCTCCACAGATGACTGACACAACAAGATCTTGGGTTCTTATTCACAATGCATCAACACATGGTGTGTGAGCAAAGTGAATGACACAACTGAATAGCAGGGGATGGATTGCACATCCCTTCTATCTGCCAATTGCCTCTTGAGAGGTCTTTTCCTGCTTGGCACAAAAATAAATATCCACAAGCATTGCCTCTTAAGGAGGGCTTTAGACAGGTGCCTACCAATAACAGTAGGTCTTCCAGACTACATGAAGATCAAGAGATTATACCTCAGTGGTAAGAAAACCACAAGCTAGCAAAGCAAAGTTCAGATGAACTTAAAGCAACTTATGTACCTGTAGAAACATCTAAGCCAATCAGTTCAGCTGTAAAGACAAACAATCAACAATTAATATCACACAGATAGACAAATCCAATCAGGAAACAATGGTGCAAGGCATTAGGCAAACACAAATGAATTGTCCTCAAAGCCTACAAAACACACAATGTTAGCAAATAACAACAAAGGACCAAGCTCAAATGAAGGAGCATCATCACTCATGGAGATGCATACTTGAACCTGAAATTCACAATCCAAATGGTAAGTCCAAACCACTAGGTCAAAGCCTAGGGTCAAAAGAGGATCAAAAATCCAAAACAGAACTTCAAACTCAACACAAAGCATGTTTAATCACTCAAGAACAAGTCCTAAAAAGGACCCAATCATAATCAATAGGCAAGTTCATGTACCAAGCATGTGAAGTCAATGACCAATTCAAGGCATCCAAATGATCAACATGAATGAAAATTCTCAATCAAAACAGAAATGATTCAAATAATTCTAGAAAAATTCATGAGCAATCAAGACATCCACAACATCCATCACACAAAAAATCAGAAGCATTGGAGATCATTTGGCATGGCAATCACATTGTGCAAGTTAAACATCAAAAGGTGTGACACAAATTGTCACACCATATTAAAACAAGCATAAAACAGAATTGGAGCATGGGAAAAATGTCAAACTAAAACCAAAATATCCATCAATGTGTCTAGAATTAGCATGCAAAATTTCAAGTTCATTGGATTATTTTTGAGCATTTTATGATGGAAAGAACAAGGCAATATCACACATGCATATGTATTCAATCATCCTAGAACAAATTATTTTTCCAGCCAGGCACAACTTGCAAATTCATGCTCATAAAAAACTAGACATTCTAAGGAGCATTTTTGCAAAAAATTGGGATCAAATTGATGCATTTTTCTATTTTATATGATTTTTCTAAGTTGAGGAAAAAATTTGAAATCAAATGAACCAAGCATGGCCAAATATGGAGGGAAAACATAAAAATGATGAAGCATTTTGAAAATTTCGCTCGCTCAGTATCGAACCCTTGCCACATTTGAATTTGGCGCCCAACCTAAAACGACAGCGTTTTGACTTAAGCCCTAGCGCTGGAAACAATTCCCAGAATTCGTAGCTAAACATGAACAGTGGTAGCAAATTCGTAGCAAATTCAAAGCGAATCTGGAAACGTGATGATCTTCATAGGTTGAAGATGAAGATTGCATGAACTTCATGCGCCAATTCCAGATTTTCCAGAAAACGTCCAGAAATCAATAAATTTAACACCAAACGATTCATCATTACATGCTCATGCAAGATCAAACAACAATTAAACATGAATCATCATAACAAGCTCAGATCGAAGGAAATAAGATTTGTGCACAAAACTTCAAACACATGTATCTTCATGAATAATGCACCATTTCACTCAAATTTTATACCAGAATGATCACCAATCAAAGATCTATACAAATATCATGATGAATTCAAGAATTATTGAGATCGAATCCTGACCTCTTTGAAGAATAGAAACTGGAATCGTGTGCTACCAAGCTCAGCAATGGCTCAAATCTCTTCTACAATGCTTGTTGAAGTGATTGATGATGAATTGAATGCTCCAGCACGCACGAATTTAGCTCAATTTGCAATCTCCATTGAACCTTCAAGCTTCAAGTACGAGCAAATATGGCACGAATCCTCTTGAATCCACGTTCAAACTTGCTCAGGAATGCTTCATGATCATGATTCCAACAAGAGAAAATGCTTTTGTGTGAAGAATTTGGAAAATATTTTGAGAGAAAAATTTGATTGATTCTTGAATCTAGATCTGAAAATTGTGGTTAATGGCAAATGCAGTTATGATTAACATTATATAGGTCATGCTAATGATGCTGAAAACCTGTTTAAGCCAAAACCAATCAAGATTAACAACTTATAAGGTGTATGAGAAAATTGGCATTTGCACCTCATGCCTTTCATGCATGCATGAACAGTGTACAATACTGATCCAAAATCACTTAAACAAGGCCCATGTAAGCTTTAGGATTGGTATTTTATGCATATGATCAATCAAAATGATTTTATGAAATTTCCCTTCAAAAACTTCATGAATGAGCACATGATCATGCAAGTGAAATTCATGCTATGTAATGGATGTTTTGGAAACTACATGTTATAACAAAATGCAAAAAGAACCACCAAAATTGGAGCCTTGGTTTAAAAGTTATGCCCATTTGAAGTTTTAAGCACACTTTGCCATGATTGGATCATATCTCCTCAACCACACATCATAAATCCATGATCTTGGACTTTTTGGAAATGGGAGAGAAAGATCTTCAACTTTCATGTTGGACAAAATTTCATTTGAAGCTTTCTTTATGATGTAAGATTGAGTTGAAGTTGGTCCAAAACCTTTCCATTTTTGGAAATTTCAAATTATGGGTCACTTGCTATTTTGGGAAATTTTTGACTTGACTTCAAATTCTTCAATGTGAGTGTTTGAATGTCAAATGAGACTTGTTTGAACATGAATGAAGCATCTCTAACCACTTCCCACCTCCAAATCCACAGTTGACTTTGTAGTTGACTTGCGGTTGACTTTTATGGGCCTCAGATGATTTGGTCATGCACTGATGAGTTCTGAGCCTTCAACACTTGGCCAAATTGCTTCAAAATGATCCTTGAGTCATGTAAGCTCATTGGAACCACCATAGGGCTTTGATTTCCTGGGAAATGCTCTTGTTGCCTTGCATAGTTGAATCTCCTGACCAGTCTTGACTGATGGAATGCAACATGATATGCAATGCTTATGACCTACCAATGAAATGGCTGTACAAATGGGAGGTACAAATTTGAGGTGCTACAGCTTCCCCTATTCAATCAACTGGGAACCTGAACGGATGAGAGCAATGGCTGTCAGACATTCAAGGTAAACAGGGATTGAATACCAAAGAACCGTAGAAATTTGCACTCTGCGGGAGATGATACAAAGAAAAGCTAGGCCATTTACCGATGGTGACTTAGCCGGGAACTGGATATTTACCGATATCAACTTCAGCGAGACCATTTACCGATGGCTGCTGGGAAACAGATGTCACAGAAAGCGAGGCCATTTACCGATGGCGGCTAAGCTGGGCATTCAATATTTACCGATATCGACGTCAGCGAGACCATTTACCTGATGGCTGCTCCAACTGGGGAGGAAAAAGATATTTGCAACCGGAACCAAACAAGACGTTTACCGACGACTCTACTGGGGATCTTATATATCAACTAAAAGATACAAGACCAAACATTTACCGATGATTGGGAAGAAACTCGATGTTTACCGACATCGAAAGATGATGTTTACCGACATCAAAAAGGGATGACCAGACATTTACCGATGACTGGGAAACAAGATATGCAACCAGACATCAACGGACGACTGGGAAAAACTCGACGCTTATCGACACCAACGGAGAGGTGACCAGACATCAACGGACGACCTGGGGAAAGAGATACAACCATACATCAATGGACGAATGGGAAAAACTCAATGTTTATCGACACCAACGGAGAGGTGACCAGACATCAACGGATGAATGGGAAAGGAGACTCGATGTTACGAACATCGAAAGATGATGTTTACCGACATCAAAAAGGGACGACCAGACATTTACCGATGACTGGGGTGAGACTCGATGTTTACCGACACCGAAACAATGGTGTTTACCGACACGAAAGAAAAGAATACACATGGGTGCTGACATGACACTTACCGGTATCACAAAAATGACATCTTCATATGTCGAGGCAAGGCTAAACACTTGTTGGGGATATCATTGGGGAGAATCAACCTTTCCTTTCACTGCGGGTGAGGAAATAAACCTCTCTGGGGAATTATCAATCCTGAATGCTGTCAGGAGCAACTGTAGCAAATGTGCCGTAAAGATGTTGAACAACGATCCGCCTCTGCCGGGGATATGGTTTGATTAGGTTTGACATATGAATGCATATGTTTGAATTTTTCTATGGCGTAAAGCTCTATATTGAATGGAAATGCTACGCGCTTTGAGGATGCAATGATTACTACATGCAAGATGCAAAATGATGAAAACTTCTGCTGGGGAGCAAACAAATTGCTATGCTGAGCACACAATTCTGAATAGATTCTCCAACTCTGTGGGGAGATGCACTGTCGGGGGTGCCTTGCTGATCTGATACTCTGGGGACGACAGAGAAAACCAACTCAACTGGGGAGACTCTGTATGGGGAACCCACCAACCTCTCAACCGTGCTGGGGAATAGCATCGCTGCGGGAGAAAGAATAAATCCCACCGGGGACAACCTTCACCGAATCCAATACACTTGGGGATTCCGCTAGGGAAACAACCAATGTCCACCTCTGCTGAGGATAGCGACCAATCCACAGGTAGGATAAACTCTACTGGGGATAATTTTCACCGACCCTGATCCACTTGGGGAACTCGCTGGGGAAAACCATCAACACAAACCTCTGCTGGGGAGATCTGCTAGGGGAAAACATTCACAACCATGATGGGGAAAGGCAATCACAATCCTGCTGGGGATTACAGTACTTCATACCCGACTACTGAGGAATAAACTACTCACTGATACCTCCGCTGGGGATACAACCACCTTTCGACTCGGTGGGGATTAATCTTCAGACTAGCTGGGGGAACAATAGCCTTTGTACCTGCTGATGAGGGACACACTACCCACAGACGCCTCCGCCGGGGAAGAACAGTTATAAAAGCTTTCAAACTTGCTTGGGGAAACATCCACCTTCCAAGCCTGCTGGGGAGACAAGTCTTGAACTTGCTTCATCTGCTGGGGGCAGAATCCCCATCCTCTCACACTACTGGACAGTGCTGACAGCATCCCTGAACAAACCGTGGCTTATCTGCTTCAGCCAGGAACCAAAGATGATAACCTACAACCAATAAGACATACATGCCCCAGGGGATTGCATGGACAAGATACACTCAAGTGTACTCAACATTCAAAATGATTTTCAAATGTTTTATCTTTCTGCACGTTATTTTCTAGCCTTCATGTTTTTATATGCAATGTTTATCAAAAATTCGGACGTTTTTGCAAACAAAACAGTAAAAATAAAAACAAGAGAGCAATTTATCTGAATAACGACTTTTATTGATTGAAAATGGGCCTGAAAAGGCGAATACATCAGGAAGCAATTCCTAGAAAGAGGTAATTGTGCACAAAAGGAAAAATCTATCCTAATGGCAATGCGAATACGGCATCCACTATTTCCCAATTCTGTTATGACTCACAGATCATCAATTTCTCCCCAAATTCCTTGCTTTCTGAGAAGAATGACTGGACCGATCATATCCTTCGAGATGGTAGACACTGAAGCGCGATGAAGTACAGATAACTCAGACTGTAGTCTTTGCTTTAATCCCTCTTTTGGCTGGATCGCCCTTTCAGGTTTTCAATCCACCGGGATACCCATTTTTGCCTAAGTCGCCCTTGCGGGTTTTCGACTTACCGGGTGTACATATTCTTTTCATTTTTATCCCTAACTTTTGCCCGAACCTTTTTTCTTCTTTTTTTTTTGGTTCGCCGGGATTCCCTTTTTTTCCTGAACTCTTTTATTCTTTTTGTCCAGCGGGTCAATTTATGCGAAGTATTTTTTGACTACATCTGAGTTAACAGGGGATGGAAAATCTTCACCATCCATAGTTGTAAGCATCAAGGCTCCACCGGAGAAGACCTTCTTAACAACATATGGACCTTCGTAATTAGGAGTCCATTTACCCCTATTATCTGTACCAGGAGGAAGGATCCTCTTCAAAACTAAATCACCAGTTTGGTAGCTTCGAGGACGCACTTTCTGATCAAAGGCTTTTTTCATCCTTCTCTGATACAACTGCCCATGGCACACAGCTGCTAACCGTCTCTCTTCAATAAGGCTCAGCTCATTAAACCTTGTTCGAATCCACTCAGGTTCGTCAAGCTTGACATCCAACAAGACTCTCAGAGAAGGAATCTCCGCTTCAACAGGTAGGACCGCTTCCATACCATACACAAGGGAGTAAGGGGTTGCCCCGGTCGACGTACGTACTGAGGTACGGTACCCATGCAAAGCGAAAGGCAGCATATCATGACAATCCTTGTACGTCACGACCATCTTCTGCACAATCTTCTTAATATTCTTGTTTGCCGCCTCTACAACACCATTCATCTTTGGTCTGTAAGGAGAAGAATTGTGATGTTCAATCTTGAAATATTTACAAAGCTCTTTCATCATCTTGTTATTGAGATTCGAACCATTATCAGTAATGATTCTCTCGGGAACCCCATAACGACAGATAATTTCCTTCTTGATGAACCGGGCAACCACTTGCTTGGTCACATTGGCATAGGAAGCTACTTCCACCCACTTGGTGAAGTAATCAATCGCAACCAGGATAAAGTGATGTCCATTAGAAGCAGTAGGCTCAATCTTCTCAATCATGTCAATGCTCCACATCGCGAACGGCCAAGGCAAATTCATGACATTCAGAGGGCTTGGTGGTACATGCACCTTATCAGCATAAATCTGGCATTTATGGCACTTCCGAGCGTATTTGAAACAATCGGATTCCATAGTCATCTAATAATAACCGGCTCTCAACAATTTCTTGGACATTGCATGACCACCAGCATGGGTACCAAAAGATCCTTCATGCACTTCTTGCATCAACACGTCTGCTTCGTGTCTATCCACGCATCTGAGCAGAACCATGTCAAAGTTCCTCTTGTACAACACATCATCCTGATTAAAATAAAAGCTTCCAGCTAGCCTTCTCAGGGTTTTCTTGTCATTCTTTGACGCTCCTTCAGGATACTCCTGGTTCTTGAGGAAATTCTTGATGTCAAAGTACCACGGTTTCTCATCCACAACAGACTCGGCTGCAAACACATACGCAGGCCTCTCGAGTCGATTCACCGCAACATGTGGCACATGATTCCACCAATGAACTTTGATCATTGAAGACAAAGTAGCCAAGGCATCAGCCATCTGATTCTCGTCTCGGGGGACATGATACAACTTCACCTTTTTGAAGAACGTCAGTATCCTTCTGGTGTAATCTCTGTAAGGAATCAAATGCGGCTGGTTAGTATTCCAATCTCCATTGACCTGGTTAATCACTAGAGCGGAATCTCCATAAATGTCCAGTGTTTTGATCCTTAGATCGATGTCCTCTTCTATCCCCATGATACAAGCTTCATACTCAGCTTCGTTGTTGGTCACGTCAAAAGTCAATCTGGCAGAAAAAGGTATATGAGCACCTTTAGGATTGATAAGCACAACCCCAACACTGTTGCCATTCACATTCACAGCCCCATCAAACATCAATGTCCACTTGTCATCAGGATCCGGTCCTTCCTCGACAAGAGGCTCTTCACAATCTTTCATCTTTAGATACATGATGTCTTCATCAGGGAATTCAAACATCATCGGTTGATAATCATCGATCGGTTTCTCGGCAAGGTAGTCTGACAGAATACTACCTTTGATGGCCTTCTGCGACGTGTACTAGATATCATACTCTGTTAAAATCATCTGCCAACGGGCAACACGCCCGGTGAGAGTCGGCTTCTCAAAGATGTACTTCACTGGATCCATCTTAGAAATCAATAAGGTAGTATGGTTCAACATATACTGCCTCAGTCGGCGAGCAGCCCAGGCCAAAGCACAACAAGTTTTCTCGAGCTGCGAATATTTTATTTCACAGTCGGTAAACTTTTTGCTAAGGTAGTATATGGCATGCTCTTTTCGACCAAACTCATCATGCTGTCCCAATACACACCCCATCGAGTTCTCAGTTACTGACAGGTACATTATCAGAGGCCTACCAGGAACTGGAGGTATGAGGATTGGAGGTTTCTGCAAATACTCTTTTATCTTGTCAAAAGCTTTCTGACAGTCATCATTCCACCTGATTGCTTGATTCTTCCTTAGCAATTTGAAAATTGGTTCACACGTGGCAGTTAGGTGAGATACAAACCGAGCAATGTAGTTCAATCTCCCTAAAAACCCACGAACCTGCTTTTCAGTTTTCGGTTCAGGCATCTCTTGTATAGCTTTTACTTTCGCTGGATCAACCTCATTCCCTTTCTCACTGACAATGAAACCCAACAGCTTACCGGATCTCACCTCAAACGTACACTTGTTTGGATTCAGCCTCAATTTGAACTTTTTCAGCCTTTCAAACAACTTCTGCAAATTTACCAGGTGCTCCTCTTCTGTCTGCGACTTCGCAATCATATCATCCACGTACACTTCAATCTCTTTGTGCATCATGTCATGAAAGAGAGTCGTCATAGCCCTCTGATAGGTAGCACCGACATTCTTCAGCCCAAATGGCATCACCATATAGAAGAACGTGCCCCAAGGTGTAATGAATGTCGTCTTTTCCATGTCCTCTGGCGCCATCTTGATCTGATTATAACCAGAGAAACCGTCCATGAAAGAGAAAACCGAGGATTGAGCAGTATTATCAACCAATACATCAATGTGAGGTAATGGGAAGTCATCTTTCGGACTTGCTCTGTTTAAATCCTGGTAATCGACACACATCCTGACTTTGCCATCCTTCTTCGGCACGGGAACGATGTTGGCCACCCACGGGGGATAAGTAGTCACTGACAGAAAACCCGCATCCAACTGCTTCTGAACCTCTTCCTTGATCTTAACAGCCATATCAGGACTAGTTCTACGAAGCTTCTGCTTGACTGAAGGACAATTTTCTCTGAGAGGTAACCTATGCACCACAATATCTGTATCCAACCCAGGCATATCTTGATACGACCAGGCGAATATCTCCACATATTCTCTCATCATTTCAATCAACCTTCTCTTGATATCTTCCTTCAAAGCAGCCCCGATCTTGATCTCTCTTCTGGCGTCCTCAGTACCAAGATTAATGATTTCCAACTCCTCCTGATGAGGTTGGATGACCCTTTCCTCCTGCTTCAATAATCTGACCAATTCTTTAGGGAGTTCACAGTCTTCCTCACTCTCCTCTTCAGCTTGGTAGATGGGATTATTGAAATCATACTGAGCCATAACAAAACTGTTTATAGTGGAGTCCGTAAGATCAATTCTGCATGTTTAATGCTTTATTTTAGAAAAAAGAGTTCAAGAAAGTCACAAAAACAAAAACGTTGCCATTTTTATTATTTTGAAAAGTGAAAAATAAAACAGAAAGACAGGGATCACAAAATTGTTTGCAAAACATCCTTTATTAATGATATCATTGAAAAACATGATGAGGCCCTACAATGAACCACTACGCCTTGGGCAAAACGTAGGGTTTTGTGCAAAATGAAAAACAAAAGAAAATTACTCTGTTTGAAGAGTAACTTGGACCACTTCTTCAGTTGTCCAATTGTTGATCGTCTCCCCTGGTGCACACGGGCGAACCCAGTTGTTCAGATCACAATCACTGTCACAGTCTTAAACACCGGTTGCAAAGACGTCACCATGATTCATCAGCCCAGCGCTGGTGAAGGTACTCGGCCCTTTCTGCTCTTAAACACCTTGCTCTGCCTGCAGAGGTTGATAACCAATACCGAATTTGTCTTCTTTAACGGGCAGGTCAACCATCTTGCCCCAGCCTTCTGCATTGCCCGAGTTGACAACCTCCATAGCCTATTTGTAGGATGCAATCGAGGCACTTGGCTTCTTCTGCTCAGCAAAAGCCACCCTCCCAAGAGCCACGATCTCAAATGCCTGACAAAGAGTTTCATGGATCTCGCCATCCACCTCCACATACTTGAAAGATGATAAATGACTCACCAGAATGTCCTCCTCGCCGCACACAGTGACAATCTGACCGTTCCAGACATACTTCAGCTTCTGATGGAGAGTTGACGAAACTGCTCCAGCCCCATGTATCCAGGGACGCCCCAAAAGACAACTATATGCTGGTTGGATATCCATCACATAGAAGACAATACTGAACACCTCCAGGCCAATCTTCACAGGCAAGGTGACTTCACCAAAAACAGACCGTTTGAATCCATCAAACGCACGAACAATAAGATCACCCGGAGTGAGGATAACCCCTTCAACATCTATCTTGCTCAAAGTCTTCTTGGGCAACACATTCAACGAAGATCCCGTATCCACCAACACATGTGACAATACTGCGCCTTTGCACTCCAAGGTGATATGCAGGGCTTTATTATGGTTGAGACCTTCAGGCGTCAGATCCAAGTCTGTGAACCCCAAACCGTGCCTTGTACGGACATTGGCAATCACACCCTTCAACTGGTTGACAGAAATCTCTTGAGGCACGTAAGCCAAATTTAACATCTTCAGCAAGGCATTACGGTGTGCCTCAGAGCACAAAAGCAATGAGAGTATAGAAATCTTGGACGGAGTTTGATTCAACTGGTCTACAATCTTAAGGTCACTCTTCTTAATAATCTTCATAAACTCCTCCATATCTTTCTCGAACGAGCCCTCAGGCGCCTCCTTCTGCACGGGTTCTTCATCAACCACAGCCTGCTTACCCTTCGCTTTGGCGAGAGCCTCAGCATTGTTGTCTCTCAAAGGCTGCGGTGCAAACAGATGACCGCTTCTGGTAAACCCTCCTAGTCCCCCTACATTGTCCACCACCGGACCAACAGTCACAAGAGCTTTACTCGGCAAACCAATAGTCACTGGAGACTGATTAACTAGCCGGATCTGACTTTCTGGCCTTCGGTTGTTGCGGTAAGCATTATCATACTTCCATGGCACAACCCTACTATTCTCAACAGCCCTTCTACCAGACACAGTAACAGTAGTGGGAGCACTGACAATTACTGGAGCGGATATGGTAACCGGAGTACCAACGGTCACTGGTGCCCTAACAGTTCTCTGGCCACGTCTCTCAGACGGTTTGAAATAAATGGTGACAGTTGACACCACTCCACGATCTTTCACGGCCCTAGCAAACTGCAGATAACCTTCGTCAATCAAACCCTGGATACCCGTCCTCAACTGCATACACCCATTCTCTGAATCAGCACAGTATGAACAACCCTTATCACAGCCCGGGAACACTCCCCCATTCAACAAACGCTCTTTCACAACCAGCAATGGTGTCTGAATCTCATCAACATCAACCACCAAGTCCACAGCTTCTTCTCCTTCCACATTGTTCACCCTATGCGCCCCATGCTGAGGCATAGGATTGTTCACAACATTAGGCACAGGAGAAAAATTGATTGTTTTGGCGTCAATTAAGTCCTGGACCTTATGATGAAAAGCCCGAGAATTTTCTATATGGTGCCCCGGTGCACCGGAATGGAAGTCACAACGAACGTTGGCATCATACCCAGCAGGTATCTTCGTCAACGGAGCCATCGTACGCAACTCAACAAACCCTAACCTAAGCAGTTCGGGCAACAACTCAGCATATGTCATCGGCAACGGGTCGAAACGACGATCCGACATCCTCTGTCTCGGCTGAAATGGACGTTGTTGTTGTTGTTGTTGTTGTGGTGGTGCTCTTTGTTGTTGCTGTTGTCGTGGTTGAGGTGCTTGGATAGTTACAGCAGCAACCTGGAGGTACTGGCCTCTGTTTGTATTTCTTCTACTGTGCACGGCATTAGTTTCACCCTCTCTTCTTCTGGGTGCCCCCGAAAATGGCTTCTTCGAAGATGAAGAACCAGCATCCTGAATCTTTCCGGCTTTGATGAGACTTTCAGTCCTTTCCCCGCAAATCACCACATCAGAAAAACTACCGAATGGGCAACTCCCCGTCCGGTCCATAAATACACCTTGCAAAGTCCCGATGAACATATCGGTCAACTCCTTCTCCAGCATAGGGGGTTGCACCCTTGCAGCTAATTCCCGCCATCTCTGGGCGTACTCTTTGAAACTTTCTCCAGATTTTTGGCACAGGCTCTGCAACTGAGTTCGGCTGGGAGCCATATCCATATTGTGCTTGTATTGCCTCAGAAAGGCTTCACCCAAGTCCCTCCAACTTCTGATGGACTCTCTTTTCAACTCCATGTACCAATCCAAGGAAGCCCCAGACAAGCTATCCTGGAAAAAATACATCCACATCTTTTCATCGTCCGTATAGGCATAAATTTTTCTGAAATAGGCCTGCACATGGGTGCGAGGACAAGAAGTACCGTTGTATTTGTCAAAGGAAGGCACTTTTAACTTATAAGGAATTCTCAATCCTTCCACCAAGCCCATATTCGTTACATCAAACCCCAGAGAGTTCTGACATTCCATGGCTCTGATCTTCTCAGCTAGGGCATCAACCCTCCTATCCCTTTCGTCAGTTCTTCCCACAACTTCATCATCCTCACTGAGGAGAGTAAACATGTCTTCCTGTCTGTCAACTAACGGAGCAGGATGTCGAACTGGAGCATGTAACACCCCGATAAAATATGATAATCATTTAATTTAAGTTTAATAGTATATTATGATGATAATATGAATGAGAGGGTATTATTTTTCAAAATAAAAGATAAACCCTTCATATATATTATTATTAGTATATTTATTAATCTAATTAAATAATTAGAATATTATTGGATTATTATTATTGGAATTATAAAGTTGGAATTGGAACGATTGTTGGAATCAGTAAAGAGTCCCATTTAGAAAAGGGTTTTTCACGTGAAAACAGAGAAGCGACTGAAAAGTGGAGAAAGGGAGAAGAAGAGGCTAGGGCTCAAGAGGAGAATTCACGATTGTTGAAGGTCAAAGAATCAATTGTCGGATTAACTCAGGTAAGGGGGGTTTATCGTCGTTTAATGGGTATTATGGGTTAACATGTAATGGGTAGTAATAAGCCATTGATTGACTCTAATTAGGTTTTGATAAATACCTTGAATTGTGATGAATAAATTACGTTAAAACTGTGAATGAATCTATATTTGGATGAGTCGTAATTTTCTGGACGTGTAGCTTTTTACGGAATCGAAATCGGAGGTCCGGAAGTCCTCCAACGGCGAAAAATGCGGGTAATTCTGCATTCTGTTCGTTGTTAGCGCAGGAACAGCTTTCTGTCTTGCGTTAACCGGTTAACCCAGGGCGTTAACCGGTTAACACTGTTATGATAATTAAAAGAATTAATTCTGTCTTGCGTTAACCGGTTAACCCAGGGTGTTAACCGGTTAACACTGTTAAAATTTGCCAAGAAGCGCATTCTGTTTTGCGTTAACCGATTAACCCAGGGCGTTAACCGGTTAACACTGTTTGAAAAGTGAAGAATTGATATTTAAATATTGTGTACATACGTGTATGGGCAGAAGTTTGATTTTCTGAGCTGTTGTTGTGCAGTTTTGGTCGTTCAGCTGAGTGATGTAATTTAGCTGATGTATGATATAGTAGGGATCATTTCCCGTTGTTTTGAGCAGTATAGGTATTAGTAGAGTGTGCTAATACTGTGATTTATTATTTGGCATGACATGATATGATTCTGTGATAAATATGCTGATGATGTATGATGGTATGCATAATGCTGTGAATATATCTATTATGTATGCAATTGTGGATTGTTGTTGATGTTTGCATGCTAGGTGATTTAGCGTGCATAACATGGCCTTTATGGTGGTAGCTAATTCCCATGGTGAGGAATTAGTGAGTTGTTTATGGCTTAGAGTGTGAGCATATGTCCATTGTGGATTGTTGTTGATGTTTGCATGCTAGGTGATTTAGCGTGCATAGCATAGCCTTTATGGTGGTAGCTAATTCCCATGGTGAGGAATTAGTGAGTGAGTCACTAGGTCTCAAATGAGTGGGACTAGTGAGCTTGGTAGCCGTATCTGGGTTTGATCGGTGAGGTTGAACTATGTGTTCACGAATAGTCGGTACCGCATGCATGGAGTCTCATTTCATAATGTATGTATGGCGTATAATATGAATGGATGTATTCCAATATTATACGTGTGTGTTGTGGTTGTGTTGAGTATGATTATGAGTTGATGTTGCCGTTGCTGAATGTGTGATATGATTAGGGTGATGAATGTGTTAATTTACTTAACATTACATGATATTTTATAATGCTTATTATATCGATTGAGGAACTCACCCTTACAACTATGTTTCAGGTAACGAGCAGTGATTGAGTAGAAGCTAGTGCTTTGGAGTCTAGTGTAGTTCCTTAGTGAGTCATGCTCTGGTATATGTAACATCGGGACGGGATGTTTTACTTTGTTTTCATTGTTGGTTGTTGAACAATTTTACATGTAATGTGTTACATGGTTTGCATGTTGTTAGATTTCTATCCGCTGCGAATTGTGCAATGTTTTATTTTGATTAATAAATGAGCATGACAAGTTATTTTGGTGAATGGTGTGAAGTGTCAAGTGTGACACCCTGAAATTGCATATCTACTCTGATTTATATTTTGTTGTTTTAATTAATTATTGGGGTATTTTAGAAGGGTGTTACATTAGTGGTATCAGAGCATAGTCGGTCGAGTCGAGTCGTAATTATTCTGTTTCCCTGTATGTGATAGGTGTTGTGTAACCCTGTCAGTACTTATTGTTTTAGCTTGTTGGGTTCTCAGAATAGAGATGGCTGGAAGAGGTAGAGACGATGCTGCGATTGCTGAGGCTCTGGGTATGCTAGCTGGAGTACTTGGAGGGAATCTGAATGTTGTGGGATTGGGAGCTGCTCGTCAACTGAGTGAGTTCCAGAAGAACAATCCTCCAATGTTCAAGGGAGCATACGATCCAGATGGTGCTCAGAAGTGGTTGAAGGAGATCGAGAGGATCTTCCGAGTGACTGAGTGTGCCGATAACCAGAAGGTCAGGTTCGGTACGCATATGCTGTCAGAGGAAGCAGATGATTGGTGGGTTGCTACCCGCACTGAGTTGGAAACTGCTGGGAATGCTGAGATCACTTGGGCGGTGTTCAGAGAGAGATTCCTGAGGAAGTACTTTCCAGAGGATGTCAGAGGAAAGAAAGAGATAGAGTTCTTAGAATTGAAGCAGGGCAACCGGTCTGTTACTGAGTATGCTGCTAAGTTCTCAGAGCTGTCGAAGTATTACACTCCCTATGATGAGGCTACTGGGGAATTTTCAAAATGTGTGAAGTTTGAGAACGGGTTACGTCCCGAGATCAAGCAGGCTATTGGGTATCAGCGGATTAGAGTGTTTTCTGACTTGGTTGACTATTGCCGGATTTTTGAACAGGATACCAAGGCCAGAGCGGAGAGCTATCAGCAGAGGGTTGATAGGAAAGGCAAGAATCAGAATGATCGTGGGAAGCCGTATGCAGCTGGCAAAGGTTTCCAGAGACAGAGTGGGATGAAGAGACCTAGTGGGGGAGACTCCAGTGCCCCTGCTAAGTGTTACAGATGTGGTCAGGCTGGACATCGTATCCATGAGTGTACCAGTACTGAGAAGAAGTGTTACAAGTGTGGAAAAGGTGGTCACTTGGCTGCAGAGTGCCGGTTGAAGACTATGACTTGTTTCAACTGTGGAGAGGTGGGTCATATCAGTCCACAGTGTCCTAAGCCGAAGAAAGAGAACCAGTTGGGAGGCAAGGTCTTTGCTTTATCGGGTTCAGAGACTGCTGCAGATGATCGTTTGATCCGAGGTACGTGTTATATTAATGGCTTTCCTCTTGTAGCTATTATTGACACAGGTGCGACTCATTCCTTTATATCTTTGGATTGTGCTGTGAAACTTA
The DNA here is from genome assembly GCF_024323335.1 of Lathyrus oleraceus. Lineage (NCBI taxonomy): Eukaryota > Viridiplantae > Streptophyta > Magnoliopsida > Fabales > Fabaceae > Lathyrus > Lathyrus oleraceus. The sequence goes on from NC_066579.1 coordinate 106,793,008, forward strand.
AATTAGAGATATCTGAGATGCATGGGAGTATGGTGATTGATACTCCTGCGAAGGGTTCAGTGACTACTACTTCAGTTTGTTTAAATTGTCCTTTGACTATTTTTGGTAGAGACTTTGGGATGGACCTCGTGTGTCTTCCACTAGTGCAGATTGATGTTATCCTAGGTATGAACTGGTTGGTGTTTAGCCGAGTTTATATCAACTGTTTTGATAAGACTGTGATCTTTCCTGAGATTGAGGAAGGAAAGAGTTTGTTTCTATCAGCAAGGCAGGTGAATGAGGCAGTAGCAGATGGGGCAGAGTTGTTTATGCTGTTAGCGACTTTGGAGGCTAAAGATAAACTGGTGATTTGCGATCTAGCCGTGGTGTGTGATTTTCCTGATGTGTTTCCTGAAGAAGTGAATGAATTACCGCCAGAGCGTGAAGTTGAGTTCTCGATTGAATTGGTACCTGGTACTAGGCCGATATCGATGGCTCCGTACCGTATGTCTGCTGTTGAGTTAACTGAATTGAAGAGTCAGCTGGAAGATCTGTTAGATAAGAAATTTATTCGTCTGAGTGTGTCACCGTGGGGCGCACCAGTGTTATTGGTTAAGAAGAAAGAAGGTACTATGAGGTTGTGTGTGGACTACAGGCAACTGAATAAAGTGACGATCAAGAATCGGTATCCTTTGCCGAGGATTGATGATTTGATGGATCAGTTAGTTGGTGCGAGTGTGTTCAGCAAAATAGATTTGAGATCGGGGTATCATCAGATACGTGTGAAAACTGAGGATATTCAGAAGACTGCTTTCAGAACAAGGTATGGACATTATGAGTATTCTGTAATGCCTTTTGGTGTGACTAATGCGCCTGGGGTATTTATGGAGTATATGAATAGGATTTTCCATCCGTACCTAGACAAGTTTGTTGTGGTGTTTATTGACGATATTTTGGTGTATTCGAAATCTGAAGAAGAGCATGCTGAACATTTGAGAGTGGTTTTAGGAGTTCTACGAGAAAAGAAGTTATTTGCTAAACTGTCCAAGTGTGAATTTTGGTTAGAAGAGGTTAGTTTTCTTGGTCATGTGGTTTCAAGAGGTGGTATTGCTGTTGATCCTTCTAAGATAGAAGCGGTATCTAAGTGGGAAGCTCCGAAGTCAGTTTCTGAGATAAGGAGTTTTCTTGGACTTGCAGGTTATTATAGGAAATTTATTGAGGGATTTTCTAAGTTGGCGTTACCATTGACGATGTTGACTAGAAAGGGGCAAGCGTTTGTTTGGGACTCAAAATGTGAAGAAGGTTTCCAAGAGTTAAAGAGAAGGTTAACTACTGCTCCTATTCTGATATTACCAAGTCCGTCGGAACCATTTGAGGTTTACTGTGATGCTTCGTTGTTGGGTTTGGGTGGTGTTTTGATGCAGAATAAGCAGGTTGTAGCTTATGCTTCGAGACAACTGAAGGTTCGTGAGAGGAACTATCCGACACACGATTTAGAGTTGGCAGCTGTGGTATTTATTCTGAAGTTATGGAGGCATTACTTGTACGGGTCAAGATTTGAGGTTTTCAGTGACCATAAAAGTTTAAAGTATTTGTTTGATCAGAAAGAGCTGAATATGAGACAGAGGAGATGGTTAGAGTTTCTGAAGGATTATGACTTTGGGTTGAATTACCATCCGGGTAAAGCAAACGTAGTGGCTGATGCATTGAGTCGGAAATCATTGCATATGTCTATGTTAATGGTTAAGGAATTGGATTTAATTGAGCAGTTTAGAGACTTGAGTTTGGTGTGTGAGAGTACTCACAATAGTGTTAAATTAGGAATATTGAAGTTAACGAGTGGTATTCTGGATGACATTATAGAGGGTCAGAAATCCGATGTGCTTTTGGTTGATAAGTTGACTCTAGTGAATCAAGGTCAAGGGGGTGAATTCAGAGTTGATGAGAATGGTGTTTTGAAATTTGGTAATCGGGTGTGTATTCCGGGTGTTACCGAACTTAAGAAGAGTATTCTTGAGGAAGGACATCGTAGTGGCCTGAGTATTCATCTTGGGGCTACGAAGATGTATCATGATTTGAAAAAGTTATCTTGGTGGCCGGGAATGAAAAGAGAAATTGCGAGTTTTGTTTATTCTTGTTTGACTTGTCAGAAGTCAAAGATTGAGCATCAGAAGCCGTCTGGGCTAATGCAACCGTTGGCTATTCCAGAGTGGAAGTGGGATAGTATCAGTATGGATTTTGTTTCTGGTTTACCGAGGACAATTAAGAATTTTGAAGCTATTTGGGTGATTGTTGACAGATTGACAAAATCGGCTCATTTCATTCCGATCAGAATGGATTATCCGTTAGAGAGATTAGCTGAGTTGTATATTGAGAAAATTGTAAGTTTGCATGGTATTCCGTCGAGTATTGTTTCGGACAGAGATCCTAGATTTACATCGAAGTTCTGGGAAGGTTTGCAGAGGGCTTTGGGAACTAAGCTGAGATTGAGTTCTGCATATCATCCGCAGACTGATGGTCAGACTGAGAGGACGATTCAGTCATTGGAGGATCTTTTGAGGGCTTGTGTTTTGGAAAAGGGAGGTGCTTGGGATTGTTATTTACCTTTGATTGAGTTTACCTACAACAATAGTTTTCATTCGAGCATTGGTATGGCACCGTTTGAAGCTTTGTATGGTAGGAGATGTCGGACACCTTTATGTTGGTATGAGTCCGGTGAGAGTGCTGTGGTTGGACCGGAGATCGTTCAACAAACTACGGAAAAGATTAAGATGATTCAGGAGAAGATGAGGATTGCTCAGAGTCGTCAGAAGAGTTATCACGACAAGAGGAGGAAGTCACTTGAGTTTCAAGAGGGAGATCATGTGTTTCTTCGTGTTACTCCGATAACTGGGGTTGGTCGAGCTTTGAAGTCGAAGAAGTTGACACCTCGATTTATTGGTCCTTATCAGATTTTGGAGAGGATAGGGGAGGTAGCCTATCGTATCGCTTTACCGCCGTCACTTGCGAATTTGCATGAGGTTTTTCATGTGTCTCAATTGAGGAGGTACATTCCTGATCCGTCGCATGTGGTCCAAGTAGATGATGTACAGGTGAGAGATAACCTGACTGTTGAAACATCACCTATGAGGATCGAGGATCGAGAGTTGAAGCAGTTGCGGGGTAAAGAGATTGCTTTGGTAAAGGTAGCTTGGGGAGGACCAGCAGGTGGCAATGTGACTTGGGAACTTGAGAGTCAGATGAAGGAGTCTTATCCTGAGTTATTCGCTTAAGGTATGTTTTCGAGGACGAAAACTCTTTTAGTGGGGGAGAGTTGTAACACCACGATAAAATATGATAATCATTTAATTTAAGTTTAATAGTATATTATGATGATAATATGAATGAGAGGGTATTATTTTTCAAAATAAAAGATAAACCCTTCATATATATTATTATTAGTATATTTATTAATTTAATTAAATAATTAAAATATTATTGGATTATTATTATTGGAATTATAAAGTTGGAATTGGAACGATTGTTGGAATCAGTAAAGAGTCCCATTTAGAAAAGGGTTTTTCACGTGAAAACAGAGAAGCGACTGAAAAGTGGAGAAAGGGAGAAGAAGAGGCTAGGGCTCAAGAGGAGAATTCACGATCGTTGAAGGTCAAAGAATCAATTTCCGGATTAACTCAGGTAAGGGGGGTTTATCGTCGTTTAATGGGTATTATGGGTTAACATGTAATGGGTAGTAATAAGCCATTGATTGACTCTAATTAGGTTTTGATAAATACCTTGAATTGTGATGAATAAATTACGTTAAAACTGTGAATGAATCTATATTTGGATGAGTCGTAATTTTCTGGACGTGTAGCTTTTTACGAAATCGAAATCGGAGGTCCGGAAGTCCTCCAACGGCGAAAAATGCGGGTAATTCTGCATTCTGTTCGTTGTTAGCGCAGGAACAGCTTTCTGTCTTGCGTTAACCGGTTAACCCAGGGCGTTAACCGGTTAACACTGTTATGATAATTAAAAGAATTAATTCTGTCTTGCGTTAACCGGTTAACCCAGGGTGTTAACGGTTAACACTGTTAAAATTTGCCAAGAAGCGCATTCTGTTTTGCGTTAACCGATTAACCCAGGGCGTTAACCGGTTAACACTGTTTGAAAAGTGAAGAATTGATATTTAAATATTGTGTACATACGTGTATGGGCAGAAGTTTGATTTTCTGAGCTGTTGTTGTGCAGTTTTGGTCGTTCAGCTGAGTGATGTAATTTAGCTGATGTATGATATAGTAGGGATCATTCCCGTTGTTTTGAGCAGTATAGGTATTAGTAGAGTGTGCTAATACTGTGATTTATTATTTGGCATGACATGATATGATTCTGTGATAAATATGCTGATGATGTATGATGGTATGCATAATGCTGTGAATATATCTATTATGTATGCAATTGTGGATTGTTGTTGATGTTTGCATGCTAGGTGATTTAGCGTGCATAACATGGCCTTTATGGTGGTAGCTAATTCCCATGGTGAGGAATTAGTGAGTTGTTTATGGCTTAGAGTGTGAGCATATGTCCATTGTGGATTGTTGTTGATGTTTGCATGCTAGGTGATTTAGCGTGCATAGCATAGCCTTTATGGTGGTAGCTAATTCCCATGGTGAGGAATTAGTGAGTGAGTCACTAGGTCTCAAATGAGTGGGACTAGTGAGCTTGGCAGCCGTATCTGGGTTTGATCGGTGAGGTTGAACTATGTGTTCACGAATAGTCGGTACCGCATGCATGGAGTCTCATTTCATAATGTATGTATGGCGTATAATATGAATGGATGTATTCCAATATTATACGTGTGTGTTGTGGTTGTGTTGAGTATGATTATGAGTTGATGTTGCCGTTGCTGAATGTGTGATATGATTAGGGTGATGAATGTGTTAATTTACTTAACATTACATGATATTTTATAATGCTTATTATATCGATTGAGGAACTCACCCTTACAACTATGTTTCAGGTAACGAGCAGTGATTGAGTAGAAGCTAGTGCTTTGGAGTCTAGTGTAGTTCCTTAGTGAGTCATGCTCTGGTATATGTAACATCGGGATGGGATGTTTTACTTTGTTTTCATTGTTGGTTGTTGAACAATTTTACATGTAATGTGTTACATGGTTTGCATGTTGTTAGATTTCTATCCGCTGCGAATTGTGCAATGTTTTATTTTGATTAATAAATGAGCATGACAAGTTATTTTGGTGAATGGTGTGAAGTGTCAAGTGTGACACCCTGAAATTACATATCTACTCTGATTTATATTTTGTTGTTTTAATTAATTATTGGGGTATTTTAGAAGGGTGTTATAGAGCACGGGTTGCTCTGACATTAGCAGTCTCTGGAGCAATAGGTTGACTGTTGATTCTGATACCCCTCAACTCATCACCCACGACATAGTTGTTGATGGGAACAACAGCAGTAGCAGGGTCATTGATTGGGCCTCCCTCTGGCAAAGCATGGTTGACCGGTGGAATTGCAGCTTCTTGTCTCTGGACTAGGGCTCGAAGTTCTTCTTGACCTTGCGCAACCCCTTGCATCATATGCATGAACTGGGCCATGTTAGCCCTCATCTCCGCTAACTCAGCTTGCACTTGATCCATATTCCTCTGTTGATTCAACCTTGTAGAGTAGCGGTGCGGACGTTGATCAGCAATCCTGCCTGAAACAGGAACCAGAATGAGAAGTCTTGCTCAAGAACACCTGTAATGCAAGAATGATATGTGTATGATGCTAATGATGCGTATGATGCACATGATATGTTCATTTCTCAGGCATTCAAAAGCCTAATTCGTCTTTCAAGAAATGGCAACCTGCAACAATGAACAACACAGAAGCAGACTACACAAGATAATGAGCACAAGGTGAAGCATCAACAATCTCATCTATAGGCATGAGCAACAAGGATCATACAGCAATATTCAGCCAAAGATCCAAATGATCAGAGTACAACAATGAATCCCATCCAACAATCCTGGAGGTGATTCTCATCATAAACAACAGATACAAGCTAAGAAAGATGTCCTCCAGGAATGAGAGTCTTCAGATACTGGCACTGGTCTATCAACAGATCACATTCTGAACACTCAGGTAGAGGAGTGAGCTTCTCCTTCAGTTGTCTTCTGAGCTCCACAACTTCTCCTCCAAGTTGACTCTCCGATGCATGCCTCAAGTCTACCTCCTTCTTCAACTGGATGTCTTTGTCTCTAAGCTGCCTTTCCAAGTCTCGTATCTTCTTCTGATGATTAGCTTTAGCTCTCTACAACCTCAGGCACTCAGGGTGTTCTTCATTCAACAATGTCTCCATCTCCTCATAGGACCTCTTCTTGCTCTTCAATCTGCTAGCATCTTCGCTCTGCATGCCTTTGAGCTGATGGGCCAAGTTCAACTTATCAGCTTTGGCTTTGTAAAGCTCCATCTGAGTATCTTGTTCTTTCTCTTTCAACCGACGATTCTCCATCAAGGCTTGCTTGTAGTGCTCAGCAGGCACACTCTCAGCAAGGATCAAAGGTGGTTGCTCTTGCAATGACTCCATCCTATCATAGGGTAACAACAAAGTCTCAACTCTATTCTTGACCCAATCAATGTAGTCAGGCATAGCAATGGCAAACTTCTTCCCTAGCACATCACCATCCTTGACACCAATAGTCTTCCAAGCTCTTCCTACTTGCTCCAATCTAGCAGGGTCACTCCGCTTCTCAAAATACACACTCTCTGCTATCTCAGCATCTAGTGGTCTTCCATTCATAACAAACCTCAACTGGCGAAGAGAAAGAACCGGGTTGTAATTGATGCAACCTCTAGTCCCTATGAGTGGCACATTACGAAACTCTCCACAACTCATGATGACATTATGCACATCCATCCGGTAAGATTGCCACCTGATATCATAGGAGGTAAGAGACACAATCCTCTGAGTCCACTTATGAGTACTCTGAGTATCCACAAAAGGTCCACTGACTGGCAGAAGAGACAAAAACCATCTGAGCAATAAAGGGAGACATCATCTGATAGCTCCACCCTTACCATGCCTGTTGTGTATAGCATAGTAAGTGTCAGCTAACAAAGTAGGAACTGGGTTTCCTCCAAGGCAAATAGTGACAGCAGCAAAGTCCACAAAGTTAGGCATACTCGGGAACAACACAACTCCATAGATCATGATAGCTAACTGGGCATGAAAAGCTTCCCGATTTCCCTTCTTTGCTTCTTCTTTAGCCATCCTCACCAGGAACTTCAAAGGCAAACCCATAACATCACCACTTGACTTCCAATTGTCACTCACTTCTTTGATACTCAAATGAAGAGCTCTGGCAACAACCCTGAAATCAACCTCCTTTGCCACATCAAAGAAAGGCACCTGATATCTGATCGGGACATTCATCAGAATGGAGTACTCTTCAAGAGTGGGCGCTAACTGATAATCCTGGAGAGTGAAACAACGAAGCTCGGGGTCATAAAACTGTAGAAGGGTCTGCAACGGTACTGGATCTACCACCATCTTCAACAGTGTCAACAAATCCCCATACTGATCAACAAACACCTTCTGATTATCGCCGGTCACAAGATTGCTCAGCTCTATCAAAGATGTCAAAGGCTCACGGTGAAAACTGTAGGTGCACGTCTTCCTCTTCAACTCTGGAACGGCTGCCATCTCTCACAGTGAATAGACTCCTGAATAAACCTGAGAAATGATATGCATGAGGAGATTAGCTTTTTTCTTTTCTTTTTTCATTTTTTTTATTTCTTTTTTTTATTGCATTATTTTTTGAAAATAAATATGCTATGATGCAAATGATGCAAACACGACTGGTTGGCTGTGTGTCACGGAGCACAGGATCAAAGCTTCGGCTTGAATTCGGAACCACAAAGTCATCTGAGACCCAAAGTCATCTGGAACCCAATCTGTAGAACCAAGTCACCAACAGGAACCAAAAATCACCAACTGATCAATAGTCACCAACGATACCTGCAATGATTCATTCCCTCCCCACTCACGGGTGTCATCTAGGCCAGGGTAAAGTCAAGAGAAACACAGGATAAACAACCCTTTCATAGAATATCATCATGTGCACACCCGATGTATGCACCGATAATACCCCATTAGGATCTGAACTGCTCGTGATATCATGTTCCGCTAAGTGGCGCAATACCACCCGCTTCCCAAGAATCACTCTATTCCTAGGTATCCTAAAGTTCGCTCATAGCCTGGTGTAGCACCTCAAATTTGCACCTATCATTGTACATACATTTTCATATTAGGTCATAGCATATCATGGTCCATTGCATAGCATTGCATTGCCCCTTTTGCCTCAAGTGCAAGCCAATTAAAGAATTAGGTCAAACTGGTCAGGAGATCAGTCAGTCAAGCAAGCAAGTGCATTTTTCAAGGAGCCAAGGCCCTAGGGTTTGTCCAACAAGTTCACATGACTTGGAGGTCTTTTTGAAGTGTTCATGTCAAGGGTTGAAGGCTCAGAGGTCGTCAGTTCATACACAGACAGTCAAAAGTCAAAGAAAGTCAACAGTCAGTCAAAGCAGTGGATGATGGCCATTCTTGTGGAATTTGGGCACCATGATCAATAATCAAGAGTTCATATGTCTTGGGACATCATTTAAAGTCAGGATCTCAAGGAATTAGGGTTTGGAATTCATCAGAAGAGGCTCAGTCAGGCAGAAACCCTAAAAGTCAACTGTTGGTCAACTGTCCATTTAATCAGTGATTTGATGATTGGAATTGGTTTGTGAGAGCTCATTCATGGCCAAATAGTCCTCATATATCATGTCAAACACCATCATGGAAGAATTTGAAGCCAGATCAAAAATTTCCAAAAATGGAAACTGGACCTGTAACTGAAACCTGCCATAAATGGAAAGTCTTGATCCTCAAACTTACATCATGATACAAGCCTCAAATGAATTTTTGCCCAACATGAAAGTTGAAGATCTTGTTCTCCCATTTCCAAAAAGTCCAAGAACTCTCAATTCCCATGTGTGGTTGGCAAGTTACGATCGAATCGATTTCAGAAAATCTTGAACTTCAAAGGGCCATATCTCTCAAACCATTTGGCCAATTTTGGTGGGGTTTTTTCCTACAAGTCACATTTGATCCCCTCTTTCCAAAAATATAAATTTCATGAGCCAAAACTTCACCAATCAAAATGGCATTTTTTGACCTATCTCATTTAAATGCAAGTTTGACCAATGTTTGACTTTTTGATATAAACATTTTTCTAACATTTGGCCAATTGGAACAGCTCAGAAATATCATTTAAAACATGTTTGCCAAGTCAAATTATGCAGTACATGAAGCCATTACTTAGTTGCTTGGAATTTGAAAAAGTACAAGTTTCACTATGCTACTCCATGCTTGCATTTGAACCATGCCTTGTACCACAACCTAGCAGCATTGTGCATCATTTCTCTGTCAGTTTGAAACACATGTTGCAGCTTAAAAAACCAGCAAAACAAAGGCCATGCTTGCTTGCTTGAATTGAGGAGGAAAGTACATGTTTTCACCCATACTTCCACACCTTGCTTTGTACCATGACAGCAGACCTCATGCAGCAGATTTTCTGTCATTTTGGAAATTCAATAGCAGGCACACAAGCCAGATTGGACAGAAAAAAACCTTACTTGACTCATTTTTTCACATACACACCCTTGGCCATTATTTTTCTCAATAATACTGCCCTACCAAAAAAGAGCACAAAAGAGAAAATGAAAGCCTCATTTTTCTGTCATGAGCAGTCACTCAGAATTGCAGCCACATAGAAAACCAACTTCATCCATCTTCCAAAACTGACTCATTGGCATTTTGCAAACTCAGTCAAGAGCTCTCAATGAAACAAAACCAGGCCTTGGCTTTTTTCCTTCATACATTCATCAAAAGGAAACCTTGCCACAAGCCACAACACAGCATAAGCACCTTGTTCTAAAAACTGCACTTTGGCCATTCTTCCAAAACCTGCCAGCAACATCCAACAGCAGGAGAACAAAAGCTGGCTTGGCTTGAGGCAATTTGTTCCAGCATTTTCTGTCATAGCAGACACACAAACCAACATAACATAACAAACCATTTTCATTCATCATGTGTATGCATTTCTTTTTTCTGTCCAAAAGACCAAAGTTACAAAACTCCAAACCACATTAGCAACTCCTAACAGCAGGTTCTATACTGCATTTTCTGTCATTGAAAAAATCTCATTAACAGCCACCACATCAAAAACCAACCAAGCTTCATGGATTCACACTCATTCTAAAAATGACCTTGCTCAAAAAACACTAAGAACACAAACCCTGGCCATTGCTTTTCACCACCATTTCATCATTTTGAAACCATCAAACACATCTTGACAGTAAAAAAAAACCAACTTCTCATTCATCTTCTGAAAACTCACTTTGGCACTCTTGCCAAAAAGGCTGTCCAAAACTTCCAAAGGGGTTGAACTTTGCCTTGCTTAAACATCATCCAAACACCTTTCTAAGCTCATTGCAATCACTTTTTCACAACTGGAAGCAACTCTTCTAAATGCTGTTTTAAAGGGACATCTTCCATGGCAATCCAAGTTTGAGCTCATTCCAAGCATCCACAAGCCAAAGCTCTTCAACCAATCAACACTTGGAAGGCTTTGCTTCATCTGTCTCACCATTAAAAGGCCAAAACCACACTGTTTCTCATTCTGCTTCAAAAATAGGTATGGATTCGACCTCCCTCTTTTGTCAAATTGGTATATGCTTTCAAAAGGTCTTTCTATGCTGGTTGTCATGATGCTTTTACTTTTTGAAATGGTTGCTTATTCATGAAGATATATCATTTTGAAGTTTGGTGTTAAGATTTGTTTTTGGTCGATTCATGAGCATGTTGGTGTTTTAATGGAAATCAATGAGGGATTCATGCTTGTCATTGTTTGCTGATCATTTCCATATATTCAATTTTGATTTTTGGGCAAGTTTGTGAAATCATGATTTGGGGATGGTGATGAACAGTAAAACCCTAATCCCAATTTGCCCAGATTTTCCCCATTTTCGTGCTTGCATGGTTTCATTTCACCAACCAATAGAAATATTTCATTTGCCTGGCTTAAACGGTGTCGTTTCAATTAGTGGACTCAAATATTACCAAAATGCCATTCTTTCAATATTAATTCATTTAATTTCATCATTTTATTTCATTTAATCACTCAAACTTCCAAAATTCATAACTTGCCCAATTTTGATCCAATTTGAATGAGATTTTTTGTGTTGTGTTCATCATGATCTCTACTTTTTTATCATTATTTTTCCAGAATTTTTGGATGAGTGGTTTTTAAATGTTTCTAGGGTTTGTGACATGTGACCAATTTTTGTACACTTTGCCAAAACATTTGTGAAATGGTGATACTTTATCCAATGGCCCCCAAATTTTTTGTGCTTAAACTAGACACACTCATGGTGATTTTGGTGTAGAGTTTGTGAATTTATCATTGCTGGTTTGTGAGTTATGAATTTTTGAATTAGGGTGTGACAATTTGTGTCACACCATTGATGTCCAACTTCATGATTTTCATTACCATGCTTCTTGACTTCCAATTGATCCAATTTTTTGCATGAACCTACTCTTGTATGTCTAGTTTACATGTGAATTTCCTTGGAATTATTTGTGGCATTTCCTAATTGTTTGAGATTTTCTCCCCTGCCTAGTCAATTGTTGACTTTGTGTGACACATGTTCCCATTTCATTTGTGAAATTCTCATACTTTATTGGATGGACATGAAATTTGACATGTGATAACTAGACATCCTCATCTTTGCCATGATTGGATCATACATGTTCCCATTCATTTATCATACACCATTCTTGACTTATGATTTTTCTAAGTTGATGCATGTTTGGTTGACTTCTTTGAGCATGTTCAAAATTGCTTTGACTTTCTGATTTTCATTGACTGCCTTCCACTTGTCCAAATGGGATGAAATTTGACATGCTTACCATGTTGTGGATTGTGATTGACCATGATTTATTTGTTGATTTTTGGAAATGTTTGAGTTGACTTTTGAGTTAAGTCTTGCTGTTGACTTCTATGAGCTTCTGTTTGCCATGTTTTGACCTAAATGGTTCATGAAATGATGATAGTGATTGATATGAATGTGAACCCAATTGGTTTTGTTTCCTAATTGTTTGAACATGATTTTGGATACTTACCCCTTGCTGTTTGGACTTTCTCATTCATTTTTGACCCTAGGCTTGTCCTAGTGGTCCTGTTACTCACCTTTGAGCTTGTGATTTCAGGTTGACCATCAAATGGCCATTGAGACCAATTCTTTTGATTGAGCTTGCTTGAATATCATTGTCTAACCTCTTTGTTTTGTAGGTGGCTTGGCTCACATGCCCTAAGCCTTGTGCCTTGCACATCCATGTGCCTCTAATTGACTGTTGGTGTCTGTTTCTGTTTGTTTTGTTTGAAGTTGCATACTAACATCTGCTTGACTGTTTCAGGTGCTTTTAGTTGCTTAGTTCCTTGTGAACTTTTTGCTTTGCTTTGCTTGTATAAGCAATTTGCATTGAGGTATGTCTCTTCTTCTTCATGTAGTCTGGAAGACCTGGCCTGTTACTTGGCCAGGCAACTGTCTGAAGTCCTCCTTAAGAGGCAATGTTTGTGATTGTTTACTTTTGTCCTTGCATAGAGTCAAAGTCCTCCTAAGTGAAGAGGCAATTGGTGGAAGGTAGGGATATGCAATCTATCCCCCACTATTCAGTGTGTCTTCTGTTTTGCTCACACCACTGTGTTGATGCATTGCAGATAAAAACCCAAGATCTTGTGCAATTGTACAGTTGAGTCAGTTTTAAATGTGTAGAAGGGTTCCCACTTCCTGAACCCACACATTCTTGTCTTGAGCTCTCCCAGGCCAGGGATAAGAGCTGTGAAGTCTCATCTTCACTCACCTTTCATCTGCTTCACCTTAGCCCCTCAATGGCAAGGTTAAGAGCAACACTCACCCCATTCCAGAGGTTTGTTTGTTGAGGTTGATATGACCCCTTGACTAAAACCTAACCCTTGTTTGAGCCACTTGTTTGTGTATAGCGTGTGCTATCTGTGCTTGTAGGATTGTTTGACTTGCTTCCTGTGCAAGATAGGATTGTTTGACTTGCTTCCTGTGCAAGTTAGGATTAGTTTAGACTTGCTTCCTGTGCAAGTTAGGTTTTGCTTGGCTTGCTTCCTGTGCAAGTTAAGTGTGGGTGGCTTGCTTCCTGTGTGAGCCATGCTTAGGATAGGTTGGCCCTTGTGCCACTTAGCTAGAAACCTTAACTTAGGGATGATTTGCATGATAACATCTAGGCTCGAGTCGTAGTCTCCCTAGTTGTGTCTCCCTCTGTTATCTGGTTAGGCTAGTCCTTTATCCCTCCGTAGGGGAACTACATCGCCCTGATCTTCATACCAGATGAAGTATGTAGGCAGGAGATTGAGCTGATCTCTCCGGGCGCCCTTTTTCTTTTTTGTGTGTGTTGTTTGAGAGTTGCTAGGCTCGAGTGCCTGACTCCTTAGCAATTTGTTGTCTGTCTGTTTGAGTGTGTGCTTGACAGTTATAGGCTCGAGTCCCCGACTCCCTATTAACTTGTTGCGTTATTGTGTGCTTGGAAGCTGATGTAAGTCCATCGAGTGGCAGTTAGGTTCCAGTGTGCGTGTGTTTGGTTCGGATGCTGATGTAAGCCCAACTATTGGCATTCAGGCTCCACGTTTGCCTCTTTGTGTGTGTTTTGGTTCGGATGCTGATGTAAGCCCAGCTATTGGCATTCAGGCTCCACGTTTGCCTCTTTGTGTGTGTTTTGGTTCGGATGCTGATGTAAGTCCAGTGATTGGCATTCAGGCTCCATGTTTGCCTCTGCCAGTGTTTGTTTGTGTGCGTGTCAGCCGAGCTACGAATGCTCTGATTCTTCTCTCGTCCGAGAAGATACGTATGCATAGGATGCGATATCCTAGCGAGCATGTGTCGTTTCCCCAGTCCGAACTACTTCGACTCTGATGTCTATGCCTGATAGACTAAGTAGGCCCAGGATGCGACATCCTGCCGAGTTCAGTTTCATTCAGTCTCTTGCGTTTCTTTCAGCCAGTGTGTGTGAGTGTGAGCAGTGTTTAGCAACCAATTTTCCTTTCTAGTGTGCGTGGATCCCGTAGAGTACTACGGATGCGTAGGGGTGCTAATACCTTCCCTTCGCATAACCGACTCCCGAACCCATTCTCTTTGGTCGCGAGACCATGTTCTTTCCAGGTTTACTCTGAGCGTTTCCTTTCCCTCTTCTGGGATAAATAACGCACGGTGGCGGCTCTGTTGTTCTTGTTTTCCCGCCGGTTTTTCGCGCGATGCGACACCTGGGTATTGGGCCTTTTACCTCTTGTAACTCCCACCCGACAGAGAGACAAACACACAGCCAGCACAGATGAAAATATGATGCATGCAAACATAAATGCAAACATAAACAAATGAATGCAATAAATGAAACAGTAAAGCAACCAAACCCTATCCTAAAGAGCGCTAGGAGTGACTCGCTTAGGGAAGATGGACCAGCAAGAGGTCAACTTCTATTGTGTCCCCAGCAGAGTCGCCAGCTGTCGCATTACGCGAAAAACCGGCGGGAAAAAGACACAGAGCCGCCACCGTGCGTTATTTATCCCAAAGGAGGGAAAGGAAACGCTCGAAGTAAACCTGGAAAGGACATGGTCTCGCGACCAGAGATTGATAGGATCGGGAGTCGGTTATGCGAAGGGAAGGTATTAGCACCCCTACGCATCCGTCGTACTCGACGGGATCCACGCTCGAAAGAATAGAAGAAAGGTTGCTAAACACTGCTCCCAAACTGCACACACACTGAACTGAAACACAGATGAAAGACGGAAGAAAGTAACTCGGCAGGATGTCGCATCCTGGTCCTACGTAGTCTGTCAGACACAGACATCAGAGTCGACGTAGTTCGGGGGGAAAGCGGAACGTGCTCGCTAGGATGTCGCATCCTATGCATACGTAACTTCTCTAACCAGAAAAAGAATCAGAGCACTCGTAGCTCGGCTAACGCACGCCAAACAAAACCACACAGAAACCGACTGCCAATTGCTGGACTTACGTCAGACTCCAAACAAACAAACAAGACACAGGAAACCGACTGCCAATCGCTGGACTTATGTCAGACTCCAAACACACACAAAGGGGTTGAAAAAGAAAAGGGCGCCCGGAGAGATCAGCTCATCTCCTGCCTACGTACGTCATCTGGTATGAGGATCAGGGCGACGTAGTTCCCCTAGACAGGGAAAGAACTTCTAACCTAACCAGAGACAAAGGGAGATACAGACTACTAGGGAGACTACAACTCGAGCCTAGAAGTTGTCATGCATACGATCCCTGTGTTGAGGTCTCTATCCTAACTTGCACAGGAAGCAAGCTAACCTAAACAGCACAGTCAAGCACATACAAGCACAATAAAGCAAGCACACACACTATATGCAAACAATTGGGCTCATACAAGGCTAGGCTGTAAAAACAAGCCAACTGGAATGGGGTGTTTTTAGCTCTTAACCCTAACATTGAGAGTTAGGGTGAAGCAAATGAAATGGGAAGTGAGGGTAAGACCTCACAGCTCTTATCCCTGGTCTGGGAGAGCTTCAGACAATGAAAGTGTGGGAGTTCAGAATGTAGGAACTCTTCTCCACAAATGACTGACACAACAAGATCTTGGGTTCTTATTCACAATGCATCAACACATGGTGTGTGAGCAAAGTGAATGACACAACTGAATAGCAGGGGATGGATTACACATCCCTTCTATCTACCAATTGCCTCTTGAGAGGTCTTTTCCTGCTTGGCACAAAAATAAACATCCACAAGCATTGCCTCTTAAGGAGGGCTTCAGACAGGTGCCTACCAATAACAGTAGGTCTTCCAGACTACATGAAGATCAAGAGATTATACCTCAGTGGTAAGCAAACCACAAGCTAGCAAAGCAAAGTTCAAATGAACTTAAAGCAACTTATGTACCTGTAGAAACATCTAAGCCAATCAGTTCAGCTGTACAGACAAACAATCAACAATTAATATCACACAGACAGACAAATCCAATCAGGCAACAATGGTGCAAGGCATTAGGCAAACACAAATGAATTGTCCTCAAAGCCTACAAAACACACAATGTTAGCAAATAACAACAAAGGACCAAGCTCAAATGAAGGAGCATCATCACTCATGGAGATGCATACTTGAACCTGAAATTCACAATCCAAATGGTAAGTCCAAACCACTAGGTCAAAGCCTAGGGTCAAAAGAGGATCAAAAATCCAAAACAGAACTTCAAACTCAACACAAAGCATGTTTAATCACTCAAGAACAAGTCCTAAAAAGGACCCAATCATAATCAATAGGCAAGTTCATGTACCAAGCATGTGAAGTCAATGACCAATTCAAGGCATCCAAATGATCAACATGAATGAAAATTCTCAATCAAAACAGAAATGATTCAAATAATTCTAGAAAACTTCATGAGCAATCAAGACGTCCACAACATCCATCACACAAAAAATCAGAAGCATTGGAGATCATTTGGCATGGCAATCACATTGTGCAAGTTAAACATCAAAAGGTGTGACACAAATTGTCACACCATATTAAAACAAGCATAAAACAGAATTGGAGCATGGGAAAAATGTCAAACTAAAACCAAAATATCCATCAATGTGTCTAGAATTAGCATGCAAAATTTCAAGTTCATTGGATTATTTTTGAGCATTTTATGATGGAAAGAACAAGGCAATATCACACATGCATATGTATTCAATCATCCTAGAACAAATTATTTTTCCAGCCAGGCACAACTTGCAAATTCATGCTCATAAAAAACTAGACATTCTAAGGAGCATTTTGCAAAACATTGGGATCAAATTGATGCATTTTTCTATTTTATATGATTTTTCTAAGTTGAGGAAAAAATTTGAAATCAAATGAACCAAGCATGGCCAAATATGGAGGGAAAACATAAAAATGATGAAGCATTTTGAAAATTTCGCTCACTCAGTATCGAACCCTTGCCACATTTGAATTTGGCGCCCAACCTAAAACGACAGCATTTTGACTTAAGCCCTAGCGCTGGAAACAATTCCCAGAATTCGTATCTAAACATGAACAATGGTAGCAAATTCGTAGCAAATTCAAAGCGAATCTGGAAACGTGATGATCTTCATAGGTTGAAGATGAAGATTGCATGAACTTCATGCGCCAATTCCAGATTTTCCAGAAAACGTCCAGAAATCAAAAAATTTAACACCAAACGATTCATCATTTCATGCTCATGCAAGATCAAACAACAATTAAACATGAATCATCATAACAAGCTCAGATCGAAGGAAATAAGATTTGTGCACAAAACTTCAAACACATGTATCTTCATGAATAATGCGCCATTTCACTCAAATTTTATACCAGAATGATCACCAATCAAAGATCTATACAAATATCATGATGAATTCAAGAATTATTGAGATCGAATCCTGACCTCTTTGAAGAACAGAAACTGGAATCGTGTGCTACCAAGCTCAGCAATGGCTCAAATCTCTTCTACAATGCTTGTTGAAGTGATTGATGATGAATTGAATGCTCCAGCACGCACGAATTTAGCTCAATTTGCAATCTCCATTGAACCTTCAAGCTTCAAGTACGAGCAAATATGGCACGAATCCTCTTGAATCCACGTTCAAACTTGCTCAGGAATGCTTCATGATCATGATTCCAACAAGAGAAAATGCTTTTGTGTGAAGAATTTGGAAAATATTTTGAGAGAAAAATTTGATTGATTCTTGAATCTAGATCTGAAAATTGTGGTTAATTGCAAATGCAGTTATGATTAACATTATATAGGTCCTGCTAATGATGCTGAAAACCTGTTTAAGCCAAAACCAATCAAGATTAACAACTTATAAGGTGTATGAGAAAATTGGCATTTGCACCCCATGCCTTTCATGCATGCATGAACAGTGTACAATACTGATCCAAAATCACTTAAACAAGGCCCATGCAAGCTTTAGGATTGGTATTTTATGCATATGATCAATCAAAATGATTTTATGAAATTTCCCTTTAAAAACTTCGTGAATGAGCACATGATCATGCAAGTGAAATTCATGCCATGTAATGGATGTTTTGGAAACTACATGTTATGATGAACAAAATGCAAAAAGAACCACCAAAATTGGAGCCTTGGTTTAAAAGTTATGCCCATTTGAAGTTTTAAGCACACTTTGCCATGATTGGATCATATCTCCTCAACCACACATCATAAATCCATATCTTGGACCTTTTGGAAATGGGAGAGAAAGATCTTCAACTTTCATGTTGGACAAAATTTCATTTGAAGCTTTCTTGATGATGTAAGATTGAGTTGAAGTTGGTCCAAAACCTTTCCATTTTTGGAAATTTCAAATTATGGGTCACTTGCTATTTTGGGAAATTTTTGACTTGACTTCAAATTCTTCAATGTGAGTGTTTGAAATGTCAAATGAGACTTGTTTGAACATGAATGAAGCATCTCTAACCACTTCCCACCTCCAAATCCACAGTTGACTTTGCAGTTGACTTGCAGTTGACTTTTATGGGCCTCAGATGATTTGGTCATGCACTGATGAGTTCTGAGCCTTCAACACTTGGCCAAATTGCTTCAAAATGATCCTTGAGTCATGTAAGCTCATTGGAACCACCATAGGGCTTTGATTTCCTGGGAAATGCTCTTGTTGCCTTGCACAGTTGAATCTCCTGACCAGTCTTGACTGATGGAATGCAACATGATATGCAATGCTTATGACCTACCAATGAAATGGCTGTACAAATGGGAGGTGCAAATTTGAGGTGCTACAAAGGGCAGGCATATCCCCAACCTGGTAAAGATATACTCATACATAGGAACCATGAATCCTTCGAAAGTGTTGCATACCCTCTCATCCAGACCTACTGGTAGAATCATCCAATTTGAGGAATTGCCAACTATGATGTTAGTCTAGGTTACGACTTTGGCGGCGTTTAGGACGGAAGGAGTCCAAACTATTTTGGTAGCCACCCAATGGTACCTAATAGTGTTGTTTGAATATATTAATCAAAGACCCCTACAAGTCAATATGTCAACTCTATAATGGTGAATGGGATTGACCCAGGACACGACATCATTTCGCCTCTGGCACTTCATATGACGAGCAATTTCAGTGTCACTAGGATCATGACCAGTTGAATCCCGATATGTTTTGAAAAAACAATCAACATGTTCCCTCCTTTGATAGGAAACCTATATTTGTGCCTCAGTCAAGACAGAAGGAGGCATTAAACTCTCGGAAAGGTTTTTACCGCCATCAGATTTCACAGGGAACAAAGATTCTAGAGTATTCATAGGGAGAGCTTCATCTAAAAGAGATTCTCCAGATGACTCTTCCATCTTCGAATCATCACACAAAATTGTGATTCCTTATTCAAAACTCCCACTTACATAGGGGAATGAATTCGATTCAGACTCCATTCCCTTTTTTAAAGATGAAGAAACAGTTCCCTCTAAGTCACTCTCGATGATAATGGGGTTACTACTTATCATAATGAAAATGCGATAAAAAAATGAGAAAAAGATGAGAGGAAAAGAAGGTACCTTGAAGTATGAGGGTGAAAGCTCTAAAGCAAGGAAGGGAGGTGAAAACTCAAAGCTTTAATGCTTTAAATTACAAACTCGCGATGATGGTTACTCTAGAAGATAAGTGCTCTCAAATAAGAGGGAAAGACTTAGAAAGACAAGGGGAACTAAGACTATAAGATGGCTAAAAAGTTTATCCATGATATTTCTCCATATTTATATGAGTAATGGTAATCAAACAAATCAGAATGAAAGCAAGAAACAAGGGAAAATCAACAGTCATATTCCATATGGGGAAGACAATTGTACTAAAGTGCACTTGAGTACATGGAAAGTTGTGTCACATCATCCTACACCTTTCCAGATTACACGTCAAATAAAAAATGGAAAAAAGTTTCAATAATAGGATTGCATCTAAAGCTCACATATGTATCACACTTTGGCAATACCAAAGTTGCGCATGCCAACCGACGCCTAGACGAGCGTCCTTTAAGGCCGACTACTAATACTGAAAGACTACCCCGACATCAAGCATGTCCAATGAGTCTTCGGGAAACTGTAATGTGTCAGCCAAAGACTCAGGACCTAATACTCTATGTCGGCTAAAGACCTGACCTACTACTTCGCTCTGTCCAAAGGCCCAATAGCATGAGGCCCAATATTCAGCCTACTTAGTCGGGCCCAAGGTATAAATACCATTGTAAAGGGTTCTTAGCTACACAATCTTTAATCTCCAGTTTCATTGTGACTATCTTGAACTTTAAACTTACTTGGGAGTTGGAGTTCTAACCATGCAGGTACTCCCCCTGAATCTACTGTACCGGAGATACCAAATGCAGATTAACGACATCGTATCAAGATTTATATCTCTATTTTAAGAAACACCATGATCGCATCCTTCGATCCATTATGTCACTTTAACGTAGTGCATCAGAAGCTTTATTTTGTCGTAGTTTCCGCAATCATCATCATTTCTGGTTCCACATATGAATAGTCGTTTTTACCTGAATGACAGAGATAACACTCATAAAAGTGAATAATAACAAAGATCAATTACTTAGAGATCTCAAACAAAGCATATTAAAAACATAGTCAAAATACCACTGATCACTTGCCGGCAAAGGCTATTGTCTTGTTGAATACATCAATGTAGTGTGCGTGCACCCCAAAACATCTAAGGGAATCACGACCTATTATCTCCTTAAAATATTTTGGCCTAAGTGAACATAGTCCTTGTAAGAAGTTGGTCATATAGGGTTACCACCACATAGCTATTTAGCATGCTGAGGTCTCGTTCATTAATAGAATTAACTAGACAAATCATTTCACCAACTAAGAACGGTCATATACCACCACACGTAGAATCAATAAAGAGCTCTTAGTTTGTCAATCCTTATTATATCGGGACCTATTAAGTTTCCACGTGTTGAGTCAAATTAAGTCATGGGCTTCATTCCTGGTGGCACTCTTTCATCGATTCCTTTAAGTTTTGGCCTTGTGACCATACTCTTTAAGGAACCCAAAGTCTTTTATGTTTTATAAGGTGTTAGTGGAGTCCTAAAAGCAACATCAATTGATCTCTGGATGACATCCTTTATGGTTTAGACTATGAAGGTATCTGATCGTCTTCGAGCCCTCTAATTTCATTCTTTATTAATTAAAATATTTATGGAAAATGCTTTCGAGGTAGATCTTTCACAAATCCAAGTTTTTTTACCCCTGACTATGAAATACAAATTCCCCAAACTATCCCTATTAATCATTACTCCAATTCATAAAGCCAACACAATAATATTTGAGTCTTGTGGTGTCATCCCATGCTAATGTATCCCGGACATAGGTTTCCTTTGAGAACTCTAATTTATTCAAAAGTAAAAAGCTTAAGGCATAACACGACCAATTAACATCAATAGCACATCGGCGATACAAGGAACGAGTCAATCAATGCACGCCAGAGGAGGACCTATCGACCAAACCGAAGGTCTAATTACTAGTTTCTTAATTGCAACAACTTAAATATACATTATTGATGTTGGAATTTACGTTGCAGTTGGACCCAAAGTTGCACTCCAATATATCCTTGTTAAGGGATCTAGATTGTAATCATTCTAATTACCATACTCAATGATCCTAATATTTTTATTTATTGTCACTACCTTCATGTGTTAGGATTGGGTAATTTGTATGCATGATCCTTCCTTGGATATGGTAGCAAACTCTCTATAGAACTGAACCCTAATTCTTTGTCACCAGTCACCATCATGGCAGGAAACTATCCTACCATCTTTGAAATAGTAACTAGTCCTGAGTTTGATGCTTTGTCTCTAAAAGATGAAGTTGAAGTAGCACGAGCCAAACTCTAAACGATATCCACTAAAAGTGGAACACCAATCTCCAACCTCAAACAAACCACACGATTTAACTCTGAATCTAAAAGAGGAGAGGATATAAATAGAGTTGGTTGATCTGAAGTTGGGCCTATAGAAGGAAATGAAACAATCTCTGATCTCATGAACCAAGTGATTACAATTAGAGTACTCTAATAAAAAAATATAAAATATCAACTCCTAATATCTAAGGTAAGTGCTAAAAATTTATATCCATAATCGAGAAAACACTGATGGGGTCAACCAAAGATTTTGAACCCACTCCTCTAGAAGAAATAAAGTATGAACTAAAAATCTAAAACTCGAAGAGGACAAACTTGAGAAACGAGCGTGTTTGGTTCTTGAAAAAACCTTAAATTCATCTTCTGAAGGGTATGGAAGTAAACTCTAAAAGAGTGTAAAAACATATCAACATGATTAGAAGGGGAGCACAAAGAACTCAATATCCTTTTAGAATTTTTAGTTATACCCCCACCAAATCTACATCACTTTCTTTCCTTTTATGGCCCAATGAAGAAAATATCATATGTGGGATACTAGTCAATATGTATATTATTTTAGATCATATGTGGAATTTTTAGTTCTTAAGTTATATTCTCTTAACTACAGGGCCAACAGTCTTCCAAATCTCTGGTGTTTTTGTAAAAGCTCCTTAACCCTTAAGATGAATTTTATTGGGGACTAATATATCGTTTTCACAACCTTTGTTGATAACTTTCATTTTGGTTTAGTGGCTATCTATGCACCCATTAACTATATTAGAAGAAGACTTCTTTGGTCTGACTTAAACAGTATTCTCCTCAACTTTAAGATACATTGGTGCCTCATAGGTGACTTCAATGTCGTTCTTGCGGCACATGAGAACAAAGGAACCAACAATTCTGCTAAACCTCCCACGAATGAGTTCCTTGGTTGGAAAAACTCTAACGAACTTTTTTACATTCCAACTGTAAGAGCTCCCTTGACTTGGTCTGTAGAAGCATGCTTCAATCCAAAAGAATTTCGATGAATACAACATGTATCAATGCAAAAAGATAAGAGCTTCAAGAGAATTCAAAGCATCAAGTTAATCAAGCCACATATGCATAACAACATTTGGTTCAAGCTTCATTATCAAGCCAACACTTTTGCAAATGTGTTGAATCACTTCTAAGGTATATCTAATTCACTCTTAAATTAGTATACAAGTGTTCAACAATCATGTTTTGCATTTCCATATTTAACCTAACCATTTGTTAACATGTTGAAATGAAAAACACATTTTTCTTAAGATATTTTTCTGTGTTTCAACAGTGTTAACCGGTTAACCATATGGGTTAACCGGTTAACGGCCCTGTTTTTGAAATTCTCAAGTTAACATTATATGCGTTAACCGGTTAACCCATTTGGTTAACCGGTTAACACTGTTCGTTTCAGTTTTTCTTGGCCTCTTTTCATGGAAAATGTTTTCAAATACTTATACCTTTTCACTAATTTTTATGAAGAAAATTATACCTCTTTGAAAAGGTGTTTTGATCAATATAAATTCTGGATTTTTTAAATGAAAAAACACCTCCAAGAACTTTCATAAAAACTCAAGATAATCACTCTTTCATATTTGTCAATTTCTCATAAAAGTGTTCATAACCAATTTTTGAGAAGAAACTTTTTAAACATTCTTGTTTCATCTCATTCCATTTCTTGTTGAACACTTATATATTATTCTTTGAGTGAATTATTTATCCAAGGAGAAGATCAATCAAGAGAAGATTGATAGTACTACACTTTATTCAAATCATCAAAGAAGATTTATTTCTGTTTGACTTGTGATCCAGGATTGTTGGATACAAGGGTTGGTGTTGCAAGAGGATTGTTCTTGCACACTTGATTACCTATAGGTTAGATAGTAAGCATCACCATTGGTGTGAGTAGGCTGTACAATAATTCTAACTATAGTGAAATCTCTTTCGAGTCGAAAGGGGAGTGGAGTACCTTCGGAGTGTGAAGGGAACCACTATAAATTCCGGTGTCTTTTTACTTTCCGCAATTTATTTTTCAGCACTTAAACGTAAAATAACCAAGAACCGGAAACAAGATCGAAGAAATTTTTTACCACCTAATTCACCCCCCCCCCTCCTCTTAGGCGCATTTACAACTTACAATTGGCATCAGATCAAGTTATAGGTAACTTGTTCCTAGAGATCCAGCATGGCTTCCGCAAGCATAAACCCGGTTTTCAAAGATGGTGGAAGTAGCAACATGCCCCCACTCTTCTCCGGAGAATATTTCGATTTCTGGAAAATCAGAATGAAGGCACATCTTGAGGCCCAAGGAGAAGGTATATGGGAAGCAGTTGAAGAAGGTCCACACAAACCGGTGAATGTGGTGAATGGAGTTGGTACTGCAAAGTTGAAAAACACCTATGACGAAGATGATAGGAAAAAGATTATGAATGAGAAGAAGGCAATCAACATACTCCAAAGCGCTCTTAGTATGGACGAGTTCTTTCGTATATCTCAATGTAAATCGGCAAAGGAAATTTAGGACACCTTGGTAGAAACACATGAAGGAACCGCCGAAGTGAAGAGATCGAGGCTAAACACTCTAAGTCAAGAATATGAGATGTTCCGCATGCAGCCCGGTGAATCTATAGTTGCCTTACAAAAGAGATTCGTCCATCTAACAAATCACTTGATTGCTCTCGGTAAAACCTTCACCAATGATGATCTCAACCTGAAAGTCCTAAGATCTTTGACAAGAGAATGGAAACCGAAGGTGACCGCTATTTCGGAAAAGAAGAGTCTCTCAACGATGATATCCGCATCTCTATTTGGCAAACTTCAAGAACACGAATTGGAACTTGGAAGGCTCGAGAAGCACGAAACTCAAGAAAAGAAGTCCAAGGGAATTGCCTTGAAGGTTGATTCAAAAAATGACAAAGATGACGAGACGTCCGAAGATGAGAACTTTATGCTTCTTATGAAGAAGCTTGGTAAGTTTTTTAATAAAAATCAAAATTCCTCTTATCCTAAAAAGAATAAACATTTCAGGAAAAAGGAAGCATCCACATCAATGCAAGACGTCACTTGTTATGAATGTGGAAAGCAAGGTCACATAAAGCCGGATTGCCCGAAACTTGCAAAGAAAGGAGGATTCAAAGGCAAGAAGGAATTCAAGAACAAAAAGGCTTATGTTGCTTGGGATGATAATGAGATAAGTTCATCTTTGGAATCAGAAAGCGATGAATGTGCGAACATGGCTCTTATGGCTTCACATCACTCCGATGAAGAAATCGATGAGGTTAGTAGCAACTTTTCAGTTTATGACAATGACGCACAAGATGTTATAGATGAACTTTTAAAAGAATGCAAGACGTTGTATAAAAGTATTTCATCCCAAACGAAACAAATTTCATCTTTAGAAGAAAATAATATTGCTTTGGAAAAATATATTGAAAGTGAAAAACAAAAGTTGATGGATGAAAAACAAAGTCTTGTATGTAAGAATTGTGAGTCTTTATCTTTCCAAATTGTTCAACTTAAAAGAGTTTTAGAAAGATATGAAAAAGGTCAAATTGGCTTGGAGGAAATTCTTAAGCACCAAAGGTATTCTAATGATAAAAGTGGATTAGGATATTCTAAGTTTTCCAAACCAAGCACAAATGAGACCATTTTGTTAAAGCAAGTGAACAAGTTGTTAAAGAGAAAGTAAACAATTCTAAAAGTGTGCATCAAAGTCATAAAAAGAAAATGATTGCTAAGAAGAAGAATTATGTTCCTAGATATAGAAGTCATTTTCAACCTACTTGTTTTTACTGTGGAATCAAAGGCCACACACCTAATGCTTGTTACGTGCGAAACTTTGGCGTTGCAAAAGGGCATTATGTGTGGGTTAAAAAGGGTACTAACTACCAAGGACCCAAAGAAATTTGGGTACCTAACAAAACTTGATTTTGTTTTGTAGGTATGCTTGAAGACAACTTCGAATCAATGGTATCTTGATAGCGGTTGTTTAAAGCATATGACGGGCGATGTCAACAAATTTTCACATCTATCTTTAAAGGCCAAAGGATATGTTACATACGGTGATGACAATAAAGGAAAGATCCTTGGAGTAGGAACCATTGGAGCACCTCCTTTTACCATCATCGAAGATGTCCTTTATATTGAAGGCCTAAAGCACAACCTACTTAGCATAAGTCAATTGTGTGACAAAGGGTTCCGAATCAACTTCACAAAGGATGAATGTTTAATAGAACATGAAGTCACCCATGACATTTTGCTAAAAGGTAAAAGGTTTAATAATATTTTTATGACTTCATTTGATGACTCTTCCTTGAAGGTAAAATGCTTAATGACGAACAACAACGAGGCTTGGATATGGCATAAAAGATTCGCTCACATTCACATGGAGCACATGAACAACTTGATAAAGCATGATCTAGTTGTTGGTCTTCCAAAGATTAAGTTCATCAAGGATAAGCTATGTGACGCATGTCAAAAGGGAAAGCAAACCAAGACAACTTTCAAATCCAAGAATGTTGTATGTACGTCTAGGCCACTTCAACTCTTGCACATGGATCTCTTCGGTCCATCAAGAACGAAAAGCTTCGGAGGTAATGTTTACGCTTTAGTTATTGTTGATGATTTCTCTAGATATACGTGGACATTGTTTCTAGTGCAGAAAAGTGATGCTTTCAAGGCTTTCAAGAAGTATGCGAAACAAATTCAAAACGAGAAGTCCCTCACAATAACCTCCATAAGAAGTGACCACGGTGGAGAATTCCAAAACACATTCTTTGAAGAATTTTGCGAAGAGCACGAAATTTCCCACGACTTCTCCGCACCACGAACACCACAACAAAACGGTGTCGTAGAAAGAAAGAATAGATCTTTGGTGGAGCTCGCAAGAACAATGCTCAGTGACTCCAACCTTCCTAATTATTTTTGGGCGGATGCAGTTAGCACAACATGTTTTGTAAGCAACCGTGTCAACATTCGGCCGATTCTCAAAAAGACTCCATATGAGCTATTCAAAGGAAGGAAGCCCAATATATCTTTCTTTCACATTTTTGGGTGCAAATGTTTTGTCCTCAACAATGATAAGGACAACCTTGGTAAGTTCGATGAGAAATTCGACGAAGGTATCTTCCTTGGCTACTCCCTATCTAGTAAGGCATTTAGAATTTTCAATAAAAGAACTCTTTCTATTGAAGAATCAATGCATGTATCTTTTGATGAAACAAACCCCTCGAAAGAGGATAACATTATTATTGATGATGATGATGATATAATAGATATGTCACAACAACAAAAGGAAGTTCCAAATGATCAACCAATATCACAAGGAGATGACTCACCAATCATTGAAGAACATCATGATCTACCGAAAGAATGGAGAACTCATAGAGATCACCCGATCGATAAAGTTATTGGTGATATTGGCCAAGGCGCTGCAACACGACTAAACCTCAAGGATGCTTGTCTCAACATGGCTTTTGTATCTCAAATAGAACCAACCAAAGTCGATGAAGCCTTAGGCGACGATCAATGGATAGTAGCAATGCAAGAAGAACTCAACCAATTCGAAAGGAATCAAGTTTGGAGTCTTGTACCAAGACCGAACAACAAGCACATCATAGGAACAAGATGGGTGTTCAAGAACAAACTTGATGAGAATGGGATCATAGTTCGTAACAAAGCAAGATTGGTCGCACAAGGATACAACCAAGAGGAAGGAATTGATTTTGATGAGACGTTCGCTCCGGTAGCAAGATGGATGTCAAAAGCGCTTTCCTAAATGGCTATATCAATGAAGAAGTCTACGTCAAACAACCTCCGGGTTTTGAAGACTTCAAGAATCCTTCACATGTTTACTAGTTGAAGAAATCACTATATGGCTTAAAGCAAGCACCAAGAGCGTGGTATGACCGCCTCAACAACTTTCTATGTGAAAAGGGATTTGTAAAAGGAAAGGTTAACAAGACTTTGTTCATAAAGAAGATCAAGGGTAGCACCTTATTGGCTTAAGTCTATGTCGACGACATCATCTTCGGTTCAACCAACAAAGATCTTTGCAAAGAGTTTTCAATTATGATGCAAGGAGAATTCGAGATGTCCATGATGGGAAAATTGAACTATTTTCTTGGACTACAAATCAAGCAAACAAAGGATGGAATCTTCAATAACCAATCCAAGTATTGCAAGGAATTATTGAAAAGATTCGATATGGATAGTTGCAAAGTGATGTCCACTCCTATGGGATCCGGAACGTACGTTGATCAAGATGAATCCGGAGTTTCAATAGATATCACAAAATATCGAGGTATGATTGGTTCATTACTATATTTGACGGCAAGTCGTCCTGACATTATGTTTAGTGTATGTTTGTGTGCATGCTTTCAAGCAAATCCGAAGGAATCGCATCTCACCATCGTGAAAAGGATTATGAAGTATCTCAAAGGAACAACGAACGTCGGACTATGGTATCCAAAAGGTAGTATATGTTCCTTGATTGGTTATTCTGACGCTGACTATGCAGGATGTAAGACCGATAAGAAAAGCACAAGTGGTACTTGTCACATTCTCGGGAATGCACTAGTGTCGTGGGCATGCAAGAAGCAAGCCTGTGTCGCACTTAGCACGGCCGAAGCGGAGTACATTGCAGCAGACAGTTGTTGTGCACAGATTTTATGGCTTAAGCAACAACTTCTTGATTTTGGTGTAGATCTCGGCTGCATTCCTCTTCAATGCGATAACACAGGTGCCATCAACATCACAAAGAACCCGGTCATGCATTCAAGGACAAAGCACATAGATATCCGGCATCATTTCCTTCGAGATCACGTGCTTAACGGAGATGTAGATGTTACGTTCGTGGATACACATAACCAACTTGCCGACATATTCACAAAACCATTGGCTAAAGAGCAATTTTTCAAGATTCGGCGAGAACTTGGTATTCTCAATGAAGGTGACATCTAACCTTTTCTTAAAATTGCTTGTTATGTGTTATAGTAGCTTAAAATATGCTTATTTTCACCTTTTGTGTTATGTAATGCTAGCACTCTTTTTTCGCCATTTTTAGTTTTTCTTACTTTCGTATGTCCGAAAATTATCGGTTTCAAAATATTTTTTGATCGGAAGTTGCATATTGATAAGTGCTAATACTTTGTGAAAATTTTTTGTGAAAATATTTTCCCATTTCTTCAAAACAAAGTTGCTGTTTTTTATTATTTTTTGAAAATTTTAGCCCGTTAACCGGTTAACGCTTCCCAGACAGCAGTTCTGCGTTATTTTTTAAAAGTACAAAATGTTTACAATTTTTATTTTTTTTAGTTTTTGGTATGCGTGTTATTTATGGTGCATGTGCTTTAATCCTTACCAATACCTCATAACTTCTATTCTTCCTACTTTGACTCACCATAAACACTGTTCCGAAAATCCCTCTACAAACCCTAGAATCTCCATCTTCTTCCATGGCTCCTCCAAGAAAGGGAAAGGCTCATGTGTCAGTGTCAAGCAGTGAAGAGAAAGAGATGCAAATGGAAACAGCAAAGAAGAGAAGAATGGATTTCAAGGTCAGGGTTAGACATCTTCTCAAGGGTAAGTATGTGAACCTAAAATCCTTCACACCTCTTACTTTCACCTTCCCCGAGCTGTTGAAATTTCAAGGGATGCATGAGTTTATCACTGATAATGGAAAAATTTACCCAGATTTGGTAAAATCATTTTTTAACCATTTCACTTTGAACCTGGATGATAATGATAAACATATGTTGTTTGCTACTGTGAGAGATTGTGAGATTGAGACAGACCTAGGCTTGCTGGTTGCTTCTCTTAGGATTCCATATTCGGGATTTTTTCTCCGGAAAGGGGTTAACCATGTGGATGGCAAATGGGATAAATATGACAAAATGGAGTATTATTACTCAATCTGCAGATTTCCAAGGGCTATTATTGTTTTGGGTCAGCGTACTTCTTGCACACTCTGCTATGCGAAGAATTTGTCAGTTGATGATCGGATGCTACACTATGTTATCTGTCATGTTTTGTTGCCAAAGGACTCAAATCTTTCTCAAATCAATGACTTGGAGATGCAGGTTATATTTGCTGTGAAGAACAAGATCAAAGTTAATTGGCTTCCAACTATGTTGTACCATCTCAAACAACAACTCACCCTAAAGACTAGGCTGCCCTATGGTCGTCTTATTTCAAGAATTTTGGAATCTAACGACATGGAAATCGGAAGAGAACCGTTCATTGCAATGACCACAACCGCAAATGAGATCAACGGAGTTACAATCATGAAGAATACCGACATAGCTCAATGCAACGACGGATCGTACAAATATGATGACGGGTCCTCTTCATCCAACTTTCCTATCCCGGAGGGTGGCATTACCAACGAGTTCCTTTATACCACCATGATGAGCCAACACCGTGAAACTACCCGTGCAATCAAAAGCCTTCGTAACCTTGTGTTGAGTTCCCGTAACCTTCCCAAGGATGATGATGAAGGTGTCGCCGGTAGTGAAGCGGAAGGAGAGGATAGTGAGGACATGTCGGATGAAGATTAAAGCACCATGTCTCTTTGTGTTGTTGTTACGTTTTCTTATGTTTTTTAGTTCTAGTTTATGATTATGATGATGCTCGGTTTTATGTTTACCGTACTCTTAACCATTTAATCCAATTATGTTTATGTTATCATGTGTGTTTGAATGCGTATACTATATTAATGATTACATAATGCGTGTATGCTTATATGTTTTTTTTCATAAGCCTCTTCCTTTTTGCTAATGCCAAAGAGGGAGAAGACTTCTTTCTCTAATATTCTCTCTATGCAGAATTTTTTGTGTTATGCTTCTCATTTAGGGGGAGTTCTTGAACTTAGGGGGAGAATCAAATTAGAAACTTCACTCTTAAGCATCTCTCTCAAAGTTGGTTGTCATCATCAAAAAGGGGGAGATTGTAGAAGCATGCTTCAATCCAAAAGAATTTTGATGAAGACAACATGTATCAATGCAAAATGATAAGAGCTTCAAGAGAATTCAAAGCATCAAGTTAATCAAGCCACATATGCATAGCAACATTTGGTTCAAGCTTCATTATCAAGCCAACACTTTTGCAAATATGTTGAATCACTTCTAAGGTATATCTAATTCACTCTTAAATTAGTATACAAGTGTTCAACAATCATGTTTTGAATTTCCATATTTAACCTAACCATTTGTTAACATGTTGAAATGAAAAACACATTTTTCTTAAGATAATTTTCTGTGTTTCAACAGTGTTAACCGGTTAACCATATGGGTTAATCGGTTAACGGCCCTGTTTTTGAAATTCTCAAGTTAACGTTATATGTGTTAACCGGTTAACCCATTTGGTTAACCGTTTAACACTGTTCGTTTCAGTTTTTCTTGGCCTCTTTGCATGGAAAATGTTTTCAAATACTTATACCTTTTCACTAATTTTTATGAAGAAAATTATACCTCTTTGAAAAGGTGTTTTGATCAATATAAATTCTGGATTTTTTAAATGAAAAAACACCTCCAAGAACTTTCATAAAAACTCAAGATAATCACTCTTTCATATTTGTCAATTTCTCATAAAAGTGTTCATAACCAATTTTTGAGAAGAAACTTTTTAAACATTCTTGTTTCATCTCATTCCATTTCTTGTTGAACGCTTATATATTATTCTTTGAGTGAATTATTTATCTAAGGAGAAGATCAATCAAGAGAAGATTGATAGTACTACACTTTATTCAAATCATCAAAGAAGATTTATTTCTGTTTGACTTGTGATCCAGGATTGTTGGACACAAGGGTTGGTGTTGCAAGAGGATTGTTCTTGCACACTTGATCACCTATAGGTTAGATAGTAAGCATCACCATTGGTGTGAGTAGGCTGTACAATAATTCTAACTATAGTGAAATCTCTTTCGAGTCGAAAGGGGAGTGGAGTACCTTCGGAGTGTGAAGGGAACCACTATAAATTCCGGTGTCTTTTTACTTTCCGCAATTTATTTTTCAGCACTTAAACGAAAAATAACCAAGAACTGGAAACAAGATCGAAATTTTTTTTACCACCTAATTCACCCCCCCCCCCTCTTAGGCGCATTTACAACTTACATGGTCAAATAGAATATTGGGAGAATCACATACCCTTAAAAGTCTAGACAAATCTATTTGCAACACGGAATGACTTGCCTATTGTATTAAAAACCTCTTGTCTAACCCTTCCTAAAGTCAGATCTGATCACCATCCTTTGAGGTTAGAATTTAGCTTCACCACTCCATCCTTCTCCTCTCATTTTAAAATCTTATAGATGTGGACTACTTACCCTTCGTTTAGATGTGGTTAGATGTATCTGGAATGTTAAGATCCATGGTTGCCCCATGTATGTCCTTTCCCAAAATCTTAAAACTCTTAAAGGAAATATCATAAGCTGGAATCATTCTACCTTTGGTAATGTCCACCTCAAGGTCAATGAGGTTGAGGACATATTAGACAAGGTCTAGTTAAGAATTCTAGAGGATTCCAATACTAGGGATCTTAGAGCTGAGGGAAAAAGCATCATGTCTGACTTGGAATTAGCCTTTCAAAGGGACAATCTCTTTTGGAAAGAAAATGTGAAAGTAAACAGGGACTTATAGGGAGATAAAAACACTAAGTTTTTTCACAGGATGGCAAAGATCAAGCAAGCAACCAAAATTATTTTTTCCCTTAATATCAATGGCACTTTCTGCATATACCAAGAAGACATAGGAGCTCATGTGGTTGACTATTTCAAAAATGGATTAGGACCATTCTTGACTCACCAAAGATATTTATTTATTTCAATGGAAAGCTCAATGGAATCTTTGGTTGTGAGAGATAGGTCAGACAAGGGGACCCTATATTCTCTCTTCTTTTCTGTATTGTTGAGGCGGTCCTCAATAGGAGCCTCTTAAGACTAGTGTCTTAGAAAATGGTGAAGCTCATTTCAGGGCCAAAAGGTTTTGAAGTGCCTTCTTGTTGTCTGTTTGTAGATGATTTCATGATATTATGTAAGGGTGATAACACTATACTCAGATCTTTCATCAATTTGTTCACTAGGTATGCTTTTGCATCAGACCAATGTGTCAACCCTGACAAGTTTTTCCCCTTCACTAGTTCTATGTCAGATTCTAGGCAGTGGCATCTATCTTCCTTGTTAGGCTTCAAGCTTGGATCCCTTTCCTTCTCTTACTTAGGGGTCCCCATTTTTTAAGGTAAGCCTAAGGTTATCCACCCCATGCCCATTTTGGACAAGATCAAGTCCAAATTTACCACCTTGAAATCCTCTGTTCTCAGTTTTTCTGGTAGAATGAAGTTGGTAAAATTTATTATTCATGCAATGTTGTCTCACAAATTTTCTATATATTCTTGGACTATTTATTTATCCAAAGAGATTGAGAAAAGCATTAAAAAAATTGTTTGGTATAGTAATATCATGAAGGCCAAGTTAGTGATTGTGGCTTGGAAAAGGATTTGCAAGCATTTGGATCAAGGGGGCTTGGTCTAACATCCATCACTTCTTTCAATAATGCTACCAACCTCAAGTCTTATTGGGATATTTTTAGCTATAATGAACCTTGGTCTCTCATTCTAAAAGTCAAATTCCTGAAAAATGGTGTCCCCATTTTTTACCATATTTCTTTTTAAATTTGGAGTAGTATCAAGAGTGAGTGTTATTTTGTGAGTGTCAACTACAAGGATATCATTGGCAATGCTATTACCACCAAATTTTGGTTGGATCCTTGGATCGGTCTACCTCTGATCCAAAACATTCATGACAGGTCCGACATCAATACTAGCACAATGGTTTCTAACTTCCTTCATCAAGGTCCTTGGAATCTCATCGAACACATTCTTCATTTAGTGCCAAATCTGCCTACGAAGTTTTTCAAATCACTCACCA
Organism: Lathyrus oleraceus; assembly: GCF_024323335.1. Taxonomy (NCBI): domain Eukaryota; kingdom Viridiplantae; phylum Streptophyta; class Magnoliopsida; order Fabales; family Fabaceae; genus Lathyrus; species Lathyrus oleraceus. The sequence continues at coordinate 106,826,946 of NC_066579.1, forward strand.
TTTAGATCTGAGATATGATTCCCTTGTCTGGATCCACTCCAATAATGTTGAGTTGAACCTTAAAGATGCTTATCACATAAAAAATCAGGCATTTGCCTCATGTTTCCTAGGCCAGAAACATTTGGAATGTTGACACTCACCCTTCCAAGGCCTAAATACAAAGTGGTCGAAAGCTCAAGATTCTGAGGATTGATGGTGGTGGAGAATATGTGTCAAAAGACTTCTACATATTATATGAGAAATAAGGTATTGTGCATGATTCGGTGCCACCCTACACTCCATAAAAAATGGAACTGCTGAAAGGAAGAATAGAACCATCATGAATATGGTGAAAGTATGTTGAAAGGAAAGCATTTACCCAAAGAATTATGGGGGGAAGTTGTGTCGACTACAACATACATACTGAATAGATGTCAAACAAAAATTTTAGAAGGAATCACACCAAAATAATATTGCTCTAGTTTCAAGCCTAGCTTGATTCATCTGAAGGTATTTGGATCTATAACACATAGACATGTGTAGCGGGGTATTCGTTACCATTAGATATATTGACTAAATCCAAGGTAAATCATACAAGTCGAGTCGCCACCGCACTTCTATTTATCCAAAGGAATGGTTAGAAAGCGAACAAAAACCTAAAAGTTTTATCGAATCAAAAACTAGTAAAAATGTCAGAGATCTGGGTAAGGGGGTTGGTTATGCAATGGGAAGGTGCTAGGCACCCAAAACATCCTAGGTACTCCTAGGGAGCCCTTTTCACATTTGTTGTAAGGTTGGTATTTTGTGAAAATTTATTTGTGCAAACATGATTGAAGAGATGAGAAGAGAATATACAAGTTTATTTACATTTGTGTTTGGATGGATAAACCCATTGCCTACGTACCATCTTAAAAAAGATTAGGATCAAAACCTCGTAGTTCGGGGTAAAAATTCCAAAATGAATTGGTGAATTGATTGGTCCAAAAGCCTTAAGGTCTTTTGTTATCCAAGGGAGAAAACTCAACCTAAAACCACAAATCCACCATGTGAGGATAGCTTCAACATGCTAGTGAGGGGTTAACCCTATAATAAGCATGGAAGACTCATTGTCCATCACTAAGGATATAGGTGAGTATTACATCTATCACATGGATAACTCAAACCTAATAGCTAAAGGTTATGAAAAAGTTTTGATTAAGAGAGTGGCCATTGAAACCACAAAAAGACATTTGAATGGGTTATATTTACCAATGGAAAGTATTTACAAAAATGGTCAAAGTTGACTTAGAAGTTCAATTCAAAATAAGTATTATAAAAAGAGAGTTTGAAAATCAAAAGCATAAGGATTAGGTTTCTAATGTTGAAAACAAGTGTTAGATGTTTGCACAAAAGTTTTGGCTTGGGTTAGAGTGGAGGGAAGAAGAAGAATGGCTAGAGTCCTAAACATGCAAAGAGGTGAAGGATAAGAAACAAAACCACAAAAGGAGTTCCTCTCTTGAGATCATATGGATGATCCAAGTAGCTCCCATCCTTTGGAATAAGCAATCACATAAGCATAAACTCAAGCAATCAACAATCAAATGAACTCTTGGAAGGTTCCTCAATGTATCTTTAATCTCTCTCTCTTAGGAGCTCATGGTAATGGTTCCTCAATTTGGCTCAAGTGGAAATCCCTAGCACAAAGAAACACACACATCAAAAGGTTCTATTAACAATTAAAGAATAGACAAGAGGGAGTTTAGAATATGGTCCTTTCAATGTTCATCTTCAAGTTTTAAGCATTCTAAAGGCATGAGGCCTAGTTGCTCTTTGACATTTATAGCACTCTAAAGGCATGAGGCCTAGTTGCTCTTCAAACTCCATTATCTTGGGTAAAGTCCTAAGATCTAAGTCCATTTTGTCCAATTCTTTGCATTTGGTTCATAACAAACAGACAAACACAAGCACAAAAGATATATATACAATTATATCCTCAAGTGAGCAAAAGGAAAATTGCATTAACATAAACATGTGCTCAAGTGAGCAAAGGGCAAATTGCATTAACATAAACATGTGCTCAAGTGAGCAAAGGAAAAAGCAAATGAATAATATGTACAAGAATAGTAAATTGCATAAAAGTAAAGAGCAAAAAGTAAATGTTAATTGTTAATGGTTAGTATTAGTAGTTAGTGTGCCATAAGGCAAATTTAGCGTTATGTTAAACAATCGTAATTGGACTTATGTAGAAGTCACAACTATCTGAGGCCGGTCAATAATAATGTAGGCAAACAACACAAGTTAGAAGTCTTGATTAGTGAACCAAGTTTCAACAACTTGCCATGCCAAAAAAGAAGAAGAGAATTGATCTTGTATTGGTTTAAGTCTTTTGCATGATTTAGGAAACAACCTATCCTTAATGCAAAGCCATTCACTTGATCAATTGATCAAGATGAATTAGATTTGAATCAAGGAAGATTAAGTCTCCCTAATCAATGCTAACTTATCAACCTTTAACTCATTGATCAAAAAGAAAGAAGAAGAAGAAGGAGATGAATAATGGATAATGGAAAAGGAAAGAATAAAGTGCATTAAGATGAAATAAAATGTACCAATCCATGTGTGTTGACCAAATGACATTGAAAGTCAAAGTCAAACAATGAAAAACCAGAAATGGGATGAAGATTGGAGGTCAAATAATAAGCAAAATATTTTTGGCATTTTTAATATTAAAATAAACTTGAATTAAAAATAAAAGAAAGGTCAAACTTCAAAATCACTTCAAATCAACCTTGAAAGGTCCAAGTGATTTATCCCAAGTTCAACAAGGTCAAACAAAGTTTCACCAAAAATTTCAGCATTTTTAAAAGTCAGAAACTATTTTTTATCAATTAAAAATGAATAAAAATAACCTAATTGAACTAAAATCTCAAATAAATCTCAAATCAATTAAAGAATTGATGAGAATATTTTTCATAGATCCATCATCATTCAAATAGGTTAGGAAAATATTTTTGTATTTTTTGAATATAAAAAACTATTTAAAATGAATTAAAAATAACCAGAAAAGAGAAAATTCACAAAAAATATCAAATGAAAAAATAAAAAATATTAAAAATCAATTTTAGAAACTAGAAATTATTTGGAGACGAATGCAATTGGTCCCATATTTTTTGGATTTAAAATGAAGAAGATATGAATTTTTGAAAATAATGGAAATAAAACAAATTAAATCAGAAATTAGGAAATTCAAAAAAACCAGGAGTGTCTGATCAAGCCTCATTAATTGACGTGGCTGATTAGACGCTCCACATGCGCGCTTCCACCATAGGCAAGAGTCCACGCGTAACACAATGAATTATTAAAAGTCATCAGAAGCAATGACCAGGATTAGATCTGGAGATGCCATCACACGGTCCACAATCCATCTGGCAAAGGGACGGTGACCGGAGCCACCGTCTTCTCCGGTGAGCATGAAGATTCCGGCCAAAATTGCAGGTAATGAAAACTTAACCAAAATACACAATCCATACATCAAAATGAAGCTGGGGTGATGTACATCACCCCTATAACCTTAAATTGTACTCAAGCTTGCTATAGAATAAGAAATTTGAGCTGGAAGATTCAGGTACAAAAATTACAGTTCATCAAAACACAAAATCAAAGCCACCACTGGCTTGCCTCTCAAGTGAGGACTTCAGCAAACACAATATCCAAGCAAATAGATCAAAGAAAAGTGAGTTTCGAAGAGAAAACCAATTGAAGAACAACCATGAATTGTGAAGAACTGAGCTCTTTTCCTTGCTTCCTTTGGCAAAACAGAAGTGCAATGGACGGAGGGATGAAGGTCTAGGAGCTTTAGATCCAAAGATTCTACCGGATTTGGTGGAATTTTAGATCTGAAAAAAAATGAAGAAAAGTGAAATAGCTCCTTTGGTGAGAGGTTTGGTTTTCAGTTCAGCAACATTTCAGGTTGATTCATGGATGAAATTTGAATGGAGTGAGGCTTCTATTTATAGATGGAGAGGCAAGGCAAGTGTGATTAATCTGTGTGCATGGCAAATGGATACTCTTTGCATGGGCTTGCATGACCATTCAAAAAGGCCCAAATTCAATGCCAAATGCAATCTGAAGCATAATTGAACTAAAATGGTCGTGTAATTGGCAATGCACAAGCTTGTATAATGAGTTCCAACATGTTATGCACAATTATGCCTAAAACTTCTCCTCTTCGAAAATGCCATTTGCCAAATCCAAAAATGAGCATGTGAGTAATGGTTGGAAAGGTCTTGATGCAAGGAACAAATGCTATGTTGGGAAAAAATCCATTTGAAGTGTGGAAATTAGTGAATTTTGAGTTTAAAGTGTAAGGTGCAAAACATGTAAAGGCAAGGTTTCCAAATTTGGCCAATGTTCAAGCCCCTCTGTTTTGATGATGCACGCCTAAAATTGAAAAACCTCCAACATCAAAGTCGTAGATCTTTTCAAGGCAATCAAAATGAACTTATATTTTGCATCATTTGGATTTTTGATGAAAGAGTTATGGGCACTTTAAGTTGGACTTTTTTGTCTTTCAATGCATTTGGTCCAAAGTGACCTATACTGTTTTGCATTATCACATTTATTTCCTTTGAGATTTTGAAATTTTGTTCAACATAACATTTTAAGTAGACATATTAAGCTTTCCAATGCATTTAATCCCACCTCAAAATCATAAAAAATGAATGACTTATGTTCTTGGGAAGTTGACCCAAAATTAGGGTTTCAGTCAAAATGACCTATAATGTATTGGAATGGGAGATGACCTTCCAAGCTTCAAATCAATTTTTGATGAACATGAAAGTTGTTCATATAGTCCTTAATAACATTTTTTACTTTGGGATCATCTCCATTTGACTAACACATAAAACGTTAGGTCTCAGTACATTTCAAAATAATCAGATGAATTGACTGATCAACTTCTCAAGTTCACAACTCATGTCTTGATGAATTGATGATTGAGGACACTCAAATAAGTTCAAATATGCATGAAATGATGAATTAAAGAACTTCCCTTGATTGTATTTGATCATGGGCTGAGGTTGCTTCAAGAGCAAGGTATTGTGGATGATCAGATGAACTAGGGTTTCCTTGGGGAACAGACCTCAAACCCTTTGACTTGCTTTGATCAAAATGATGAATTGAGATGCTAGGGAGGCATACTTGATGGATGAGAGCTTTGGGAGCCATTACCATGTTTGCTATCATCTTCACTTGGCCATATCTCTGCACAAAGGATCTCCTTGAAGCTCTTGACTTTGTGATTGCTCAAGCTACAAACAAAAGATGTTAGTGACATATTTTTGTGCTTTTGGTTAGTAAACAAAATAAGAAAAGCAATAATATACAATTCAAGCATGCTTGGTGATCTCAAACCACTCACAAGAGGTCCCACCCAAAGGTAAAGGGAACCAAGATGCTTATGATCATTGAGGCAATGCAAATGCAATGTTATGAAGCCATTAGGGATCTTAGGGTCAAAATTAGGGTCTTACAAATGCCCCTATTTAAGGTCATTCTAGCCGGAGAAGTGAAGGTTAAAATCTTCGTCTCTACGAGGTAGAATGGGCTTAAATAATAACAAAGAGACGAATTTTGGTCCCTAAGAGACCTCATGATGCAAATGTATGTATGCAAAAAAGTAATACTCTGTGGAGATAGGTGTCCACAAAGAAAGAAAAGAAATCAGGAGAAGCTGATAATCCATATGAGTAATTTACTCCATGGGACAGAGACTCTGGGACTCTTATGGGGATGGAAAAGGGGATAAATTGCGTGAGCAGGGCACGACTCAAAGCTTGGGGAGCAGAATTCCAAAAGGAGTAAATCCATGGGAAGACTCGAGCTGACTCGAAGATGTATGTATTGGGGAATATGCCAATACAGCAAAAATTATCCATAACGGATACTTCGGATGAAAATCCGGACTCAGATGGGGAAAATCCACTACGGGACTTCACTGGGGAAACACCAGGATGAGGTATCACCGGTTATTGGGTAATAAGCTCAAGGAGACATGTGATTCGAACACCGGTATGAGGGTGAGAGAACAACATGCTCGGGGAGAATGAATATCTAAGACCGGTATAAGGGTGGGAGATATCAAACATCCGAGATCATCTGAGGAAGACCAAAAAGGTACGTTTCAGCTCAGGAAAAACTGACTCCGCAGAGGGACACAAGGTCATAATAGGGAGCAGAAGAGAAGGAACACCAGGGATGCCGGTTACTGGGCATATAATAGGTGACCAACCAAGGCGTGAATTGGGGAATACTCCCAAGACACTCATCATCCAAAAGAGTGCTAAATGCAAACTCGATAATAGGATGGGCATTCAATTCCAAAAAGGGATACGAATCTTACTCAACTTGGGGAAGAACAAAAGGCTTCGACCAAAGAGTGCATGAGATATATTATCTATTACCATCAGAACATAGATAATATACTCGCATGGAAGATTATCCATAACCAGTTACTGGGTTAATAAAGGATAAATCAACCTACAAAGAAAGGCATCGGGATACCGAAACTAGGTATATAATGATGACCATTCAAGGGGAGCAACAACCATTACCGGTAATTGCTAAATGAAAGATGACTTGCTGGGGATAAACTGCCTAATCAGAGCAATTATCCAAGAGATATACCACCGGGGTGAAGGACTTATCAATACCGAATATTGGATAATGATAACCGTCAAGGAGGGGATTACATCTACCGGATACTGGGTTGAAAACCACGAAAAGGTAACCGTCATCGATTAGGATGAAAAAGAGGTTAACTCTGCAAGGGGATGAAATAGGGTTTACAACTACGGGTATAAGGGTAGAAAACCACAGACTCCTCCAGGGATAAGATGAATGATTACTGATTATTCATTTATACCACAGGGAAGCGCAGGAAACAGTCACAAGAGGCCAATCTAGGATCAAACTAAAGAGGCAAGCTGAATCAAGACTCGTCCCAGTGAGGATATAACTCAGTGGGGACTCCCATCCCAATATATGTGTTGGGAGGAAACAGAAATAATCATCATCCACGAGGATATAACTCGGTGGGGAATATGGGAGGAAAGATAAACACTTTCTGCTTAAGGAGCTGACTCTATATGGGGGAGTTCAGACACCGACATCTGCTTGGGGAAATGTATTACCCACTAGCAGGGGATCGCAAACAAAGATATATGGCAAAGAATGCGATATGAATATCCGAATGTTTGAAAATTAAATGCACACATGCGTAGTTTATGTATGATGAATGCTGACAACTAGGCATTTCTAACACCAACAAGTCTAGCGAATAAGTACACAAACGTCCGGTACTACATCTCAAGGATCTCTTCAAGGGAGGAGCGTCAGTCGTCCCTACTAGGGCAAAGTCACTGCACAGATGGACTCCGACGTAGGGGCAACTCTACTGGGAATTTATCCAAAGGGGCATCAAATACCGTATTACCAAAGAAATCACATCTGCTGAGGAGGAAAGATCACTACCTTGCTGAAGGGAGGAGAGATGAACATCTTACCAAACACCCTGTTCGGTAGAAAAACCACAAAAGTCTCCGGAGGAAGAGGATACAAGCAGGCCTGGGATGTGAACAAATGTCCTACCCTGTTGGGGATCAGACCATCCTCGGGAGAGCACTGAAGATCTCTTGAGTATCCTTATGTCATTGTGAATGTTCACTTTGTTTAAAAACAAATTATGAAAAATTTGATTATTTAAAACAATGATATTTTTTTTCAATTAAAACATGCAAAACATTTGTTGAATAGAAACAAATAAGAGTGCAAATAAATGGATAAGGGCTCAAATTTATTTGATGGAATGGTAGTCTGCAAATGGCAAGACTCCATAGATCTTTACAAATTTGAGATTGGTGATGTATATTGGAAAAGGGCTACATTGAACATAATGACCATTTCTCCACCAATTATGAATCCGATGTATTTGAAGCTTTGGTTGATGATGAATGATCGAGAATCTCTGACGGATAACAGTTGTAGAACAAAGTCTTGTCAAGATACAGTTACTTGCCAAATCCCTATTTTTTGCCTAGATTGCCCCAAGGTGAGGCATTCAATCTAGCGGGATACATATATTCATCTTTTTTATATGTCTCTAACTTTTCCCTGGATCGCCCTTTCGGGTTTTCAATCCACCGAGACGCTCATTTTTTCCTAAGCCGCCCTTTCGGGTTTTCAACTTAGCGAGCTATTCTGTTTTTATTTTTTAGGCGAAGTATTTCTTGACTGCATCTGAATTCACAGGACGAGTGAAATCCTCCCCATCCATAGTTGTAAGTATCAAAGCACCGCCTGAAAAGGCTCTCTTAACAACATATGGACCTTCATAGTTTGGAGTCCACTTGCCCCTGGAATCGGGCGTGAAAGACAAGACTTTTTTGAGCACAAGGTCACCTTATTGGAACACACGAGGCTTGACCTTCTTATCAAAGGCTTTCTTCATCCTTTGTTGATATAATTGACCACGGCACATGACAGTCAATCTCTTCTCTTCTATCAAATTCAGTTGGTCATAACGACTCTGAACCCATTCAGCATCAGTCAGCTTGGCTTCCATCAAAACTCTCATCGATGGGATTTCCACCTCTACTGGGAGCACAGCCTCCATGCCATAAACGAGAGAGAAAGAGGTTGCCCCTGTTGAAGTGGGAACAGATGTACGATACCCATGTAAAGCAAACGGCAGCATCTCATGCCAATCTTTATACGTGACAGCCATCTTCTGGATAATCTTCTTGATATTCTTATTAGCAGCTTCAACAGCCCCATTCATCTTGGGTCTGTAAGGAGAAGAATTATGATGCACAATTTTGAACTCACTACTTAGCTCTTTCATCATCTTGTTGTTCAGGTTAGATCCATTATCAGTAATGATCTTATCCGGCACACCATATCGGCATATGAGTTGATTCTTGATAAACTTCACAACCACCTGCCTGGTCACATTTGCATATGACGCCGCTTCAACCCACTTAGTAAAGTAATCAATTGCTACAAGAATAAATCTGTGTCCATTGGACGCTTTTGGCTCTATCATGCCAATCATGTTGATTCCCCACATGGAGAAGGGCCATGGTGATGAAATCACATTCATAAGTGTCAGAGGAATATGAATCTTATCCACATAAATCTGACACTTATGGCATTTCTTCACGTATTTGCAGCAGTCAGACTCCATTGTCAGCCAATAGTAGCCTGCTCTCAACATCTTTCTAGCCATGGCATGTCCATTGGAATGAGTACCAAATGAACCCTCATGGACCTCAGTCATCAACAGGTCTGCTTCGTGTCTATCCACGCATCTGAGCAGCACCATGTCAAAATTTCTCTTATAAAGCACATCACCATTGAGGTAAAAACTTCCTGATAATCTCCTCAGAGTCTTCCTGTCTTTCACAAATGCCCCAGGCGGGTACATCTGGCTCTGAAGGAAACGCTTGATGTCATAGTACCATGGCTTATCATATTTTACTTTTTCTACTGCAAATACATGAGCTGGTCTGTCCAAGCGCATCACAGTGATGTTGGGAACTTCATTCCAAAGTCTTACCACAATCATTGAAGCAAGTGTAGCAAGAGCATCTGCCATCCGATTCTCATCTCGAGGAATATGATGGAAGTCAACCTCAGTAAAGAACGTTGAAATCCTCCTCGCATAATCCCTATATGGAATGAGGCCAGGCTGATGCGTTTCCCATTCACCCTTAATCTGATTAACTACGAGGGCCGAATCACCATACATCAAGATGTTTGATCCTAAGATCAACGCACTCTTACAACCCCATAATACAAGCTTCATACTCAGCCATATTATTCGTGCATTTGAAAGTTAGCCTTGCTGTAAAAGGAAAATGTGTGCCCTGAGGAGTAATAATCACTGCCCCAATACCATTTCCATATTGATTTACAGCGCCATCAAATACCATACTCCATCTGGAACCAGGCTCTGGCCCTTCATCGAGCGTAGGCTTATCACAATCTTTCATTTTCAAATACAGAATCTCCTCATCTGGGAAATCAAACTGAACTGACTGATAATCCTCAATCGGCTGATGCGCCAAGTGGTCAGCCAAAATACTACCTTTAATAGCCTTCTGAGCTCGATACTCAATATCATACTCAGATAACAACATCTGCCAACGGGCAATCCTCCCTGTTAAAGTAGGCTTCTCGAAGATATACTTGATTGGGTCCATTCTGGATATCAACCAAGTCGTATGATTTAACATATACTGACGTAAGCGCTTAGCAGCCCAAGCCAAAGCACAACATGTTTTCTCAAGCATTGAGTATCGAGACTCACAATCAGTGAACTTCTTGCTCAAGTAGTAAATAACATACTCTTTCTTTCCTGATTCGTCTTGCTGACCAAGGACACAACCCATTGAGTCTTCAAGAACAGTTAGATACATAATCAACGGTTTTCCTTCCACGGGCAGAGACAAGATCGGAGGCTCAGACAGATACTCTTTAATACTGTCAAAGGCTTTCTGGCAATCCTCGGTCTAATCATGGGACTGATCTTTCCAGAGGAGCTTGAATATCGGTGCACATGTGGCAGTCATGTGGGATATGAATCTAGAAATCTAATTCAAGTGGCCAAGAAAACCTCGAACTTGCTTCTCAGTTTTGGGCGCAGGCATCTCTTGTATTGCTTTGACCTTTGCAGGATCAACTTCAATACCTCTTTCACTAACAATGAAGCCCAAAAGTTTGCCGGAACGGGCTCCAAATGTACACTTGTTGGGGTTCAGGCGAAGCTTATACTTCCTCAAACGCTGAAAAATCTTCAACAGGTGCTCTATATGTTCAACTTCCGTTCTCGACTTAGCAATCATATCATCAACATATACCTCGATCTCCTTATGCATCATATCATGAAACAAGGTAGTCATAGCTCGTTGATACGTGGCTCCGGCGTTCTTCAAACCGAAGGGCATCACTCGATAACAGAATGTTCCCCAAGGTGTGGTGAATGTTGTCTTCTCCATATCCTCGGGTGCCATTTTAATCTGATTATATCCGGAAAATCCATCCATAAATGAGAAGACATTGAATTTAGCCGTATTATCTACCAACATATCAATATGTGGTAGTGGAAAATCATCTTTCGAACTAGCTTTATTCAAGTCTCTATAGTCCACACACATTCGGACTTTTCCATCTTTCTTAGGCACGGGCACGATATTGGCCACCCATTAAGGATATGTAGAAGTCACCAGAAACCCTGCATCAATTTGCTTCTGAACTTCCTCTTTAATCTTTACTGCCATATCAGGATGAGTTCTTCTGAGCTTCTGCTTCACAGGCACGCACTCAGGTTTCAAAGGTAGGAAATGTTGCACAATATCAGTATCTAGACCAGGCATGTCTTCATATGACCAGGAAAAGACGTCAACATATTCTCGTAGCAATTCAATCAACCCCTTCTTAACAGATTCTTCCAGGAGTTCCCCAATCTTCACTTCTCGCACACAATCCTCAGACCCTAAGTTGACTGTTTCCAGATTCTCAAGATGCGGCTGAATGATCTTCTCTTCATGCTCAAGTAGACGGGTAATCTCATCAGGAATCTCTTCAACATCATCTTCTTCCGCCTCAAATACAGGGAATTCAAAGTTGGGAGATGGTGTAGGATCATTATGTTCAATGGGTTTGATTGACCTACATAATGTTTTTGGATATAAAGAGCTTTTAGAATTCAAACAAGGCAAATCATTATGCAGATGAAAAGATTGATTTTATTCTTATTTTTAGGGTTTTATGTGATCACCAATTTCATGCAAAAGCGAAAAGGGAAAACAATTGGAAAAACAAACATTTAACATGAATTTATTGAATGAAAATATCATTGTATTTATGCGCCAACAATGTCATCATTTCTCCTTTTGGCATGGGAGAAGGGTTTTCAAACACAATGAACATTACTTTGACTTATGGATAACTGTTGGAATATCCACAGCGACCCAATTATTGCAGATCCCCCCAGGGATGACGAAATTGCCAAAATCCTCTTCGTCCTCTTCCAAGATGGCAGCAGCCTCCTCGTCTTGACTGGTGTGGATGAAACCTCCACTCTTAAACAACCCTTGCATATTGGAAACCCCAGAAGAATAACATATGCCATCCCGGGACTTGTTGTCTTTTAACTCAATCATTTTCCCCAAACCAGCAGTTGCGCCATGCTCAATGGCCAACTTTGCATCTTTGTAGGAAGCAAATGAAGAAGTTCCCTTCTTAATAGGCTCATCAATAGATAAAGCTTGGAACGGAGTTCCAACTTCGTTATCAGCATCTATATAAGAGAAGGAAGACAAATGGCTAACCAGGAGAGCCTTTTCTCCCCCTACCACCACCAGTTTCTTATTCTTTACAAATTTCAATTTCTGGTGTAGGGTGGATGTCACGGCGCCCGCCTCGTGAATCCATGGTCTGCCTAAGAGACAACTATACGATGGGTGAATATCCATAAACTGGAAGGTAATCTGGAAATCACTTGGTCCGATTTTGACTGGGAGATCAACTTCGCCAATCACAGTTTTGCAAGACCCATCGAAAGCCTTCACACCTACTCCACTCTGCCTCATGGGAGGCCCTTGATATGACAGCTTCGTAAGAGTGGTCTTCGGCAATACATTCAATGATGACCCAGTGTCCACCAACACATTGGACATGGCGTCATCTTTGCAGCTCATAGATATATGTAATGCCAAGTTGTGGTCTCTTCCCTCCTCGGGGAGATTAGAGTCACAAAAACTCAAGTTGTTACAAGCGGTAATGTTTGCAACAATACTATCAAATTGTTCTATCGTGACATCATGATCCACGTACGCCACATCCAAAACCTTCTGCAGAGCCTCTCGGTGTGGTTCTGAATTTAATAGTAGTGATAACACAGATATTTTGGATGGCGTTTGTAGAAGCTGGTCTACAACGTTGTACTCGCTCCTTTTGATGAGCCTCAGCATCTCATCACAGTCTTCTTTCGTATTGCCATTCGGGCCAGCAGAAGAAGGAGTTCTTAACATAGAGGAGGGCTTAACAACAAGTGCCGGATTCGGGGTGCTCACAGCATTCCCAATCGGGCGCTCAACAAAATCAGCATCAACCTTTCCTTGAGCATCAACTTGAGGCTTTGACGGTGCTGAAAATACACGACCACTGCGGGTCAACCCACTGACATCGGTAATGTTAACAACAGATGAGGAGGGTAAGGACACCTCTTTCCCATTTTCCACTGCCACAAAGTTATAGCGATAGGGAACCGCTTTCTCAGAGGAGTACGGTACAGGTCCGGCTGGCTTGATGACGAGAGCAGGAGAAGCCTTCTGCTTGCTACCATCATACTTAATGACAACAGGCTCAGGTATCCGGAACACCGGGGAAATTACATTGACTTCGAGTTCATCTTCATCAACATTTCTATTTTGAAGGATCTCAATGACTCCTTCATCCAACATCTCTGGCACATCTTTGCGCACCTGACGACACCCTCTCTGATTGACAGAACAGACTCTGCATCCATCATGGTCATGCTCATAATGGCTATAGTCACACAGCAATCTATGCATCTCAACCAGTGATTGTCGGATGTGACTGACTTATTTAACCTTGTACTTTCCAGGGAAGCCCTGGACCATATTTACAGACTTCCCATGCTCGGGCAATGGGTTCTTCTTTACGTTCGGACCTACGTCCTCGAAAAACAAAATCCCACTTCTCACAAGGTCTTGCACCTTGGTCTTCAGGGGATAACAGTTCTCTATGTCATGTCTGGGAGCACTGGAATGATACACACAATGAAGCTCAGGCTTGTACCACCACTGAGGGTTGGTAGGTACAGCAGGAGGGTCTCGCGGAGTGATCAACTTTCTATCGATCAGCAACGGATAGAGTTCAACATAAGTCATCGGAATTGGATCAAAGGTGACCCTCTTCCTCTCATAGCTGGTGCTGGCATTGTTGTTGTTGTTTCGAGGCTCGTAGGCCGGTTGTTGTGGACGCTGTTGTTGTTGATATTGTTGAGTTTGCAGTTGTTGATAATGTTGAGCTTCCCTGAAAACGGATGCTATATGAGCCACCTGATGCTGATTGCTGTCTGGGCGAGCAATCTTCCTTTTCACAGAGGGTCTTCTTTTGACATGGGAAGACACGACATGTGCCTCTCCCTCCTTCTTCTTTGCAAAGCTTCCATATCTCTTTGCTAAAGAGCCTTCATCTCGGGTTAAGCGTCCTTCACGGACCCCTTCTTCCAGTCTCATCCCCATATTCACCATCTCGGTGAAGTCTGAGGGAGCACTGGCTATCATTCTCTCGTAATAAAACGAGCTCAAGGTCTTCAAGAAGATCTTGGTCATCTCTTTTTCCTCTAGGGGAGACACTATCTGAGCTGCCAATTCGCGCCACCTCTGGGCGTATTCTTTGAAGGTCTCTTTATCTTTCTGGGACATCGCCCTCAACTGGTCCCTATCAGGAGCCATATCCACATTGTATTTATATTGCTTGACGAAGGCCTCACCAAGATAGTTGAAAGATCGGATGTTCGAACTCTCCAAACCCATGTACCACCGGAGAGCGGCACCGTGTCGCATTACGCGAAAAACCGGCGGGAAAACAAGAACAACAGAGCCGCCACCGTGCGTTATTTATCCCAAAAGAGGGAAAGGAAACGCTCAGAGTAAACCTGGAAAAAGCATGGTCTTGCGACCAAAGAGAATGGGATCGGGAGTCGGTTATGCGAAGGGAAGGTATTAGCACCCCTACGCATCCGTCGTACTCGACGGGATCCACGCACAAAAGGAAGGGAAAATGGTTGCTAAAACACTGCTCAAAATAATCATCTACACAGGCTGAAAGAGACACAGGAAAACAGACAAGACTGACTCGGTAGGACATCGTATCCTGGGCCTACTTAGTCTATCAAGCATAGACATCAGAGTCAAAGTAGTTCGGACTGGGGAAACGACACATGCTCGCTAGGATGTCGCATCCTATGCATACGTATCTCCTTTGGACAAAGGAGAATCAGAGCATTCGTAGCTCGGCAAACACGCACACAAACAAACACAGGCAAAGGCAAACGTGGAGCCCGACTGCCAATCACTGGGCTTACATCAGCATCCGAACCAAAACACACACACTGGAACCCGAATGCCACTCGATGGACTTACATCAGCTTCCAAGCACACAACAAGAAGAAGGGTCTCAATTGCAACTAGGGCAAGAGAAAGGGAAGGTCTCAATCGCAACGAGGGCGAGAGAAAAGCATTAGTGTTAGTTGTTAGTCAAACTCGACAAGACATCGCATCTCGTGCCTACGTATCTCATCTGGACATGAGAATCAGAGTTGCCGTAGTTCGGCTAAACTATTCTTGTTGGTCTGTGTTTTTTAAGTGGACAACGTCACTACGCAATCTACCGGATGCTCGACCTTTGGAGACTTACTCACCTGTAGTAGAAGGAGTTGACGTATCCTTAAGAGGGGATAATGTTTGTTTGTGTTTTAGGAAAGCTCAAGCAAGAAAGGAAGTCCTATACGAAGGAACCGTGCTACCTTAATTGTCATGCAAACGAGACTACGCGGAGTCTAGCAAACCTAGGGGATACAATCACACCACACAAACATATACAGCATGAAATAAACACACCAACAAGGGGCTCAAACATCAGGGTTAGGCTTTAGTCGAGGGGTCATATCAACCTCAACAAACAAGCCTCTGTATCGGGGTCAGGTTAGCTCTTAACCTTGCCATTGAGGGGCTAAGGTGAAGCTGATGAAAGGTGAAGTGAGGATCAGACCTCACAGCTCTTATCCCTAACCAGGGAGAGCTTCTGACAAATGAGCATGGGTCCAGAATGGGGGAACCCTTCTATACTCAGAGACTCTGACACAATGTGCACTGCACAAGATCTTAGGCTTGGATCTCAATGCTACAACCATGCAATGGGAGCAAGGAGAAGACTCACGGAATAGTGGGGGATAGATTGCTTATCCCTAACTTCCACCAATTGCCTTATTTAAAGGACTTTCACCTGCTTGGCACGAAAAATAAACAACCACAATCATTGCCTCTTAAGGAGGACTTCAGACAGTTTGCCCGGTCAAATAACAGACCGGGTCTCCAGACTACATGAAGTTGGGAAATTATACCTCAATGCAAGTTGCTTAAGCAAAGCAAAGCAAAAGTTCACAAGGAACTGAGCAACTAAAAGTACCTGGAAACAGTCAAACACAGTTAGTACTCAGACAGACAAAACTAAACAGCAAAAGTTCAATCAGTTAATCTATACAGATCAATGCACAACAAAGCAAGCTCAAAGCTCAATCCCAAACTTCACAACCTACAAAACAATGTTATGTTAGTGTACAAGCATCAAACAACATCAATTGCATTTAACTTGATTCATTCTCCATGTGCATTATGCTTTTGATCCTGAAAAATCAAGCAAATATTAGCAACAAGACCACTAGGCTAAGCCTAGGGTCCAAAGGCAAGAAAAATTCCTAAACAGCAAGGTATTCACCAACCAAAGTCAAATTAATGTCAAACAAGAGCAAACACCATTAGTCTCATGTTTATATCATTCATCATGTTCATGTTATGCACAAAACAAGGCAAACTAGTTCAAATGAAGCATCAAACATGCAAACAGAACTATTGCATTCAAATCCATATCAAAACAAGTCTAAAAATTCTCAAATAATTTACACCTAAACAGGACCTAATCCAGGTGTGGCACACCAAATTTCAGCTTAATTGGGCAAAGGTAACTATGTCAATAAAAATCAACAAAAACAGACACAATTACATGCTCCAATTCACAACATCAATACATACATCCACTTCAAAAATTCATAACTCAATGAAAACAAAAAAGAAATGGATGAGACCAAAACAGGGATGTTACATTATGTGTCTATTATAAGCATATCAAATTTCATGACAATCCAATACCATATGAGCATTTCTCATTCAATCTACCAACCTATGTCAAACAAGCTTGCACAATTGACCAACAGAAATGAAAAATCACAATCAAATTGAAAATGCAATGTAAAATTCCACAAAAATTCCTACAACATCTCAACATATTAATCAATCGTCATGCAAAATTTCACTTCATTCTAACAAGCATAGACCACTCAATTAAATCCAGCAAGTTGACATCAAGAGGTGTGACACAAATTGTCACACCTAAGTTCCAAAATTCATAACTCAATAATCAGGTATCAAAAACTCATGAAATTTACATATAAATGAACATCAGCCAGTCAACAATCATCACAAAAATTGTCAAGAATTTATTTTACATTATGAGAATTTCATGAATCAAATGGTACAAGGTATCAAAAAATCATACATGTGAAACAAACCTAGGTCAAATGATATTTTTACCATGCACAACTTTGACCAATAGGTCAAAAAAATTCTACATTCAACAAGGAAGTCAACACAAAAATTCCTATATTTTTCTGATTTTTCTACAATTTTTTATGAATTTTTTTAACATGTTAATGATTTTTTAAGAATTAATTAAATTAACTAAATTAACACAATGGCAGAACTGTAAATAAAAGGCGCGGGGGAGGGAAACTCCTAGTTTGAAAATTCAAACTGAAATTTGGATCAAACGCCTTGCCATCATCGTTCCAACTCAACTTTTTTCCAGAAATTTCAAAACGCTCAAGAACACGAAATCCACAAATCAACACCAAAATCAACAAATGGATAGCCGTTCGAACCGTCTAAGCACCAGGAATCTAGATATCAACTTAATTTTACCTAAAAGTTCCTAAAATTCATGAATCGAGCAACTTAGGGTTTGGACATGAAACTTAAATTCAAGATTTCGTGCACTACAGTCATCTATTCACAAAATCAAAGGTATCACCACGCTCTACACAAAACACTCTACACAAAGCATATAGCAATCGATCAAAACGTGACACTCGAATTTTCGAGGTACCTGCTATGGCAGTGCTGAAACCGATGGAACTCGAGCTCTTCTTCCTCAAACAGATGCACTATATGCTTATGGAAATGAGACGCACCGCTTAGATTCAACTGATTTCGCTTTTAGTGCTCAAACTCTTCAATTCACCATGGATGATGCATATGCAACAGTCGCGAATCAAGGCTCTTTTCCCTTCATTTTTCAAAAACAGTTGATGCTGATGATTAGAGGAAGTGGCAGCAAAAGGAATCTCGAAGATTGGTTGAGATTTGATGAAGTTTGATGAGTTTGAAGATTTTGGTGTTCTTGATGAAATTGAGAGAATGTGAAAGTTTAGATCTGAATTTTGGTGAAAATGATTTTCTGTTATGTTTAGGGAGTGATTAAGAATATATATGTGTGTTTAAACCAAGCTTAATCATCATCATTAGCTAATTGGAATTGTTAAGTGAAATGGTTAACTTTCAAAGTGAGGGCAAAAGTGGAATTTCATAGGACAGCTCAATGCCACCTGTTTGACAGCTCACACAACTTCCAAATGCCATGTGTGAGCTGTTGAAACTTGTCTCACTCTCATTGGTTATGTAATTCTCAAATTCACATGTGTATGGTTTATGTCCAAATTTAGCCATTTCATTTTTCAAGCCAAATCTCAAACTATGAAGCCTAGCCATGAAATGATGATTCAAGCAAGTTTCAAATGTCATTCCTGAGGTGTTGCAAAAAGTCCCATCTCAAAATTCCAAATATTTTGACATTTGGACAATTTTGCCCCTGATCCAATTTAACAGTCCAGTTGAAAAGTGACTTTTTGCATTGGCCACTTTTGGAAAAATCCAATGATGCAACCTTGAAGTACATGTCAAATGGAGTTTGTGCATATAAAGAACTTTCAATTTGGACCAAGCATGTGGTAGTTATGGCCTCCTGATTACGGGTCTTTTTGGAAATTCATCTGACCATATCTTGCAAACCACACATGGGATTTTTGAGTTCTTGGACTTTTTGGAATGGTGAGATCAAGATCTTCAACTTTCATGTTGGACAAAATTTGATTTGAAGCTTGTATCCGGAAGTTATCTTGAGGGGAAAAACTTTCCATTTTGGGCAGCTGAAATTACAGGTCCATTTGCCATTTTGGGAAACTTTCTGTCTGACCTCCAAATCTTCAACCTTGGTCTTTGGCATGTCAAATGAGACTTATATGGACATGAATGAGGCCTTTCAAACCATTTCCCACCTTCCAATCCATAAAATCAGGCACAGTTGACCACAGTTGACTTTCTAGGGTTTCTGGTTGACTGAACAATGACTGGTGACTTCTGAGCATCCAACCTCTGGCCAAACCACTTCAAAATGATCCTTAGACCATATGAGCTTGATAAATCAACCCTAGGGCCTTGTCCCAATGAAAAACTTGATCTCTTGCACAGTTGACTTCTCCTGATGCCAGTCCTGACTGATGCAATGCAATGGACTATGCAATGTGAATGCAATGTTAATGACCTAAAATGAAATGAATGTACAAATGGGAGGGTGCAAATTTGAGGTGCTACAGCTGCCCCTATTCAATCAGCTGGGAACCCGAACGGATGAGAGCAACGGCTGTCAGACTTTCAAGGTAAACAGGGATTGAATACCAAGTACCGTAGAAATTTGCACACTGCTGGGAATTTTTTTTTTTTTTTTTCTTCTTTCTTTTCAGGGTAAAGCACATCCAGACATCGACACACGACGAATGGGAGCAGAAATCATCTCAACTAGATGCCAACGGACAACTAGGAAACACTCAACGTTTACCAAAACCAACGGAGAGGTAACTCAACTCTACTGGGGATAACCAGGAAAGGATACAACCATACGTCAGCGGACGTAATGGGGAAAAACTCAACGTTTACCAAAACCAACGGAGAGGTAACCAGACATCATCGGATGAAAGGCGGGGATAGTGATACAACCATGCGTCAGCGGACGAAATGGGCAAAACTCAACGTTTACCGAAACCAACGGAGAGGTAACCAATCATTAATGAATGAATGGAAAGAGAGATACAACCATACGTCAGCGGCCGTAATGGGAAAAACTCAACGTTTACCAAGACCAACGGAGAGGTAACCAATCATTAATGAATGACTGGAAGGAGAGATACAACCATACGTCAGCGGACGTAATGGGGAAAAACTCAACGTTTACCAAGACCAACGGAGAGGTAACCAGACATCATAGGATGAATGGGAAGACTCGACCAGACGTCATAGGACGACAGGGAGACTCAACGTTTATCGACACCAACGGAGAAGGAGAAAACTCAGCCAGACGTCATAGGACGAAAGGGAGACTCAACGTTTATCGACACCAACGGAGAAGGAGAAAACTCAGCCAGACGTCATAGGACGAAAGGGAGACTCAACCAGACGTCATCGGACGAAAGGGAGAAGGAGAAAACTCAGCCAGACGGCATAGGACGAAAGGGAGAAGGAGAAAACTCAGCCAGACGTCATAGGACGAAAGGGAGACTCAACCAGACGTCATCGGACGAAAGGGAGAAGGAGAAAACTCAGCCAGACGTCATAGGACGAAAGGGAGAAGGAGAAAACTCAGCCAGACGTCATAGGACGAAAGGGAGACTCAACCAGACGTCATCGGACGAAAGGGAGAAGGAGAAAACTCAGCCAGACGTCATAGGACGAAAGGGAGAAGGAGAAAACTCAGCCAGACGTCATAGGACGAAAGGGAGACTCAACCAGACGTCATCGGACGAAAGGGAGAAGGAGAAAACTCAGCCAGACGTCATAGGACGAAAGGGAGACTCAACCAGACGTCATCGGACGAAAGGGAGAAGGAGAAAACTCAGCCAGACGTCATAGGACGAAAGGGAGACTCAACCAGACGTCATCGGACGAAAGGGAGAAGGAGAAAACTCAGCCAGACGTCATAGGACGAAAGGGAGACTCAACCAGACGTCATCGGACGAAAGGGAGAAGGAGAAAACTCAGCCAGACGTCATAGGACGAAAGGGAGAAGGAGAAAGCCACTTCACGAGGGAAAGGCACCACAACCGGACACCAAATAGGACGTCTACTGGGAATTCTGGTTGGGAAATCAACCAGACATTAATGAATGACTGGGAATAGGGTATACAATCAGACGTTCGTGGACGAATGAGAAAAACACAACGTTTATCGAAACCAACGGGGAGGTAGATCCACTTGGGGAAGGGTACAACTAGACGTCATAGGACGAATAGGAAAAACTCGACGTTTATCGACACCAACGGAGAGGAGGACTCTGAGGGGAATCATAAGGCATTACCAAATGATCTGTGGGGAATAAACAACTAGACGTCAGCGGACGCATAGGAAAAACTCGACGTTTATCGACACCAACGGAGAGGAGGTTCAACTGGGGAAGACCCTGTAGGGAAAGATATCAACTATACGCCAACGGACGCATAGGAAAAACTTGACGTTTATCGACACCAACGGAGAGGAGGACTCTTCTGGGGACGACCCTGTGGGGAAAGATATCAACTATACGCCAACGGACGCATAGGAAAAACTCGACGTTTATCGACACCAACGGAGAGGAGTACTCTTCTAGGGAGAGCGAACACAACCAAATCATCAACGGATAATTGGGAAAAACTCGACGTTTATCGACACCAACGGAGAGGAGGAAACTCACTGGGGATCAAGGTCACAACAGAGAGTAGACAGGAAGGAACACCAAGGATGCCGGGTTGTAGGCATGAAAACAGGTGACCGACCAAAACGTGAATTGGTTTGTGTTCCAAAACACTCAACATCCTGAAGAGGGCTGGAAAAGCGATCTTGTTAGAGGATGGACATTCAATTCCACAAGGAATACGAATCTTACTCGACTGGGGAGGACAAAACTTCGACCCAAGAGCGCATGAGACATATTATCTATAGCCGTCAAAACGTAGATAATAGACTCGCATGGAAGATTATCCATAACCGGGTTGCAGGTTGTTAGATGGATAAAACGACCGAAATCATCCTGAAGAGAGCGAAAGCAAACTTGTTAAAGGATGGAAATTCGATTCCACAAGGAATACGAATCTTACTCTGCTGGAGAAAACAATCAAAAGACTGACCAGAGAGTGCATGAGACATATTATCTATAGCCGTCAAAACGTAGATAACACCCTCGCATGGCAGATTATCCATAACCGGGTTGTAGGTTGTTAAATGGATAAACAACCGAGAAGAAAGGCATCAGGGTACCAGGACTAGGTATACAAAAGCTGACCAATCAAAAGAGGATAAAATTGCTGACTCTGAGCAAATACCCAAAAGAAAGGGGAAGACCCACTGGGGACAATACTGCTTGATCAAGGCAAGTATCCAGAGGGGAAAAGAATATCAATACCGCAAACTGGATACTGATAACTGCAAAGAGGGGATTACATCTACCGGTTAGTAGGTAGAAAACCACGGGAAAGTAACCAGTCATCGATAAGATGAGCACACAGGGTTAACTTCACCAAGGAGATGAAAGTGGGATTTTACAACTACCGATTTGTAGGTAGAAAACCACAAAGATAGGACTTACAACTACCGGATTATAGGTAGAAGCCAACAAACAGAATGAACCACAAAGGTTACCTCTGCTAGGGGATGAAAGTGGGATTTTACAACTACCGGGTTGTAGGTAGAAAACCACAAAGATAGGACTTACAACTACCGGTTTGTAGGTAGAGGCCACAAATTCCGCTGAGGATAAGATGAATGAGTGCCAGTTAGTGAGTAACTATTCATTTATGCCCCAGGGAAAAACAGGAGACAGCCACAAGGAAGCCAATTCAGGATCGATCCAAAAAGGCAAACTGAACCAAGACATCCTAATGAGGAAAGAACTCACTAGGGAAAACCCATCCCATTATGTGTGGGAGGGAACGGAAACAACCGTCGTCCACGAGGATATAACTCCTGGGGAAATGTAGAAGGAAATGACAGACACTTTCTGCTTAAGGGGTCAACTCTACATGGAGAGATCAGACACACCCACATCTTCTAGGGGAATTGTACTGCTGGGGATACCCGCTCGACTAAGGAGTCGCTTGCTGAGAAAACACCAACCTCTCAACCATGCTGGGAAACCCAACTCTGAAGTCGATCCAATGGCACGATGCTAAACTCTTTCCAACAACCCATTCTTGGTCAATTCACCACGGCCTCGGGCTAATGGATATGCTTGCAATGCAGATGCATGAGTTTTTTTTTTGTTTTACACAATGCCCCATGATCATGGAAATGCTATGCACTAATGATGCAATATGCTATGCTTATCTAAATGATGGATGCATAAAAATACGTCCCCTCCAGAGACAACACCGGAGAACTCCAGGAACTGCGCTGAGGATCTCATTATCACGTCAATTTCCACCCTGCTGGGGGAAGACAATCCTCGCTGGGGATGAACTCCATCGAACCCGGACTTGCTTGGCGATTACCCTGCTAGGGGAGGCAACCCATGCTTGTCTCTACTGGGGATGATTCCACCGGACTCGGTCCGCTTGGGAACCTTGCTGGGGGAAAACCATCAACACAAACTCTGCTAGGAAGACAGCTTCAGACTTGGAAAACTATTACAACTCCGCTGGGGATACGGTAACCTTCAGGCCTGCTAGGGAGGCACCGATCTCGAATCTGCTAGGGAGATGACACTCTCAAACCCATCAAGGAAATACGGCCTATCGGACACGGGCCGCCCTTCGATTCGTCGAACACTGGTGTTCACCATCCTACCACAATGTTGACTTTCTACTTTTGAGAACTCCCAGACTCATCTGAACTTTTCTGATCCCTCCCACGAGGATCGAATTCCTGGGATTCATACAAACTTTCCAGTCCATAGACTTTGAAGAGTCTTCTTGATTAAACCTTCCAGGATCGTCGTCCTTCTTTCGTCGTCCTTTCACTGTTCTTCTATCCCTTGCCCCTGGTTGGACTCTGTGGGGATCTTTTTTTTTCAAAAGGCTTCATATCACCACCTGTCAGCGAATGAAGATATCTAACAGCACCTGCACAAGAGATTGTTAGATAAAAGCGTGCCCCAGGCGTGCCAACACTTCAACATCTTGGTCACTCAAACTTCCGAATAAGATTTCCAGATTTCAATCTTATAAGCATGCATCGGAAGGGACCTCTATGTTTCAAAATGCAAATATTCTTATCAAAATAAACGGATGTTTTCGTAATCAAAGCAGTAATGAAAACAAAAACAAAACTATTTGACTGAACACGTATTTTATTGACTGAAACACAAAGGATGGCTCAGAATCGAGCAACACACAGGAAGCAAACCCTGGAAAGAGGTGATTGCGCACAAAAGGAAAAAAATCTACCCTAATGGCAATGTGAAACCATGATCTCATCGGGTTCCAACTCGGTTATACCCCATATGTCCTTAAGACTTTCCTCACCTTCGGCCTTCTGAACAAGACGCTTCCAATCGATCTCTGTCGGAGATTAGCTGAGATGTCTTAACCAAAGCACAAACGATCATGCTGGACGCAGTTGTTCGTTCCAATCCCTCTTTTGGCTGGTCCGCCCTTTCGGGTTTCAGTCCACCGGGATACCCTTTTTTGCCCAAGTCGCCCTTGTGGGGTTTTCGACTTGCCGGGTGTACAGCTTTTTATTATCCCTAACTTTTGCCCGAACCTTCTCTTTTTTCTTGGTTCGCCGGGATGCCCTTTTTTGCCTGGACTCTTTCATTCTTTTTGTCCAGCGGGTCTTTTTTTTTTCACGAAGTATCTTCTAACTGCGTCCGCATTCACAGGGAATGGAAAATATTCATCATTCGTGGTCATCGATCACAAGGCTCTGTCAGAGGAGACCTTTTCGACCCCGAATGGACATTCATAACTGTTTATCCACTTGCCCCACGATCGTCTTGAGGAGGAAGGATCCTTTTCAACACCACATCTCTTCCATGCTACCCACGAGGTCCCACTTCTCGGTTAACAGCACGCTTCATTTATTGGGTACAACTGCCCCATGACAAGTAACTGTCGAACTCTTTTCTCAATCCGGCTCAACGCGTCATACCGAGTCCTCATCCACTCGCCCTTTTCAATTTCTCATCCATCCGGACTCTCCATGATGAGATCTAGCCTCCAGCAGGCAATATCACTTCCATCCCATACTGAATGAGGAAGGCGTTGCCCCAGTAGATGCACGTACCAAAGTACGGCACTCAGGATACCAACTTCGTACTCAGCCACCATCGTTGGTGCTTTCAACTGTTATCGGGGAAGCACTAGCTCATTCACTTTAAACTCTCCCCATCAGACATCAGAATCCGTTCGGATTCAGGGTCAGGCCCCTCCTCCGGGATCGGTCACTCTCAATCTTTCGATTTGAGTACCTCGAGATGTCCTCATCAGGGACTTCAAACTTCCTTGGTTGAGAATCATCGATGGGTTGTTGGGCGAGATAACCATACAATACCCTCCTCTTGATTGCTTTCTGGGAGGTATACCGAATATCGTATTCAGTCGACATCATTTGCCCTCTCGCAACTCGTCCGGTCCATTGCTGACTTCTCAAGCACATACTTGATCAGATCCATTTTGGACATCCACAAGGTGGTATGAATCAGCATACACTGTCTCAATCGGCGAGCAGCCTATGCCAAAGTACATCAAGTTTTCTCGAGCAGTGAGTGTATTGTTTCACAGTCGATAAACTTTTTGCTGAGGTAAATTGCATGCTCTTTTCGACGAGGCTAGTCATGCTGACCCAATACACCTCATAGACCCCTTGAGGGCTGTCAAGTACCAGATTAACAATCGTTTCTTCCAAGAAAGGTATCAGAATCAGAGGTTCCTGCTACTCATTTTTTCTTTCCATGCCCCTTGGCAGTCATCATTCCACCTAACCATTTAATTTCTTTTTTTTTTCGGCTCAGGCGTTTCTTGTATTGTTTTTTTCTCTGTTTTTTTTCTTCCTCTTTTTTTTTTAGCAGGATCGACCTCGATTCCTCTGATTTGCCCACAACAAGCCTCGGCAGCTCACCGGACAGCACTCCATAAGTGCATTGATTCGAACTCAACAGTATGAGTTATCTCAAACCGGTCAAACAACTTGATCAAGTCCACCGGGTGCCCCTCTTCTGCTTGGGACTTTGCTATCATGTCATCAACATGGCATTCGCTTTCACGATGAGTCATATCATGAAACAAAGTCACCGTAGCCCTTTGATCCGTGGCACCGACCTTCTTCTTCACTAGAGGATAGTCTTCTCTGGATGGTAGCTCGTGCCCCACAACATGGGTATTCCACCCTGGTGTACCTTGATGCAACCAGGTGAAGATATCAACCTGCTCTTTCAACAGGGCTACCATTCTGTTCTTGACTTGCCTCTGAAGCGGCCTCAACTTTCATTTCCCTTTTGACCTCGGCGGTACTTAGGATTACCATCTGGACTCGCTCCTCGTGTGGTTGAATCACCTTCTCCTCTTGTTTCAACAACCTAGCTAATTCCAGCAGATCACAATCTTCTTCGCCTTTTTCTTCGGCATGATAGCTTGGATTGTCGAAGTCATATAGAGGTGTAACCGAATTGTTATCGGTGAGATCAGGAGGGTAATCACTTTTGTGGTCGGAACCAAATGAATCAAAAGGAAAGGAAATAAAAACATTGCCATTTTTATTTTATTTTTTAAACTGCAAAAAGTGAAAAACAGGGAGCACCGCTTTTGATCACAAAAACATCCATTCATTACTGATGCAAAATGTTGCACAATGAAACACATGAGATGGCCCTTACAATGGACCAGTACGTTTCGGGCAAAACGTATGGCTTTCATGCAAACAAAATAAAACCAGAAATACTACACTTCCGGATGAGCGACAATGGTGATTTTGGAGGCCTTCCAATTGCCTGGTACGCACGACTTTATCCACAACTCGAGCTCATGGTCACAGTCGATCTCCTCACTCACTGAACAAGCATGACCAGGATCCAGCATTCCTGCACTGACAAAGGTGTACGATGGACGACGTCCTCTGTTTGGTCTAGACGACTCTTGATCTGGCCGATAACCGATCCCAAACATGTCTGCCTTTACCGGTGTTGAGTGGATCCATCAGTTTGGATTTGTTACCCCTAGCAGGATGTCTGAGCAGACGAGCTATGTGTACCGGTTGACACCTACAAAATAGCAAATGGGTTAGTATGACTCACGCATGCAGTGTCTACCCGTACCAGGAATATCTGTCCTTTGATTCTAGCACCACAGAGACAAATAATTTTTCATCAATAACATTCTGACATCTGGATATCTCTCAACCAGAATCCTAATCAAAAATGGACCCTGAATACGGACAGACATGGGTTGAATGCAGATGAATGCGAAATGAGACCGATGCAAATGCATGAATGCAGGTCACTGTGCCACCAAGTCATCTGAGGACCCATCAAATCTCTGGACCAGTCACAGTCATCGGGACTAAGTCACCATAAATCCAACTTGGGGAGTTCCGAAATAAACGGAACCGGAGATTACATCACTATCATCACAGGAACATCCACTGAACGGATGACAATCAGATCCTCTGAACAAGTACTCTCGAATTCAACCCGGGGATCCGAAATAAACGGAACCCGCTGATAAACCACGGACAGAACTCCGGCGTCCCAGAAATAAATGTCCATAATTCACAGTCACCATCAGTACCAAGAGTCACCAACAAGTCACCAACCAGTCAGCAACTGTACCTGTAATAATCATTCCCTCCCACTCACGGGTGTCATCTAGGCCAGGGTAAGGTCGAAAGAAACGCAGCATAAATAACCTTTCGCAGAATATCATCCTGTGCACACCCGATGTATGCACCGATAATATCCCACCAGGGTCTGAACTGCTCGTGATATCAATGTTCCGCTAAGTGGCGCATACCACCCGCTTCCCATGAATCACTCTATTCCTAGGTTTCCTAGATTTCACTCATAGCCTGGGTATTGGGCCTTTTACCTCGAGTAACTCCCATCCCCAAACAGAGAAACACAGCCAACACAGCAGATGAAAATGAATGAATGCAAACATTAATGCACACATTAAATGCAAACAGTAAATGAAATGAATGCAATAAATAAAGCAGCAAATAACAACCAAAGCCCTAACCTAGAGAGCGCTAGGAGAGACTCGCTTAGGGAAGATGGACCAGCACAGGTCAACTTCTCTTTATCCCCAGCAGAGTCGCCAGCTGTCGCATTACGCGAAAAACCGGCGGGAAAACAAGAACAACAGAGCCGCCACCGTGCGTTATTTATCCCAAAAGAGGGAAAGGAAACGCTCAGAGTAAACCTGGAAAAAGCATGGTCTTGCGACCAAAGAGAATGGGATCGGGAGTCGGTTATGCGAAGGGAAGGTATTAGCACCCCTACGCATCCGTCGTACTCGACGGGATCCACGCACAAAAGGAAGGGAAAATGGTTGCTAAAACACTGCTCAAAATAATCATCTACACAGGCTGAAAGAGACACAGGAAAACAGACAAGACTGACTCGGCAGGACATCGTATCCTGGGCCTACTTAGTCTATCAAGCATAGACATCAGAGTCAAAGTAGTTCGGACTGGGGAAACGACACATGCTCGCTAGGATGTCGCATCCTATGCATACGTATCTCCTTTGGACAAAGGAGAATCAGAGCATTCGTAGCTCGGCAAACACGCACACAAACAAACACAGGCAAAGGCAAACGTGGAGCCCGACTGCCAATCACTGGGCTTACATCAGCATCCGAACCAAAACACACACACTGGAACCCGAATGCCACTCGATGGACTTACATCAGCTTCCAAGCACACAACAAGAAGAAGGGTCTCAATTGCAACTAGGGCAAGAGAAAGGGAAGGTCTCAATCGCAACGAGGGCGAGAGAAAAGCATTAGTGTTAGTTGTTAGTCAAACTCGACAAGACATCGCATCTCGTGCCTACGTATCTCATCTGGACATGAGAATCAGAGTTGCCGTAGTTCGGCTAAACTATTCTTGTTGGTCTGTGTTTTTTAAGTGGACAACGTCACTACGCAATCTACCGGATGCTCGACCTTTGGAGACTTACTCACCTGTAGTAGAAGGAGTTGACGTATCCTTAAGAGGGGATAATGTTTGTTTGTGTTTTAGGAAAGCTCAAGCAAGAAAGGAAGTCCTATACGAAGGAACCGTGCTACCTTAATTGTCATGCAAACGAGACTACGCGGAGTCTAGCAAACCTAGGGGATACAATCACACCACACAAACATATACAGCATGAAATAAACACACCAACAAGAGGCTCAAACATCAGGGTTAGGCTTTAGTCGAGGGGTCATATCAACCTCAACAAACAAGCCTCTGTATCGGGGTCAGGTTAGCTCTTAACCTTGCCATTGAGGGGCTAAGGTGAAGCTGATGAAAGGTGAAGTGAGGATCAGACCTCACAGCTCTTATCCCTAACCAGGGAGAGCTTCTGACAAATGAGCATGGGTCCAGAATGGGGGAACCCTTCTATACTCAGAGACTCTGACACAATGTGCACTGCACAAGATCTTAGGCTTGGATCTCAATGCTACAACCATGCAATGGGAGCAAGGAGAAGACTCACGGAATAGTGGGGGATAGATTGCTTATCCCTAACTTCCACCAATTGCCTTATTTAAAGGACTTTCACCTGCTTGGCACGAAAAATAAACAACCACAATCATTGCCTCTTAAGGAGGACTTCAGACAGTTTGCCCGGTCAAATAACAGACCGGGTCTCCAGACTACATGAAGTTGGGAAATTATACCTCAATGCAAGTTGCTTAAGCAAAGCAAAGCAAAAGTTCACAAGGAACTGAGCAACTAAAAGTACCTGGAAACAGTCAAACACAGTTAGTACTCAGACAGACAAAACTAAACAGCAAAAGTTCAATCAGTTAATCTATACAGATCAATGCACAACAAAGCAAGCTCAAAGCTCAATCCCAAACTTCACAACCTACAAAACAATGTTATGTTAGTGTACAAGCATCAAACAACATCAATTGCATTTAACTTGATTCATTCTCCATGTGCATTATGCTTTTGATCCTGAAAAATCAAGCAAATATTAGCAACAAGACCACTAGGCTAAGCCTAGGGTCCAAAGGCAAGAAAATTCCTAAACAGCAAGGTATTCACCAACCAAAGTCAAATTAATGTCAAACAAGAGCAAACACCATTAGTCTCATGTTTATATCATTCATCATGTTCATGTTATGCACAAAACAAGGCAAACTAGTTCAAATGAAGCATCAAACATGCAAACAGAACTATTGCATTCAAATCCATATCAAAACAAGTCTAAAAATTCTCAAATAATTTACACCTAAACAGGACCTAATCCAGGTGTGGCACACCAAATTTCAGCTTAATTGGGCAAAGGTAACTATGTCAATAAAAATCAACAAAAACAGACACAATTACATGCTCCAATTCACAACATCAATACATACATCCACTTCAAAAATTCATAACTCAATGAAACAAAAAAGAAATGGATGAGACCAAAACAGGGATGTTACATTATGTGTCTATTATAAGCATATCAAATTTCATGACAATCCAATACCATATGAGCATTTCTCATTCAATCTACCAACCTATGTCAAACAAGCTTGCACAATTGACCAACAGAAATGAAAAATCACAATCAAATTGAAAATGCAATGTAAAATTCCACAAAAATTCCTACAACATCTCAACATGTTAATCAATCGTCATGCAAAATTTCACTTCATTCTAACAAGCATAGACCACTCAATTAAATCCAGCAAGTTGACATCAAGAGGTGTGACACAAATTGTCACACCTAAGTTCCAAAATTCATAACTCAATAATCAGGTATCAAAAACTCATGAAATTTACATATAAATGAACATCAGCCAGTCAACAATCATCACAAAAATTGTCAAGAATTTATTTTACATTATGAGAATTTCATGAATCAAATGGTACAAGGTATCAAAAAATCATACATGTGAAACAAACCTAGGTCAAATGATATTTTTACCATGCACAACTTTGACCAATAGGTCAAAAAAATTCTACATTCAACAAGGAAGTCAACACAAAAATTCCTATATTTTTCTGATTTTTCTACAATTTTTTATGAATTTTTTTAACATGTTAATGATTTTTTAAGAATTAATTAAATTAACTAAATTAACACAATGGCAGAACTGTAAATAAAAGGCGCGGGGAGGGAAACTCCTAGTTTGAAAATTCAAACTGAAATTTGGATCAAACGCCTTGCCATCATCGTTCCAACTCAACTTTTTTCCAGAAATTTCAAAACGCTCAAGAACACGAAATCCACAAATCAACACCAAAATCAACAAATGGATAGCCGTTCGAACCGTCTAAGCACCAGGAATCTAGATATCAACTTAATTTTACCTAAAAGTTCCTAAAATTCATGAATCGAGCAACTTAGGGTTTGGACATGAAACTTAAATTCAAGATTTCGTGCACTACAGTCATCTATTCACAAAATCAAAGGTATCACCACGCTCTACACAAAACACTCTACACAAAGCATATAGCAATCGATCAAAACGTGACACTCGAATTTTCGAGGTACCTGCTATGGCAGTGCTGAAACCGATGGAACTCGAGCTCTTCTTCCTCAAACAGATGCACTATATGCTTATGGAAATGAGACGCACCGCTTAGATTCAACTGATTTCGCTTTTAGTGCTCAAACTCTTCAATTCACCATGGATGATGCATATGCAACAGTCGCGAATCAAGGCTCTTTTCCCTTCATTTTTCAAAAACAGTTGATGCTGATGATTAGAGGAAGTGGCAGCAAAAGGAATCTCGAAGATTGGTTGAGATTTGATGAAGTTTGATGAGTTTGACGATTTTGGTGTTCTTGATGAAATTGAGAGAATGTGAAAGTTTAGATCTGAATTTTGGTGAAAATGATTTTCTGTTATGTTTAGGGAGTGATTAAGAATATATATGTGTGTTTAAACCAAGCTTAATCATCATCATTAGCTAATTGGAATTGTTAAGTGAAATGGTTAACTTTCAAAGTGAGGGCAAAAGTGGAATTTCATAGGACAGCTCAATGCCACCTGTTTGACAGCTCACACAACTTCCAAATGCCATGTGTGAGCTGTTGAAACTTGTCTCACTCTCATTGGTTATGTAATTCTCAAATTCACATGTGTATGGTTTATGTCCAAATTTAGCCATTTCATTTTTCAAGCCAAATCTCAAACTATGAAGCCTAGCCATGAAATGATGATTCAAGCAAGTTTCAAATGTCATTCCTGAGGTGTTGCAAAAAGTCCCATCTCAAAATTCCAAATATTTTGACATTTGGACAATTTTGCCCCTGATCCAATTTAACAGTCCAGTTGAAAAGTGACTTTTTGCATTGGCCACTTTTGGAAAAATCCAATGATGCACCCTTGAAGTACATGTCAAATGGAGTTTGTGCATATAAAGAACTTGCAATTTGGACCAAGCATGTGGTAGTTATGGCCTCCTGATTACGGGTCTTTTTGGAAATTCATCTGACCATATCTTGCAAACCACACATGGGATTTTTGAGTTCTTGGACTTTTTGTTATGGTGAGATCAAGATCTTCAACTTTCATGTTGGACAAAATTTGATTTGAAGCTTGTATCAGGAAGTTATCTTGAGGGGAAAAACTTTCCATTTTGGGCAGCTGAAATTACAGGTCCATTTGCCATTTTGGGAAACTTTCTGTCTGACCTCCAAATCTTCAACCTTGGTCTTTGGCATGTCAAATGAGACTTATATGGACATGAATGAGGCCTTTCAAACCATTTCCCACCTTCCAATCCATAAAATCAGGCACAGTTGACCACAGTTGACTTTCTAGGGTTTCTGGTTGACTGAACAATGACTGGTGACTTCTGAGCATCCAACCTCTGGCCAAACCACTTCAAAATGATCCTTAGACCATATGAGCTTGATAAATCAACCCTAGGGCCTTGTCCCAATGAAAAACTTGATCTCTTGCACAGTTGACTTCTCCTGATGCCAGTCCTGACTGATGCAATGCAATGGACTATGCAATGTGAATGCAATGTTAATGACCTAAAATGAAATGAATGTACAAATGGGAGGGTGCAAATTTGAGGTGCTACAGCT
Source organism: Lathyrus oleraceus (assembly GCF_024323335.1). Taxonomy (NCBI): domain Eukaryota; kingdom Viridiplantae; phylum Streptophyta; class Magnoliopsida; order Fabales; family Fabaceae; genus Lathyrus; species Lathyrus oleraceus. The sequence continues at coordinate 106,860,087 of NC_066579.1, forward strand.
GCCCCTATTCAATCAGCTGGGAACCCGAACGGATGAGAGCAACGACTGTCAGACTTTCAGGGTAAACAGGGATTGAATACCAAGTACCGTAGAAATTTGCACACTGCTGGGAATTTTTTTTTTTTTTTCTTCTTTCTTTTCAGGGTAAAGCACATCCAGACATCGACACACGACGAATGGGAGCAGAAATCATCTCAACTAGATGCCAACGGACAACTAGGAAACACTCAACGTTTACCAAAACCAACGGAGAGGTAACTCAACTCTACTGGGGATAACCAGGAAAGGATACAACCATACGTCAGCGGACGTAATGGGGAAAAACTCAACGTTTACCAAAACCAACGGAGAGGTAACCAGACATCATCGGATGAAAGGCGGGGATAGTGATACAACCATGCGTCAGCGGACGAAATGGGCAAAACTCAACGTTTACCGAAACCAACGGAGAGGTAACCAATCATTAATGAATGAATGGAAAGAGAGATACAACCATACGTCAGCGGCCGTAATGGGAAAAACTCAACGTTTACCAAGACCAACGGAGAGGTAACCAATCATTAATGAATGACTGGAAGGAGAGATACAACCATACGTCAGCGGACGTAATGGGGAAAAACTCAACGTTTACCAAGACCAACGGAGAGGTAACCAGACATCATAGGATGAATGGGAAGACTCGACCAGACGTCATAGGACGACAGGGAGACTCAACGTTTATCGACACCAACGGAGAAGGAGAAAACTCAGCCAGACGTCATAGGACGAAAGGGAGACTCAACGTTTATCGACACCAACGGAGAAGGAGAAAACTCAGCCAGACGTCATAGGACGAAAGGGAGACTCAACCAGACGTCATCGGACGAAAGGGAGAAGGAGAAACTCAGCCAGACGGCATAGGACGAAAGGAGAAGGAGAAAACTCAGCCAGACGTCATAGGACGAAAGGGAGACTCAACCAGACGTCATCGGACGAAAGGGAGAAGGAGAAAACTCAGCCAAACGTCATAGGACGAAAGGGAGAAGGAGAAAACTCAGCCAGACGTCATAGGACGAAAGGGAGACTCAACCAGACGTCATCGGACGAAAGGGAGAAGGAGAAAACTCAGCCAGACGTCATAGGACGAAAGGGAGAAGGAGAAAACTCAGCCAGACGTCATAGGACGAAAGGGAGACTCAACCAGACGTCATCGGACGAAAGGGAGAAGGAGAAAACTCAGCCAGACGTCATAGGACGAAAGGGAGACTCAACCAGACGTCATCGGACGAAAGGGAGAAGGAGAAAACTCAGCCAGACGTCATAGGACGAAAGGGAGACTCAACCAGACGTCATCGGACGAAAGGGAGAAGGAGAAAACTCAGCCAGACGTCATAGGACGAAAGGGAGACTCAACCAGACGTCATCGGACGAAAGGGAGAAGGAGAAAACTCAGCCAGACGTCATAGGACGAAAGGGAGAAGGAGAAAACTCAGCCAGACGTCATAGGACGAAAGGGAGACTCAACCAGACGTCATCGGACGAAAGGAGAAGGAGAAAACTCAGCCAGACGTCATAGGACGAAAGGGAGACTCAACCAGACGTCATCGGACGAAAGGGAGAAGGAGAAAACTCAGCCAGACGTCATAGGACGAAAGGGAGACTCAACCAGACGTCATCGGACGAAGGGAGAAGGAGAAAACTCAGCCAGACGTCATAGGACGAAAGGGAGACTCAACCAGACGTCATCGGACGAAAGGGAGAAGGAGAAAACTCAGCCAGACGTCATAGGACGAAAGGGAGAAGGAGAAAGCCACTTCACGAGGGAAAGGCACCACAACCGGACACCAAATAGGACGTCTACTGGGAATTCTGGTTGGGAAATCAACCAGACATTAATGAATGACTGGGAATAGGGTATACAATCAGACGTTCGTGGACGAATGAGAAAAACACAACGTTTATCGAAACCAACGGGGAGGTAGATCCACTTGGGGAAGGGTACAACTAGACGTCATAGGACGAATAGGAAAAACTCGACGTTTATCGACACCAACGGAGAGGAGGACTCTGAGGGGAATCATAAGGCATTACCAAATGATCTGTGGGGAATAAACAACTAGACGTCAGCGGACGCATAGGAAAAACTCGACGTTTATCGACACCAACGGAGAGGAGGTTCAACTGGGGAAGACCCTGTAGGGAAAGATATCAACTATACGCCAACGGACGCATAGGAAAAACTTGACGTTTATCGACACCAACGGAGAGGAGGACTCTTCTGGGGACGACCCTGTGGGGAAAGATATCAACTATACGCCAACGGACGCATAGGAAAAACTCGACGTTTATCGACACCAACGGAGAGGAGTACTCTTCTAGGGAGAGCGAACACAACCAAATCATCAACGGATAATTGGGAAAAACTCGACGTTTATCGACACCAACGGAGAGGAGGAAACTCACTGGGGATCAAGGTCACAACAGAGAGTAGACAGGAAGGAACACCAAGGATGCCGGGTTGTAGGCATGAAAACAGGTGACCGACCAAAACGTGAATTGGTTTGTGTTCCAAAACACTCAACATCCTGAAGAGGGCTGGAAAAGCGATCTTGTTAGAGGATGGACATTCAATTCCACAAGGAATACGAATCTTACTCGACTGGGGAGGACAAAACTTCGACCCAAGAGCGCATGAGACATATTATCTATAGCCGTCAAAACGTAGATAATAGACTCGCATGGAAGATTATCCATAACCGGGTTGCAGGTTGTTAGATGGATAAAACGACCGAAATCATCCTGAAGAGAGCGAAAGCAAACTTGTTAAAGGATGGAAATTCGATTCCACAAGGAATACGAATCTTACTCTGCTGGAGAAAACAATCAAAAGACTGACCAGAGAGTGCATGAGACATATTATCTATAGCCGTCAAAACGTAGATAACACCCTCGCATGGCAGATTATCCATAACCGGGTTGTAGGTTGTTAAATGGATAAACAACCGAGAAGAAAGGCATCAGGGTACCAGGACTAGGTATACAAAGCTGACCAATCAAAAGAGGATAAAATTGCTGACTCTGAGCAAATACCCAAAAGAAAGGGGAAGACCCACTGGGGACAATACTGCTTGATCAAGGCAAGTATCCAGAGGGGAAAAGAATATCAATACCGCAAACTGGATACTGATAACTGCAAAGAGGGGATTACATCTACCGGTTAGTAGGTAGAAAACCACGGGAAAGTAACCAGTCATCGATAAGATGAGCACACAGGGTTAACTTCACCAAGGAGATGAAAGTGGGATTTTACAACTACCGATTTGTAGGTAGAAAACCACAAAGATAGGACTTACAACTACCGGATTATAGGTAGAAGCCAACAAACAGAATGAACCACAAAGGTTACCTCTGCTAGGGGATGAAAGTGGGATTTTACAACTACCGGGTTGTAGGTAGAAAACCACAAAGATAGGACTTACAACTACCGGTTTGTAGGTAGAGGCCACAAATTCCGCTGAGGATAAGATGAATGAGTGCCAGTTAGTGAGTAACTATTCATTTATGCCCCAGGGAAAAACAGGAGACAGCCACAAGGAAGCCAATTCAGGATCGATCCAAAAAGGCAAACTGAACCAAGACATCCTAATGAGGAAAGAACTCACTAGGGAAAACCCATCCCATTATGTGTGGGAGGGAACGGAAACAACCGTCGTCCACGAGGATATAACTCCTGGGGAAATGTAGAAGGAAATGACAGACACTTACTGCTTAAGGGGTCAACTCTACATGGAGAGATCAGACACACCCACATCTTCTAGGGGAATTGTACTGCTGGGGATACCCGCTCGACTAAGGAGTCGCTTGCTGAGAAAACACCAACCTCTCAACCATGCTGGGAAACCCAACTCTGAAGTCGATCCAATGGCACGATGCTAAACTCTTTCCAACAACCCATTCTTGGTCAATTCACCACGGCCTCGTGCTAATGGATATGCTTGCAATGCAGATGCATGAGTTTTTTTTTTGTTTTACACAATGCCCCATGATCATGGAAATGCTATGCACTAATGATGCAATATGCTATGCTTATCTAAATGATGGATGCATAAAAATACGTCCCCTCCAGAGACAACACCGGAGAACTCCAGGAACTGCGCTGAGGATCTCATTATCACGTCAATTTCCACCCTGCTGGGGGAAGACAATCCTCGCTGGGGATGAACTCCATCGAACCCGGACTTGCTTGGCGATTACCCTGCTAGGGGAGGCAACCCATGCTTGTCTCTACTGGGGATGATTCCACCGGACTCGGTCCGCTTGGGAACCTTGCTGGGGGAAAACCATCAACACAAACTCTGCTAGGAAGACAGCTTCAGACTTGGAAAACTATTACAACTCCGCTGGGGATACGGTAACCTTCAGGCCTGCTAGGGAGGCACCGATCTCGAATCTGCTAGGGAGATGACACTCTCAAACCCATCAAGGAAATACGGCCTATCGGACACGGGCCGCCCTTCGATTCGTCGAACACTGGTGTTCACCATCCTACCACAATGTTGACTTTCTACTTTTGAGAACTCCCAGACTCATCTGAACTTTTCTGATCCCTCCCACGAGGATCGAATTCCTGGGATTCATACAAACTTTCCAGTCCATAGACTTTGAAGAGTCTTCTTGATTAAACCTTCCAGGATCGTCGTCCTTCTTTCGTCGTCCTTTCACTGTTCTTCTATCCCTTGCCCCTGGTTGGACTCTGTGGGGATCTTTTTTTTCAAAAGGCTTCATATCACCACCTGTCAGCGAATGAAGATATCTAACAGCACCTGCACAAGAGATTGTTAGATAAAAGCGTGCCCCAGGCGTGCCAACACTTCAACATCTTGGTCACTCAAACTTCCGAATAAGATTTCCAGATTTCAATCTTATAAGCATGCATCGGAAGGGACCTCTATGTTTCAAAATGCAAATATTCTTATCAAAATAAACGGATGTTTTCGTAATCAAAGCAGTAATGAAAACAAAAACAAAACTATTTGACTGAACACGTATTTTATTGACTGAAACACAAAGGATGGCTCAGAATCGAGCAACACACAGGAAGCAAACCCTGGAAAGAGGTGATTGCGCACAAAAGGAAAAAAATCTACCCTAATGGCAATGTGAAACCATGATCTCATCGGGTTCCAACTCGGTTATACCCCATATGTCCTCAAGACTTTCCTCACCTTCGGCCTTCTGAACAAGACGCTTCCAATCGATCTCTGTCGGAGATTAGCTGAGATGTCTTAACCAAAGCACAAACGATCATGCTGGACGCAGTTGTTCGTTCCAATCCCTCTTTTGGCTGGTCCGCCCTTTCGGGTTTCAGTCCACCGGGATACCCTTTTTTGCCCAAGTCGCCCTTGTGGGGTTTTCGACTTGCCGGGTGTACAGCTTTTTATTATCCCTAACTTTTGCCCGAACCTTCTCTTTTTTCTTGGTTCGCCGGGATGCCCTTTTTTGCCTGGACTCTTTCATTCTTTTTGTCCAGCGGGTCTTTTTTTTTTTCACGAAGTATCTTCTAACTGCGTCCGCATTCACAGGGAATGGAAAATATTCATCATTCGTGGTCATCGATCACAAGGCTCTGTCAGAGGAGACCTTTTCGACCCCGAATGGACATTCATAACTGTTTATCCACTTGCCCCACGATCGTCTTGAGGAGGAAGGATCCTTTTCAACACCACATCTCTTCCATGCTACCCACGAGGTCCCACTTCTCGGTTAACAGCACGCTTCATTTATTGGGTACAACTGCCCCATGACAAGTAACTGTCGAACTCTTTTCTCAATCCGGCTCAACGCGTCATACCGAGTCCTCATCCACTCGCCCTTTTCAATTTCTCATCCATCCGGACTCTCCATGATGAGATCTAGCCTCCAGCAGGCAATATCACTTCCATCCCATACTGAATGAGGAAGGTGTTGCCCCAGTAGATGCACGTACCGAAGTACGGCACTCAGGATACCAACTTCGTACTCAGCCACCATCGTTGGTGCTTTCAACTGTTATCGGGGAAGCACTAGCTCATTCACTTTAAACTCTCCCCATCAGACATCAGAATCCGTTCGGATTCAGGGTCAGGCCCCTCCTCCGGGATCGGTCACTCTCAATCTTTCGATTTGAGTACCTCGAGATGTCCTCATCAGGGACTTCAAACTTCCTTGGTTGAGAATCATCGACGGGTTGTTGGGCGAGATAACCATACAATACCCTCCTCTTGATTGCTTTCTGGGAGGTATACCGAATATCGTATTCAGTCGACATCATTTGCCCTCTCGCAACTCGTCCGGTCCATTGCTGACTTCTCAAGCACATACTTGATCAGATCCATTTTGGACATCCACAAGGTGGTATGAATCAGCATACACTGTCTCAATCGGCGAGCAGCCTATGCCAAAGTACATCAAGTTTTCTCGAGCAGTGAGTGTATTGTTTCACAGTCGATAAACTTTTTGCTGAGGTAAATTGCATGCTCTTTTCGACGAGGCTAGTCATGCTGACCCAATACACCTCATAGACCCCTTGAGGGCTGTCAAGTACCAGATTAACAATCGTTTCTTCCAAGAAAGGTATCAGAATCAGAGGTTCCTGCTACTCATTTTTTCTTTCCATGCCCCTTGGCAGTCATCATTCCACCTAACCATTTAATTTCTTTTTTTTTCGGCTCAGGCGTTTCTTGTATTGTTTTTTTCTCTGTTTTTTTTCTTCCTCTTTTTTTTTAGCAGGATCGACCTCGATTCCTCTGATTTGCCCACAACAAGCCTCGGCAGCTCACCGGACAGCACTCCATAAGTGCATTGATTCGAACTCAACAGTATGAGTTATCTCAAACCGGTCAAACAACTTGATCAAGTCCACCGGGTGCCCCTCTTCTGCTTGGGACTTTGCTATCATGTCATCAACATGGCATTCGCTTTCACGATGAGTCATATCATGAAACAAAGTCACCGTAGCCCTTTGATCCGTGGCACCGACCTTCTTCTTCACTAGAGGATAGTCTTCTCTGGATGGTAGCTCGTGCCCCACAACATGGGTATTCCACCCTGGTGTACCTTGATGCAACCAGGTGAAGATATCAACCTGCTCTTTCAACAGGGCTACCATTCTGTTCTTGACTTGCCTCTGAAGCGGCCTCAACTTTCATTTCCCTTTTGACCTCGGCGGTACTTAGGATTACCATCTAGACTCGCTCCTCGTGTGGTTGAATCACCTTCTCCTCTTGTTTCAACAACCTAGCTAATTCCAGCAGATCACAATCTTCTTCGCCTTTTTCTTCGGCATGATAGCTTGGATTGTCGAAGTCATATAGAGGTGTAACCGAATTGTTATCGGTGAGATCAGGAGGGTAATCACTTTTGTGGTCGGAACCAAATGAATCAAAAGGAAAGGAAATAAAAACATTGCCATTTTTATTTTATTTTTTAAACTGCAAAAAGTGAAAAACAGGGAGCACCGCTTTTGATCACAAAAACATCCATTCATTACTGATGCAAAATGTTGCACAATGAAACACATGAGATGGCCCTTACAATGGACCAGTACGTTTCGGGCAAAACGTATGGCTTTCATGCAAACAAAATAAAACCAGAAATACTACACTTCCGGATGAGCGACAATGGTGATTTTGGAGGCCTTCCAATTGCCTGGTACGCACGACTTTATCCACAACTCGAGCTCATGGTCACAGTCGATCTCCTCACTCACTGAACAAGCATGACCAGGATCCAGCATTCCTGCACTGACAAAGGTGTACGATGGACGACGTCCTCTGTTTGGTCTAGACGACTCTTGATCTGGCCGATAACCGATCCCAAACATGTCTGCCTTTACCGGTGTTGAGTGGATCCATCAGTTTGGATTTGTTACCCCTAGCAGGATGTCTGAGCAGACGAGCTATGTGTACCGGTTGACACCTACAAAATAGCAAATGGGTTAGTATGACTCACGCATGCAGTGTCTACCCGTACCAGGAATATCTGTCCTTTGATTCTAGCACCACAGAGACAAATAATTTTTCATCAATAACATTCTGACATCTGGATATCTCTCAACCAGAATCCTAATCAAAAATGGACCCTGAATACGGACAGACATGGGTTGAATGCAGATGAATGCGAAATGAGACCGATGCAAATGCATGAATGCAGGTCACTGTGCCACCAAGTCATCTGAGGACCCATCAAATCTCTGGACCAGTCACAGTCATCGGGACTAAGTCACCATAAATCCAACTTGGGGAGTTCCGAAATAAACGGAACCGGAGATTACATCACTATCATCACAGGAACATCCACTGAACGGATGACAATCAGATCCTCTGAACAAGTACTCTCGAATTCAACCCGGGGATCCGAAATAAACGGAACCCGCTGATAAACCACGGACAGAACTCCGGCGTCCCAGAAATAAATGTCCATAATTCACAGTCACCATCAGTACCAAGAGTCACCAACAAGTCACCAACCAGTCAGCAACTGTACCTGTAATAATCATTCCCTCCCACTCACGGGTGTCATCTAGGCCAGGGTAAGGTCGAAAGAAACGCAGCATAAATAACCTTTCGCAGAATATCATCCTGTGCACACCCGATGTATGCACCGATAATATCCCACCAGGGTCTGAACTGCTCGTGATATCAATGTTCCGCTAAGTGGCGCATACCACCCGCTTCCCATGAATCACTCTATTCCTAGGTTTCCTAGATTTCACTCATAGCCTGGGTATTGGGCCTTTTACCTCGAGTAACTCCCATCCCCAAACAGAGAAACACAGCCAACACAGCAGATGAAAATGAATGAATGCAAACATTAATGCACACATTAAATGCAAACAGTAAATGAAATGAATGCAATAAATAAAGCAGCAAATAACAACCAAAGCCCTAACCTAGAGAGCGCTAGGAGAGACTCGCTTAGGGAAGATGGACCAGCACAGGTCAACTTCTCTTTATCCCCAGCAGAGTCGCCAGCTGTCGCATTACGCGAAAAACCGGCGGGAAAACAAGAACAACAGAGCCGCCACCGTGCGTTATTTATCCCAAAAGAGGGAAAGGAAACGCTCAGAGTAAACCTGGAAAAAGCATGGTCTTGCGACCAAAGAGAATGGGATCGGGAGTCGGTTATGCGAAGGGAAGGTATTAGCACCCCTACGCATCCGTCGTACTCGACGGGATCCACGCACAAAAGGAAGGGAAAATGGTTGCTAAAACACTGCTCAAAATAATCATCTACACAGGCTGAAAGAGACACAGGAAAACAGACAAGACTGACTCGGCAGGACATCGTATCCTGGGCCTACTTAGTCTATCAAGCATAGACATCAGAGTCAAAGTAGTTCGGACTGGGGAAACGACACATGCTCGCTAGGATGTCGCATCCTATGCATACGTATCTCCTTTGGACAAAGGAGAATCAGAGCATTCGTAGCTCGGCAAACACGCACACAAACAAACACAGGCAAAGGCAAACGTGGAGCCCGACTGCCAATCACTGGGCTTACATCAGCATCCGAACCAAAACACACACACTGGAACCCGAATGCCACTCGATGGACTTACATCAGCTTCCAAGCACACAACAAGAAGAAGGGTCTCAATTGCAACTAGGGCAAGAGAAAGGGAAGGTCTCAATCGCAACGAGGGCGAGAGAAAAGCATTAGTGTTAGTTGTTAGTCAAACTCGACAAGACATCGCATCTCGTGCCTACGTATCTCATCTGGACATGAGAATCAGAGTTGCCGTAGTTCGGCTAAACTATTCTTGTTGGTCTGTGTTTTTTAAGTGGACAACGTCACTACGCAATCTACCGGATGCTCGACCTTTGGAGACTTACTCACCTGTAGTAGAAGGAGTTGACGTATCCTTAAGAGGGGATAATGTTTGTTTGTGTTTTAGGAAAGCTCAAGCAAGAAAGGAAGTCCTATACGAAGGAACCGTGCTACCTTAATTGTCATGCAAACGAGACTACGCGGAGTCTAGCAAACCTAGGGGATACAATCACACCACACAAACATATACAGCATGAAATAAACACACCAACAAGGGGCTCAAACATCAGGGTTAGGCTTTAGTCGAGGGGTCATATCAACCTCAACAAACAAGCCTCTGTATCGGGGTCAGGTTAGCTCTTAACCTTGCCATTGAGGGGCTAAGGTGAAGCTGATGAAAGGTGAAGTGAGGATCAGACCTCACAGCTCTTATCCCTAACCAGGGAGAGCTTCTGACAAATGAGCATGGGTCCAGAATGGGGGAACCCTTCTATACTCAGAGACTCTGACACAATGTGCACTGCACAAGATCTTAGGCTTGGATCTCAATGCTACAACCATGCAATGGGAGCAAGGAGAAGACTCACGGAATAGTGGGGGATAGATTGCTTATCCCTAACTTCCACCAATTGCCTTATTTAAAGGACTTTCACCTGCTTGGCACGAAAAATAAACAACCACAATCATTGCCTCTTAAGGAGGACTTCAGACAGTTTGCCCGGTCAAATAACAGACCGGGTCTCCAGACTACATGAAGTTGGGAAATTATACCTCAATGCAAGTTGCTTAAGCAAAGCAAAGCAAAAGTTCACAAGGAACTGAGCAACTAAAAGTACCTGGAAACAGTCAAACACAGTTAGTACTCAGACAGACAAAACTAAACAGCAAAAGTTCAATCAGTTAATCTATACAGATCAATGCACAACAAAGCAAGCTCAAAGCTCAATCCCAAACTTCACAACCTACAAAACAATGTTATGTTAGTGTACAAGCATCAAACAACATCAATTGCATTTAACTTGATTCATTCTCCATGTGCATTATGCTTTTGATCCTGAAAAATCAAGCAAATATTAGCAACAAGACCACTAGGCTAAGCCTAGGGTCCAAAGGCAAGAAAAATTCCTAAACAGCAAGGTATTCACCAACCAAAGTCAAATTAATGTCAAACAAGAGCAAACACCATTAGTCTCATGTTTATATCATTCATCATGTTCATGTTATGCACAAAACAAGGCAAACTAGTTCAAATGAAGCATCAAACATGCAAACAGAACTATTGCATTCAAATCCATATCAAAACAAGTCTAAAAATTCTCAAATAATTTACACCTAAACAGGACCTAATCCAGGTGTGGCACACCAAATTTCAGCTTAATTGGGCAAAGGTAACTATGTCAATAAAAATCAACAAAAACAGACACAATTACATGCTCCAATTCACAACATCAATACATACATCCACTTCAAAAATTCATAACTCAATGAAAACAAAAAAGAAATGGATGAGACCAAAACAGGGATGTTACATTATGTGTCTATTATAAGCATATCAAATTTCATGACAATCCAATACCATATGAGCATTTCTCATTCAATCTACCAACCTATGTCAAACAAGCTTGCACAATTGACCAACAGAAATGAAAAATCACAATCAAATTGAAAATGCAATGTAAAATTCCACAAAAATTCCTACAACATCTCAACATGTTAATCAATCGTCATGCAAAATTTCACTTCATTCTAACAAGCATAGACCACTCAATTAAATCCAGCAAGTTGACATCAAGAGGTGTGACACAAATTGTCACACCTAAGTTCCAAAATTCATAACTCAATAATCAGGTATCAAAAACTCATGAAATTTACATATAAATGAACATCAGCCAGTCAACAATCATCACAAAAATTGTCAAGAATTTATTTTACATTATGAGAATTTCATGAATCAAATGGTACAAGGTATCAAAAAATCATACATGTGAAACAAACCTAGGTCAAATGATATTTTTACCATGCACAACTTTGACCAATAGGTCAAAAAAATTCTACATTCAACAAGGAAGTCAACACAAAAATTCCTATATTTTTCTGATTTTTCTACAATTTTTTATGAATTTTTTTAACATGTTAATGATTTTTTAAGAATTAATTAAATTAACTAAATTAACACAATGGCAGAACTGTAAATAAAAGGCGCGGGGGAGGGAAACTCCTAGTTTGAAAATTCAAACTGAAATTTGGATCAAACGCCTTGCCATCATCGTTCCAACTCAACTTTTTTCCAGAAATTTCAAAACGCTCAAGAACACGAAATCCACAAATCAACACCAAAATCAACAAATGGATAGCCGTTCGAACCGTCTAAGCACCAGGAATCTAGATATCAACTTAATTTTACCTAAAAGTTCCTAAAATTCATGAATCGAGCAACTTAGGGTTTGGACATGAAACTTAAATTCAAGATTTCGTGCACTACAGTCATCTATTCACAAAATCAAAGGTATCACCACGCTCTACACAAAACACTCTACACAAAGCATATAGCAATCGATCAAAACGTGACACTCGAATTTTCGAGGTACCTGCTATGGCAGTGCTGAAACCGATGGAACTCGAGCTCTTCTTCCTCAAACAGATGCACTATATGCTTATGGAAATGAGACGCACCGCTTAGATTCAACTGATTTCGCTTTTAGTGCTCAAACTCTTCAATTCACCATGGATGATGCATATGCAACAGTCGCGAATCAAGGCTCTTTTCCCTTCATTTTTCAAAAACAGTTGATGCTGATGATTAGAGGAAGTGGCAGCAAAAGGAATCTCGAAGATTGGTTGAGATTTGATGAAGTTTGATGAGTTTGAAGATTTTGGTGTTCTTGATGAAATTGAGAGAATGTGAAAGTTTAGATCTGAATTTTGGTGAAAATGATTTTCTGTTATGTTTAGGGAGTGATTAAGAATATATATGTGTGTTTAAACCAAGCTTAATCATCATCATTAGCTAATTGGAATTGTTAAGTGAAATGGTTAACTTTCAAAGTGAGGGCAAAAGTGGAATTTCATAGGACAGCTCAATGCCACCTGTTTGACAGCTCACACAACTTCCAAATGCCATGTGTGAGCTGTTGAAACTTGTCTCACTCTCATTGGTTATGTAATTCTCAAATTCACATGTGTATGGTTTATGTCCAAATTTAGCCATTTCATTTTTCAAGCCAAATCTCAAACTATGAAGCCTAGCCATGAAATGATGATTCAAGCAAGTTTCAAATGTCATTCCTGAGGTGTTGCAAAAAGTCCCATCTCAAAATTCCAAATATTTTGACATTTGGACAATTTTGCCCCTGATCCAATTTAACAGTCCAGTTGAAAAGTGACTTTTTGCATTGGCCACTTTTGGAAAAATCCAATGATGCACCCTTGAAGTACATGTCAAATGGAGTTTGTGCATATAAAGAACTTGCAATTTGGACCAAGCATGTGGTAGTTATGGCCTCCTGATTACGGGTCTTTTTGGAAATTCATCTGACCATATCTTGCAAACCACACATGGGATTTTTGAGTTCTTGGACTTTTTGGAATGGTGAGATCAAGATCTTCAACTTTCATGTTGGACAAAATTTGATTTGAAGCTTGTATCAGGAAGTTATCTTGAGGGGAAAAACTTTCCATTTTGGGCAGCTGAAATTACAGGTCCATTTGCCATTTTGGGAAACTTTCTGTCTGACCTCCAAATCTTCAACCTTGGTCTTTGGCATGTCAAATGAGACTTATATGGACATGAATGAGGCCTTTCAAACCATTTCCCACCTTCCAATCCATAAAATCAGGCACAGTTTACCACAGTTGACTTTCTAGGGTTTCTAGTTGACTGAACAATGACTGGTGACTTCTGAGCATCCAACCTCTGGCCAAACCACTTCAAAATGATCCTTAGACCATATGAGCTTGATAAATCAACCCTAGGGCCTTGTCCCAATGAAAAACTTGATCTCTTGCACAGTTGACTTCTCCTGATGTCAGTCCTGACTGATGCAATGCAATGGACTATGCAATGTGAATGCAATGTTAATGACCTAAAATGAAATGAATGTACAAATGGGAGGGTGCAAATTTGAGGTGCTACACACCGGACAGACTGTCCTGGAAATAATGGATGAGCAGTTGGTCATTGTCTGTCTGCGTTGACATCTTGCGAGCATACATCACAAGATGGCTGAGAGGGCATGTGTTTCCCTTATACTTCTCAAAGTCAGGCACTTTGAATTTAATAGGGATCTTCACGTTGGGCACAAGGCACAACTCAGCAGCACTTTTACCAAAGAGGTCTTTCCCCCTCAAAGTTTTCAGTTCCTTGCGAAGCTCAAGGAATTGGTCCTTCATATCATCCATCTTTTCATAAACATCTGGGCCCTCAGATGGCTCAGAGTGGTAGATGGTATCTTCGACCCTTGGTAACGTGTGCACAACGGGAGGTGGCACTGAAAGGACCGGGCTAGATGCCGGCAGAGAAGCAAGAGTAGGGGCGAAACCCTCTGGTACAAAGTTGGGGGGCATTTCCCAGGGGAACCTGGCTGGCATAGATGGTTCGAAGTGAGCCGTTGCAGCAGGCACAGTAGAAGTCACGATCTCAGAAATGACCGTCCTCTGGGGAGGAGTTGATGGCGTTGGAGAAGATTGGCTCTGAGCGGCCAAGAATGACTCCATCAAGGCAGTCAACCTGGCTACTTCCTCTTTCAGCTCGCGGTTCTCTTGTTCTAGATGATCCATCAGTCTTGAAGAATTGGCTCTGGTGTAGTACCGGTGAGTCAGCTTATCTTCAAAATAAATGAAGAACACAGAGTTAGACCAAAGGACAAGAAGCCGGGAACAAAACCTGCTTATGCACATGATGCATGCAATGTTTGTGCATATGATTTGTTTTTTATTTCAAAGGAACTTTAGAGTTCTATTTGCAAATATTTGGAAGTCTTAAACATTTATCATACATGAAAGTATCTTGTCACTAATATCTGGAAAATGGTTTTACATCAAAGAAGTACAGCATTGGTAATCATATGCAAGAGAAAAGGAAAATAATCATCCTATGGATCCCTAGAAACAATCATCTAAAGCTCGGGACACAGGAAGATAAGATGCACGAAGCCTCTTCACCTCCTCCTCATAGGCTGCCTCCATATTTGCCTTCTCCTTGGCGAATCGATCGTACTTCCTCTTCCAGAACTTGGAAGACTGAGAAAGTAGAGAAGTCCATGCATCATTAGGATCATCAATAACCTGATGCTTGAGGAACTCGATCAAAACATCATTTTCCT
The DNA here is from genome assembly GCF_024323335.1 of Lathyrus oleraceus. Classification (NCBI taxonomy): domain Eukaryota; kingdom Viridiplantae; phylum Streptophyta; class Magnoliopsida; order Fabales; family Fabaceae; genus Lathyrus; species Lathyrus oleraceus. Next base: position 106,875,195 of record NC_066579.1, read on the forward strand.
TGATCTACTGAAGCAACTCTTCTTGTTCGCGGATCCAGGCACGTGAACGGTCTTCGTCTCTCAACTCCTCTACTCCTTGGTTAGGGAGGGTTGACGGTCCAGCCATAACCAAAGGTGTAGGTCTTGGATACTCGTACGACATGAGATACTTAGATGCTCTCTTCCTAACCTAAGCAGTGTAAGGCTCCAAAGCGACACAGTTCTTAGGACCCAACTCCTTCCTTCCTTTCTTATGAATCTTGCACCAAGCGCGGACCATCCTAGCTTTCAAGCCTTGGGGATCTTTACCCTCCTGAAAGAACACACCCTCTAACAGAATGTTATTAGGTTTATCCTTTAGGGGGAACCCAAGCTGACGACGTGCCAAAACAGGGTTGTAGTTAATCCCACCACATGTACCGAGAAGAGGTACATTGGAGAATTCACCACAAGAGTTGATAATCTGCACACCATCATACACAAGGTTGTACCAAGAGATATCATCATTAGTGAGAGACATAAGCCTTGTGGACCACCGTAGACATCCCTTGTTCTCCTTGAAGGCGACCGTCTGTGGTAAGTGAGAAATAAACCACTTATACAACAGAGGCAAACAGCACACAATGGCACCACCACCCTTCGCATTCCTCATATGCAAAGAAAAATAAGTGTCACCCAACAGAGTCGGAACGAGATTAAGAGTAGAGAAGATCCTAATAGCATTCACATCCACAAACTTGTCGATGTTGGGGAACAATACTAACCCATAGATGAGAAGTACAAATATGGCCTCAAAGGCGTCCTCACTCATGGCCTTCCCATACATAATGGCTTGAGCAACGAGGAACTCAGAAGGGAGGCCTTGAATTCCACCTTTGGTAGTCATATGAGCACCAACCAGAGATTCATCTATATGCAACATGTCAGCTATCTCTTGAGAAGTAGGAATACTCTCCAAGCCACTGAACGGCAACTGGTCTAGAATAGGTATACCCACAAGATAGGCATACTCCTCAAGCGTGGGCAAAAGCTGAAAATCCGGAAATGTGAAGCAACGGTACAAAAGATCATAAAACTACACCAATACACTCATCAACCCTTCATCCACCTGAGTAGTCAGAAGAGGAAGAAGCTTCCCAAAACGAGCCTTGAAACCCAAGGGATCTAATACATAGGATGTCAAATTCCTTAGTTCTTTCAAATCTGGTTGTCTGAAGCTGTACTTCTTTGTATTCCTTCTTTATCTTTCCATGTCTGAAAATTTGCAAATAGACCTCTTAAATTCCTTGAAAATTTTCCTTATTATTAATGATATGGATGCAAATGGGTGCATGAATGCATGAATGCAACAATCACACTCAAGGATCAAGCAAAGCACACCAAACAAAGGTCATGGGATGGATCATGTTATCCTTAATATCAATCATCCATTTTGGTGGATTATGGTTGACACCTTATCAACACCCAAGTTCCATTGATATTAAGGATACATGAACGGATCAACCACGAATCAAGGGTTTGTTGCGAATCACGAGCATGGAGTTTCGGTTAAGAACCATCCAAAGGGAGTGTACTAGGGTTTAAACCTGCCAATCATGTTCTACAAGAGGTTCCCATAGTCATCATCCCATCTTTCGGATATTATCGGATAAACGACTACTCGTATTCCAAAAATATTCTCAAGAGAGACTCTTATGAGTGTAGTATCGCGTAACAATCGTATCAAATCTTACACTTGAACGACTTCCGCACTACATCCTAAGAATAGGCCAAGATGGGCTTGGTAAACTAAGGTTCTTGGCTTCTAAGGTCTATATTGGAAAGAGTAATGTCTACCCACAACTACTTGTGTGACATTATTAATCCCAACATGACCTCCACCAAGTGAATGGACTTGCAAGTCAACTTGCTAAGGAATAACTCCACACAAGTCAACAAGACTATGCCATTCTCCTATCCTACACGCACTCGAGTTCGGGTATAGAACTCATCTCACAAAGATCACCAAGCATACAAGGAGTTAATATATCAAGCAATTCAATCATTACATACAATACAGTAATCCCAAATTTGCACAAAAACATGTCACAAATAACATAAACAATACAATACAATAAATGTGAAAAGTAAGCAAAACCCACTAGGGATGCATCCGTCCCCAGCAGAGTCGCCACTTTTCTGTAGCGGGGTATTCGTTACCATTAGAGATATTGACTAAATCCAAGGTAAATCATACAAGTCGAGTCGCCACCGCACTTCTATTTATCCAAAGGAATGGTTAGAAAGCGAACAAAAACCTAAAAGTTTTATCGAATCAAAAACTAGTAAAAATGTCAGAGATCTGGGTAAGGGGGTTGGTTATGCAATGGGAAGGTGTTAGGCACCCAAAACATCCTAGGTACTCCTAGGGAGCCCTTTTCACATTTGTTGTAAGGTTGGTATTTTGTGAAAATTTATTTGTGCAAACATGATTGAAGAGATGAGAAGAGAATATACAAGTTTATTTACATTTGTGTTTGGATGGATAAACCCATTGCCTACGTACCATCTTAAAAAAGATTAGGATCAAAATCTCGTAGTTCGGGGTAAAAATTCCAAAATGAATTGGTGAATTGATTGGTCCAAAAGCCTTAAGGTCTTTTGTTATCCAAGGGAGAAAACTCAACCTAAAACCACAAATCCACCATGTGAGGATAACTTCAACATGCTAGTGAGGGGTTAACCCTATAATAAGCATGGAAGACTCATTGTCCATCACTAAGGATATAGGTGAGTATTACATCTATCACATGGATAACTCAAACCTAATAGCTAAAGTTTATGAAAAAGTTTTGATTAAGAGAGTGGCCATTGAAACCACAAAAAGACATTTGAATGGGTTATATTTAGCAATGGAAAGTATTTACAAAAATGGTCAAAGTTGACTTAGAAGTTCAATTCAAAATAAGTATTATGAAAAGAGAGTTTGAAAATCAAAAGCATAAGGCTTAGGTTTCTAATGTTGAAAACAAGTGTTAGATGTTTGCACAAAAGTTTTGGCTTGGGTTAGAGTGGAGGGAAGAAGAAGAATGGCTAGAGTCCTAAACATGCAAAGAGGTTAAGGATAAGAAACAAAACCACAAAAGGAGTTCCTCTCTTGAGATCATATGGATGATCCAAGTAGCTCCCATCCTTTGGAATAAGCAATCACATAAGCATAAACTCAAGCAATCAACAATCAAATGAACTCTTGGAAGGTTCCTCAATGTATCTTGAATCTCTCTCTCTTAGGAGCTCATGGTAATGGTTCCTCAATTTGGCTCAAGTGGAAATCCCTAGCACAAAGAAACACACACATCAAAAGGTTCTATTAACAATTAAAGAATAGACAAGAGGGAGTTTAGAATATGGTCCTTTCAATGTTCATCTTCAAGTTTTAAGCATTCAAAAGGCATGAGGCCTAGTTGCTCTTTGACATTTATAGCACTCTAAAGGCATGAGGCCTAGTTGCTCTTCAAACTCCATTAGCTTGGGTAAAGTCCTAAGATCTAAGTCCATTTTGACCCTTTCTTTGCATTTGGTTCACTACAAACAGAAAAACACAAGCACAAAAGATATATATACAATTATATGCTCAAGTGAGCAAAAGGCAAATTGCATTAACATAAACATGTGCTCAAGTGAGCAAAGGGCAAATTGCATTAACATAAACATGTGCTCAAGTGAGCAAAGGAAAAAGCAAATGAATAATATGTACAAGAATAGTAAATTACATAAAAGTAAAGAGAAAAAAGTAAATGTTAATTGTTAATGGTTAGTGTCATACGGTGAACTGACTTTGGAGTTTTTGCTTTGGAAAGCAAATGTCGCGGATAGCAAGATTCGCCACCGACTTTTCTTTTATCCAATAAGGAAAGGCGGAAAAGAACAGGAAAGACCTTGATTAGATTTTGGGTTCGGGAGGTACATTATACAAAGGGAAGGTGTTAGCACCCTTTGTATCCATGGTTATCCATGGGCTCTTAATTGCTTAATCACTTATGTTTTTCTTATCCGAAAAAGTGTTTGAGAACCGTTTAATGTTTTGAAAAGAGAGTTTAACATTTGTAATGATTCTTGTACGAATGTATACAAAGTATTTATCTCGTTTAATTTCGAAAGTTGTTTAGAAAAATATAACTTGGCAATGATTCTAGCACGAATGTATACCAAGTGGTGATTTTTTAATAGATGTTTTGCAAAGTGTGAGGTGTGAAAAGTATTTTAAGTTGTGAGTCATCATTTAAGAGTTATACTTAACCAAGGTCTTTATAGGTATTTCCTATCCTTAGGCGGGTAAAACTGTCCTTACTATTGAGAAGTAAGTAGTCTTATCCTTTGGATGTAAAGGGACATCGTAGGGTTGTCGATTGGTCATTGAAGGCGACATTTGTAAGGATACCTTAGCATTCGAAGGGACGATCATCATTTAACCGTAGGCTACCACGAAGGGTCGTCGAGGGACAAAGTCATGTATTCGAAGGCAACATTTGAGGGACTATGATGATTTAACCGAAGGGTCTTTGCTAAGGGTATCTTTACATTCGCGGGACATGGCCGTTCGTAAGGAAACAAAGAGAGGGTCCAGATCATATGTTCGAAGGCAATGTAATCAGTCAAGTAATTAAAATGAATCTTCACAAGGGTATCCCACAAATAAAGTGGAATACCTAGCGAACTGTCTCTTCAGGAGTATGTGAACCCTCACAAAAATTCAACAAACGGGTTAGAATACCAAGCTAGGGTGCAACCGAGAGTTGCATCAAACAAAAGAATCACAGCAATAATAGTGTCAGGCAAACAGCGTATAGATGCAATAGAAAACATGTCAATCAAGTACAGGACAGATTAGAATGCAAACGAAAAAACAAATATTGTCAGGTTCGCTACTGCCTCGCCTAGCGAAGGCTTGGGGAACCCTCGCTACTTGTTCGCTCAGCGAAGTGCTAGCGAACGACTGCGGGTTCTGGGTTCTTCTTTGATAACAATGCGATTTCAGGAACCCCAAACCCTATGGCATCCATTACAGAAATTACATGGTTAAACATTCAAGATATCGTGTTACACATTCATGCCTACTTAAACTCATATGCAAAATCTAATGATACATTTAGAAATTCAATCATAATGCCTCATGTATTGGAAGATGTCAAATTAGGAGCATAAAATAGTGGAGGTGTGACAAACCTGTTTGCAATTGCAATTGCACCGTTGGACTTGCAGATCACTCTTATGGTTTGTACCAGATTGAGTTGGGCGGAGGTAACGTTTGTGCAGATGAGTTTCCTTCAGGGTATCTGGGGGTTACTCTGAATTCTCTCCGTTAGCCTCCAGGGTTTTTCCGGTTGCCTCTGTTAGGGTTTGCTTGTTCCCTCTCTGTCTTCCATCTGTCTATCTCTGTATGTGTGTCTTTCCTGAACAAAGTTCTGGTATTTATAATAATTGTGTCTGGGTGGACTCAGAATCAAGCCTAAAATTTTCTGGTATTCGTGAGCTCGCTAGGCGAGTGAAGTAGCGAAGGATTCTCCTAACGAAGGGTTTGCTCACCTAGCGAGCATGCCAGTTTAGGTCATCTTCTGGATTTGGTAACCTATGCGTTGGACCCTTGTTCCTTTAACATTAATGTCTTGAAGATGGACTAGAATGTCTTGAAAAATATCCTGAACACTTAACGGGCAAATTTTGGGGTATGACAGCTGCGCCTGTTCAATGTTCATAAACCGAGAGAGTTAGAATGGTATGTATGCCATTCATGATCTGGAGGTGGAAGATTATTGAACACTTAGAATGCCCCAGAAATTTGCGCTTGTTAATTAAAAGTTAGTCTTGATGGAGATGGGCTTAGAGATGCCATCCAGAAAGTATGATGATGGGGGAGCTGAACCTGATGAGATAAGGATCAGAATGGGTCATACACTACTGGGGATAAAGGATCAGAATGGATCATATGCTAGATCGTATCTGAATTGCAGAATGAACCGTCCGTCAGGCTATATCTAGAGAGGTAAAGATCAGAATGGATCGTACGCTAGATCGTATCTGAATAGCAGAATGAGTCATCCATTAGGCGGGTGACTTTACTGGGGATGAAAGATCAGACCGGATCATACGCTAGATCGTATCTGAGTAGCAGAATGAGCTGTCCGTTAGGCTGTATCTGAGATAAAGCGCAGTCATACGCTAGACTATATTTCAGAATGTACCGTACGCTAGATCGTATCTGGGTAGCAGAATGAGCCGTCCGTTAGGCTGTATTTGGAGAAATAAAGGTCAGAATGGATCGTACGCTAGATCGTATCTGAGTAGCAGAATGAGCCGTCCGTTAGGCTGTATCTGCGATAAAAGGCAGTCGTATGCTAGACTACATTTCAGAATGTACCATATGCTAGGTAGTATCTGAGGAATAAAGATCAGAATGGATCATACGCTAGATCGTATCTGAGTCGTAGAATGAGTCATCCGTTAGGCTGTATCTGATGATGAAAGGAGTAGTCATACGCTAGACTACACTTCAGAATGTACCGTACGCACAGTAGTATCTGAGGGGGATGAACATCCAAATGGGTTGTATGCTAGACCGTATTGGAACAGTTGAAGGAACCATACGTTAGGCTGAATCAGAATGAGCTATACGTTAGGCTATATCTGATAATGTTTGTATATGTTGTATGTAACACCCTTCTAAATACCCCAAAATATTTAATTTAAAATAATAACCTATCAATCAGAGTAATTATGCCCCGAAGGGTGTCACATAATCATTTCACAACATTTATCAAAACATCCTGTCATGCTCATTTATTTATCAAATAAAACAGTTGCATAATACGCAGCGGAATAGAATTCAACATCAGCATGAGACATGTAACACCATACATGTAAACTAATTCAACAATTTCCAACAATACAATGAAAAGGTTCCCTCCCGATGTTACATCTACCAGAGCATGACCCATAGGACACTACTATAGACTCCAAGCGTTAGCTTCTATTCAACTCATTTCTCGTTACCTGAAAAATAGGTTGTAAGGGTGAGTTCCTCAATCAATATAATAAGCATTATAGAACAACATGTAATGCTAAGTAAATAACACATCAATTCACCCTAACCAGACTACGCATTCATCAACGGCAATATCCGTCCAAACATCATATTCAACAATAATATATATCATATGTATAATCCTCAAACCATATTCAACACCAACAACACAACACAACGATTTACTCACTAATTCCTCACAATGGGAATTAGCTACAGCCCCACAGGCTATGCCATGCATTCATTATGCAATGAGACTCCATGAAATGCGGTACCGACTCTTCTCGAACATATAGTTCAAGCTCACCGATCAAATCCAGATACGGCTACTAAGCTCACTAGTCCCACTCATTGAGATCTAATGCCTCACTCACTAATTCCTCACCATGGGAATTAGCTACAGCCCCAAAGGCTAGACTATGCACACTAATCATCTAGTATGCAAACATCAACAACAATTCACAACTCACTAATTCCTCACCATGGGAATCAGCTACAGCCCCAAAGGCTAAACTACGCATGCTAATCACCTAGCAATACAACATCAACAACAACTCAAGAACAGACACATGCTCGCACTCTACGCCATCGAATAGTCTATTCACAACTGCATACATTCACAACATCATGCATAATATATACATTCACCGCATCATATACATCATTATACATCAGCAATATTTCATCACATAAGCATGTCAGATTATGCCAAACAACAACCACAATATTAGTACATTTCAATATTGCACATACTGCTCAAAACAGCGGGAATTTATCCCTATTACACCATAGGCAACATAGGCCAACCCTCAATTAGGTACACAACAATTAAAACAACAATTTTTCACTTCTGCAACAGTGTTAACCGGTTAACGCCCTGGGTTAACCGGTTAACGCAGGCAAAACTCACTTTCTGGCAACACGCAACAGTGTTAACCGGTTAACGCCCTGGGTTAACCGGTTAACGCAGGCAAAACTCAATATTTTCACATTTCAGTACAGTGTTAACCGGTTAACACCCTGGGTTAACCGGTTAACGCAGACCAAACAACAATTCCTGCGCTAACACACGGCAGAATGCAGAATTCCGCCGTTGGAGGACTTCCGGACCTCCGATTCCGATTCCGTAAAAAGCTATACGATCGGAAAATCATTACTCACACAAATACCGATTTAATTTCAACTTTCAGCACAGTTCATCCAACATCATTTCAACATTTACAAATCCCAATTAGGGTCAAATCAACGGCTTATCACTACCCATGACATACTATCCCAAAATACCCATTAATCGACGATAAACCCCCCTTACCTTAACGATCCGGCAGAATCTTTGAGCTTCAAGCTTTCGTTCTCCAACCTTTGCTCTTCAGCTCCTCTTCTCTGCCCTTTTTCCCTTTTCTCTCACGATGCTTCTCTGTTCTGTTTTCACGTGAAATGCTTTTCCAAAATGAGAACTTTTCCTTATTCCAACATATATATACTGTCCAATAGTAATAATCCAAAAATAATAATAATAAAATTTCCAATTATTTAATTAAATTAATAATTAAATTATTAACTCAATTCAAATAATTATTTTATTATTATTGGGGTGTTACAACTCTCTCCCACTAAAAGAGTTTTCGTCCTCGAAAACATACGTCAAGCGAACAACTCTGGATAAGACTCCTTCATCTTACTCTCCAGTTCCCAAGTCACGTTGCCACCTGCTGGTCCTCCCCAAGCTACCTTCACCAAGGCAATCTCTTTACCCCGTAACTGCTTCAACTCTCGATCCTCTATCCTCATAGGTGATGTTTCAACAGTCAGGTTATCTCTCACCTGTACATCATCTACTTGGACTATATGCGACGGATCATGAATGTATCTCCTCACTGAGACACATGAAAAACCTCATGCAAATTCGCAAGCGACGGCGGTAAAGCGATACGATAGGCTACCTCTCCTATCCTCTCCAAAATCTGATAAGGACCAATGAATCGAGGTGTCAACTTCTTCGACTTCAAGGCTCGACCAACACCAGTTATCGGAGTAACACGAAGAAACACATGATCTCCCTCTTGGAACTCAAGTGACTTCCTCCTCTTGTCATGATAACTCTTCTGCCGACTCTGAGCAATTCTCATCTTATCCTGAATCATCTTAATCTTTTCCGTAGTTTGTTGAACAATCTCCGGTCCAACCACAGCACTCTCACCGGACTCATACCAACATAAAGGTGTCCGACATCTCCTACCATACAAAGCTTCAAACGGTGCCATACCAATGCTCGAATGAAAACTATTGTTGTAGGTAAACTCAATCAAAGGCAAATAACAATCCCAAGCACCTCCTTTTTCCAAAACACAAGCTCTCAAAAGATCCTCTAGTGACTGAATAGTCCTCTCAGTCTGACCATCAGTCTGCAGATGATATGCAGAACTCAATCTCAGTTTAGTTCCTAAAGCCTTCTGTAAACCTTCCCAGAACTTCGATGTAAATCTAGGATCTCTGTCCGAAACAATACTAGACGGAATACCATGCAAACTTACAATCTTCTCAATATACAACTCGGCTAATCTCTCTAACGGATAATCCATTCTGATCGGAATGAAATGAGCCGACTTCGTCAACCTATCAACAATCACCCAAATAGCTTCAAAATTCTTACTTGTCCTCGGCAAACCAGAAACAAAATTCATACTGATACTATCCCACTTCCACTCTGGAATAGCCAACGGTTGCATTAGTCCAGACGGCTTCTGATGCTCAATCTTCGACTTCTGACAAGTCAAACAGGAATAAACAAAACTCGCAATTTCTCTTTTCATTCCCGGCCACCAAAATAACTTCTTCAAATCATGATACATCTTCGTAGCTCCAGGATGAATACTCAAACCACTACGATGTCCTTCCTCAAGAATGCTCTTCTTAAGCTCAGTAACATCCGGAATACACACCCGATTACCAAATCTCAAAACACCATTCTCATCAACTCTGAATTCACCACCTTGACCTTGATTCACTAAAGTCAACTTATCAACCAAAAGCATATCAGATTTCTGACCCTCTCTGATCTCATCCAGAATACCACTCGTTAGCTTCAACATTCCCAATTTAACACTATTGTGGGTACTTTCACACACCAAACTCAAATCTCTAAACTGCTCAATTAAATCCAATTCTTTAACCATTAACATAGACATATGTAATGATTTCCGACTCAATGCATCAGCCACTACATTTGCTTTACCCGGATGGTAATTCAAACCAAAATCATAATCCTTCAGAAACTCTAACCATCTCCTCTGTCTCATATTCAGCTCTTTCTGATCAAACAAATACTTTAAACTCTTATGGTCACTGAAAACCTCAAATCTTGATCCATACAAGTAATGCCTCCACAACTTCAAAACAAACACTACAGCTGCCAACTCTAAATCGTGCGTCGGATAGTTCCTTTCATGAATCCTCAGTTGTCTCGAAGCATAAGCTATAACCTGCTTATTCTGCATCAACACACCACCCAAACCCAACAATGAAGCATCACAGTAAACCTCAAATGGTTCCGACGAACTCGGTAATATCAGAATAGGAGCACTAGTCAACCTTCTCTTTAACTCTTGGAAACCTTCTTCACATTTTGAGTCCCAAACAAACGCTTGCCCCTTTCTAGTCAACATCGTCAACGGTAACGCCAACTTAGAAAATCCCTCAATGAACTTCCTATAATAACCAGCCAAACCAAGGAAACTTCTAATCTCGGCAACAGACTTCAGAGCTTCCCACTTAGATACCGCTTCTATCTTAGAAGGATCAACAGCAACACCACCTCTTGAAATCACATGACCAAGAAAACTAACTTCTTCTAACCAAAATCACACTTAGACAGTTTAGCAAATAACTGCTTTTCTCGCAGCACTCCTAAAACCACTCTCAAATGCTCAGCATGCTCTTCTTCAGATTTCGAATACACCAAAATGTCATCAATAAACACCACAACAAACTGATCCAAGTACGGATGGAAAATCCTATTCATGTACTCCATAAATACTCCAGGCGCATTAGTCACACCAAAAGGCATCACAGAATACTCATAATGTCCATACCTCGTCCTGAAAGCAGTCTTCTGAATATCCTCAGTTTTCACACGTATCTGATGATACCCAGATCTCAAATCTATCTTGCTGAACACACTCGCACCAACCAACTGATCCATCAAATCATCAATCCTCGGCAAAGGATACCGATTCTTGATCGTCACTTTATTCAGTTGCCTGTAGTCCACACACAACCTCATAGTACCTTCCTTCTTCTTAACCAACAACACTGGTGCACCCCACGGTGACACACTCGGACGAATAAATTTCTTATCCAACAGATCTTCCAGCTGACTTTTCAATTCAGCTAACTCAACAGCAGACATACGGTACGGAGCCATCGATATCGGTCTAGTACCAGGTACCAATTCAATCGAGAACTCAACTTCACGCTCTGGCGGTAACTCATTCACTTCTTCCGGAAACACATCAGGAAAATCACACACCACTGCTAGATCACGAATCACTAGTTTATCTTTAGCCTCTAAAGTTGCCAACAGCATAAACAACTCTGCCCCATCTGCCACTTCCTCATTCACCTGCCTGGCTGATAGAAACAGACTCTGCTCTTCCTCAATCTCAGGAAATATCACCGTCTTATCAAAACAGTTGATATAAACTCGGTTAAACACCAACCAGTTCATACCCAAGATAACGTCAATCTGCACTAATGGAAGACACACAAGGTCTATCCCAAAATCTCTACCAAAAATATTCAAAGGACAACTCAAACAAATCGAAGTAGTAGTCACTGAACCCTTTGTAGGAGTGTCAATCACCATACTTCCACGCATCTCAGATATCTCTAACTTAAGCTTCACAGCACAATCCACAGATATAAAAGAATGAGTAGCACCTGTGTGAATAATAGCTATAAGAGGAAAGCCATTAATATAACACGTACCTCTGATCAAACGATCATCTGCAGAAGTCTCAGAACCTGATAGAGCAAAAACCTTGCCTCCTGACTGATTCTCCTTCTTCGGCTTAGGACACTGGGGACTGATATGACCCAACTCTCCACAGTTGAAACAAGTTACAGTCTTCAATCGGCACTCTGCAGCCAAGTGACCACCTTTCCCACACTTGAAACACTTCATCTCAGCACTGGTACACTCATGAACACGATGTCCAGTCCGACCACATCTATAACACTTAGCAGGAGCACTAGAGTCTCCCCCACTAGGCCTCTTCATGCCACTCTGCTTCTGAAAACCTTTGCCAGCTGCATACGGTTTTCCACGATCCATCTGATTCTTACCCTTCCTATCAACCCTCTGCTGATAGCTCTCTGCTCTAGCCTTGGAATCCTGTTCAAAAATTCTGCAACAGTCAACCAAGTCAGAAAACACCCTGATCCTCTGATATCCAATAGCTTGTTTGATCTCAGGACGCAACCCGTTCTCAAACTTCACACATTTCGAAAATTCTCCAGCAGCCTCATTATAGGGAGTATAGTACTTTGACAACTCGGTGAACTTCGCAGCATACTCAGTAACCGACCTGTTACCCTGCTTCAATTCCAAAAACTCTATCTCTTTCTTTCCTCTGACATCTTCTGGAAAATACTTTCTCAGGAACCTTTCCCTGAACACAGCCCAAGTGATCTCAGTATTCCCAGCAGATTCCAACTCAGTGCGGGTAGCAACCCACCAATCATCAGCTTCCTCTGACAGCATATGTGTACCGAACCTGACCTTCTGGTTATCAGCACACTCAGTTACTCTGAAGATCCTCTCGATCTCCTTCAACCACTTCTGAGCACCATCTGGATCGTATGCTCCCTTGAACATTGGAGGATTGTTCTTCTGGAACTCACTCAGTTGACGAGCAGCTCCCATTCCTACAACATTTGGATTCCCTCCAAGTACTCCAGCCAGCATACCCAGAGCCTCAGCAATCGCAGCATCATCTCTACCTCTTCCAGCCATCTCTATTCTGAAAACCCAACAACTAAAACAATGAGTACTGATAGGGTTACACAACACCTATCCCGTACAGGGGAAACAGAATAATTACGACTCGACTCGACCGACTATGCTCTGATACCACTAATGTAACACCCTTCTAAATACCCCAAAATATTTAATTTAAAATAATAACCTATCAATCAGAGTAATTATGCCCCGAAGGGTGTCACATAATCATTTCACAACATTTATCAAAACATCCTGTCATGCTCATTTATTTATCAAATAAAACAGTTGCATAATACGCAGCGGAATAGAATTCAACATCAGCATGAGACATGTAACACCATACATGTAAACTAATTCAACAATTTCCAACAATACAATGAAAAGGTTCCCTCCCGATGTTACATCTACCAGAGCATGACCCATAGGACACTACTATAGACTCCAAGCGTTAGCTTCTATTCAACTCATTTCTCGTTACCTGAAAAATAGGTTGTAAGGGTGAGTTCCTCAATCAATATAATAAGCATTATAGAACAACATGTAATGCTAAGTAAATAACACATCAATTCACCCTAACCAGACTACGCATTCATCAACGGCAATATCCGTCCAAACATCATATTCAACAATAATATATATCATATGTATAATCCTCAAACCATATTCAACACCAACAACACAACACAACGATTTACTCACTAATTCCTCACAATGGGAATTAGCTACAGCCCCACAGGCTATGCCATGCATTCATTATGCAATGAGACTCCATGAAATGCGGTACCGACTCTTCTCGAACATATAGTTCAAGCTCACCGATCAAATCCAGATACGGCTACTAAGCTCACTAGTCCCACTCATTGAGATCTAATGCCTCACTCACTAATTCCTCACCATGGGAATTAGCTACAGCCCCAAAGGCTAGACTATGCACACTAATCATCTAGTATGCAAACATCAACAACAATTCACAACTCACTAATTCCTCACCATGGGAATCAGCTACAGCCCCAAAGGCTAAACTACGCATGCTAATCACCTAGCAATACAACATCAACAACAACTCAAGAACAGACACATGCTCGCACTCTACGCCATCGAATAGTCTATTCACAACTGCATACATTCACAACATCATGCATAATATATACATTCACCGCATCATATACATCATTATACATCAGCAATATTTCATCACATAAGCATGTCAGATTATGCCAAACAACAACCACAATATTAGTACATTTCAATATTGCACATACTGCTCAAAACAGCGGGAATTTATCCCTATTACACCATAGGCAACATAGGCCAACCCTCAATTAGGTACACAACAATTAAAACAACAATTTTTCACTTCTGCAACAGTGTTAACCGGTTAACGCCCTGGGTTAACCGGTTAACGCAGGCAAAACTCACTTTCTGGCAACACGCAACAGTGTTAACCGGTTAACGCCCTGGGTTAACCGGTTAACGCAGGCAAAACTCAATATTTTCACATTTCAGTACAGTGTTAACCGTTAACACCCTGGTTAACCGGTTAACGCAGACCAAACAACAATTCCTGCGCTAACACACGGCAGAATGCAGAATTCCGCCGTTGGAGGACTTCCGGACCTCCGATTCCGATTCCGTAAAAAGCTATACGATCGGAAAATCATTACTCACACAAATACCGATTTAATTTCAACTTTCAGCACAGTTCATCCAACATCATTTCAACATTTACAAATCCCAATTAGGGTCAAATCAACGGCTTATCACTACCCATGACATACTATCCCAAAATACCCATTAATCGACGATAAACCCCCCTTACCTTAACGATCCGGCAGAATCTTTGAGCTTCAAGCTTTCGTTCTCCAACCTTTGCTCTTCAGCTCCTCTTCTCTGCCCTTTTTCCCTTTTCTCTCACGATGCTTCTCTGTTCTGTTTTCACGTGAAATGCTTTTCCAAAATGAGAACTTTTCCTTATTCCAACATATATATACTGTCCAATAGTAATAATCCAAAAATAATAATAATAAAATTTCCAATTATTTAATTAAATTAATAATTAAATTATTAACTCAATTCAAATAATTATTTTATTATTATTGGGGTGTTACATTGTATCCGTGATAAATGTCCGGGATGGGCTTAAAGATGCCATCATTTAGGAGGATGTCAGAATGCTTATCAGAATGAACATTCATATGGGTTATATCTGAAAGATGCATCTGAATCTCAAATGTAACCGATGAGGGTGTCTATCTGAATGAACCTTTATTTTGACTGTATCGGGAGGATAATTAACCTGAAAAAAAGTTAGCCTCATGCCATGTCATGATGCATGAGATGTTTTATGCTTTTGAAAATGAATGCGAACATTGCATGCATGTATATGATGTGAAATGATGCATGAATGAATTATGCGTCTGAAAAACTTTGCCAGGGGAAAATAAATCCCCATATTCTGGTTGGAGATATTTGTATTGATGGCCCTTTCTTAGCTGGGGATATTTGATTTCTAGTCTGATGGTAGAAATATTCAACAGGACCTGGCTGGGGATAAAAGAGATGACCAGTCTGTCTAGTAATGCCAATTTCTCTGGGAAATAACTGGTTTTGCTGGGGAACAGGATTAGCAATCGGATTCATCGGAAAGCATGGTTAGACTTTATCCTCGACCCTAAAGACTTTTAGTAACTGCTATTTCTATTTTATGCATGTATTTTTGATAAACATCAATCATGTTCAAATGCATATATTAATTCGAATTAAATCAATGGACGTTTATGCAAACAAAACAGAGAAAATACAACAAAAGCATCTTTTTGGAAATTAAATTGTATTGATTTTGAAAGAGGGCCTGTGAATAGGCAATTTGAGTACAAGGAGACAGAAATCCTTGTAAGAGGAAATTGTCAAGAAAACAAAGAAAAAGCTATGAAGAAAAAGTCCTATTGATCTTAATTCCACTACTGTCATTATGTCTTCAAGCCTCTCATCTCCTGCTGTCGGATAGAAGTGATTGGCTTGCTCAGTCCCTTTGACTTGGGTGAAGTTGACCGAGAACGGGACATAGTCATACGTTTTAATCCCTAATTTTTGCCTGGACCGCCTTTTCAGGTTTTCAGTCCACCAGGATACCCTTTTTTGCCCAAGCCGCCTTTTCAGGTTTTCGACTTGCCGGGTGTACATTTTTATATGTTTATCCCTAATTTTTGCCCGAACCCTTTTGGTTCGCCGGGATGCCCTTACTTTTGCCTAGATACGTCGACCTAGCGGGTCTCTTTTATGCGTAGTATTTTTTAACTATGTCTGCGTTCACAGGATGTGGGAAGTCTTCGCCATCCATTGTAGCAAGCATCATGGCTCCACCAGAGAATACCTTCTTAACTACAAATGGCCCTTCGTATGTGGGAGTCCATTTGCCTCTAGAATCACCTTGTGGTAGAATGATACGCTTTATTACCAAGTCGCCAATTTGATATACCTGTCTCTTGACCTTTTTATTAAACGCCTGGGTCATGCGCTTCTGATATATCTGCCCATGACAAACAGCCGCAACTCTCTTTTCATCAATCAAATTTATCTGATCGAGTCGAGTCTGGATCCATTCATCTTCATCTAAGCCCGCCTCTTTCATAATTCTTAGAGAGGGAATCTGAACTTCCACTGGTAAAATGGCTTCCATTCCGTAGACTAAAGAGAAAGGAGTTGCCCCTGTCGAAGTGCGTAATGAAGTGCGATAACCATGAAGAGCAAATGGTAACATCTCATGCCAGTCTTTGTATGTTACTGTCATCTTTTGTATAATCTTCTTAATATTCTTATTAGCAGCTTCTACGACGCCATTCATCTTTGGCCGGTACGGAGAAGAGTTATGGTGTTTTATTTTGAACTGCGTGCAGAGTTCAGTGATCATCTTGTTGTTCAAATTAGTACCATTATCAGTGATGACTCTTTCAGGGATGCCATACCGACAAATAAGACTATTATTGATAAACCGTGCCACCACATTTTTGGTGACAGAAGCAAATGAGGCTGCCTCTACCCACTTCGTAAAGTAATCAATAGCAACAAGAATGAAACGATGTCCATTAGAAGCAGTAGGTTTAATCTCTCCAATCATATCAATGCCCCACATTGCAAAGGGCCAAGGTGTTGTCAATATGTTCAATGGAGCAGGAGGTACATGTACTTTGTCCGCATAGATCTGGCACTTGTGACAAGTTCTGGAGTGATGGTGGCAATCAGCTTCCATGGTGGACCAATAATACCCTGATCTCAGAATCTTCTTGGCCATCGTATGTCCACTAGAATGAGTCCCAAAAATACCGTCATCTATGTCTTCCATAATCTTTTCTGCTTCCTTTTTATCCATACAGCGCAGCAAAGTCGAATCATGATTACGTTTGTATAATACTCCATTACTCAAAAAGAATTTAACGGAGAACTTCCTCAGAAATTTTCTGTCATTGATGGATGCCCCCTCAGGGTATTCTTGGGTTTCTAAATATATTTTTACTTCGTGGAACCAAGGTTTCTCTTCTACTTCATCAGTATTAAGTTCATAACAATATGCTGGTTCATCTAATCGTTCAACGGTGATCATGGGAGCTTCATTGTCCCATCTGACTCTGAACATAGATGACATGGTAGCCAATGCGTCCGCCAACTGATTCTCTTCTCGTGGAATATGTTCGAATGTAATCTCTTCAAAGTATGGGATTAATGTCAACACCCGCTCACGATAAGGGATGAGATTCGGATGTTTAGTGTCCCATTCTCCTTTGATCTGACTGATTACTAAGGCTGAGTCTCCATACACACTCAAAAACTTGTTTCTCAGGTCTATAGCAGCCTTGAGTCCCAAAATACATGCTTCATATTCAGCCATATTGTTGGTGCAATCAAAACATAGTCTAGCAGTGAAAGGCGTATGGCAACCCCTGGGAGAAATAATTACAACACCAACACCATTGCCCAATGCATTAGAAGATCCATCAAAAACCATGGTCCATCGGGATCCCAGTTCGGGTCCTTCATCTGGTCCAGGTTCTTTATAATCAGTAACAAGCATGACATCCTCATCTGGGAACTCAAAATTCATAGATTGGTAATCATCAACTGCTTGATGAGCCAAATGATCAGCTAACACGCTTCCTTTGATTGCTTTCTGAGTAGTATATTGGATATCATACTCTGTTAAAATCATATGCCATCTTGCTATTCTTCCGGAGAGGGCAGGTTTCTCAAATATATATTTGATAGGATCCATCTTAGAAATTAATAAAGTGGTATGATTCAACATATACTGTCTTAGTCGGCAAGCAGCCCAAGCCAAAGCACAGCAAGTTTTCTCGAGCAATGAGTATCTTGTTTCACAGTCAATAAACTTTTTGCTAAGGTAGTATATGGCATGCTCTTTTCGACCAGACTCGTCATGTTGCCCCAACACACACCCCATTGAATTTTCTAACACGGTCAAATACATGATTAGAGGTCTTCCTTCAACTGGTGGCATCAGAATTGGAGGTTCTTGGAGATACTTCTTGATTTTGTCAAAAGCTTCTTGACATTCATCATTCCATATCATCTCTTGATTTTTCCTCAGTAATTTGAAGATGGGTTTGCAGGTAGCAGTCAAATGGGAGATAAATCGGGCAATGTAATTCAAGCGTCCCAAGAAACCTCTGACTTCTTTATCTGTACGGGGAACTGGCATTTCTTGAATGGCTCTCACCTTATCCGGGTCAACCTCAATCCCTTTACCACTGACAATAAAGCCCAAGAGTTTACCGGATCTTACTTCAAAGGTGCATTTGTTCGGGTTCAATCTCAACTTGTACCTCTTCAACCTCTCAAACAGTTTGTATAAATGATCGAGATGTTCTTCTTCAGTATGAGATCTGGCTATCATGTCATCCACATATACCTCTATTTCATGATGGATCATATCATGGAACAAAACCACCATAGCACGCTGGTATGTCGCCCTTGCATTCTTTAAACCGAATGGCATTACTTTGTAACAGAAAGTGCCCCATTGCGTCACAAACGTAGTTTTCTCCATGTCTTCAGGTGCCATCTTAATCTGGTTATAACCTGAGAATCCATCCATGAATGAGAATACCTTGTGTTGAGCGGTGTTATCTATCAGAACATCAATGTGCGGAAGTGGAAAGTCATCTTTGGGACTCGCTTTATTCAAATCTCTGTAATCTACACACATTCGCACCTTACCATCCTTCTTTGGAACTGGTACCACATTAACAACCCATTGAGGATAAGAAGTAACAACTAGAAAACCTGCATCAAATTGTTTCATAACCTCGGCTTTGATTTTCTCAGACATTTCAGGACGCATGCGACGAACCTTTTGCTTAATAGGATGACAATCTTCCTTCATTGGCAAACGATGCACTACTATATCAATATCCAGTCCTGGCATGTCTTCATAAGACCAAGCAAAAATCTCTACATAGTCATGTAACATCTTAATCAATCTTTCTTTGACACTGTTTCCCAAGCCTGCTCCTATTTTGATTTCTTTCTTGTCTACTTCAGTACCCAGATTTATAACTTCAATTGATTCCTCATGCGGCTGTATAGTCTTTTCTTCTTGTAGTAACAGTTTGGCAAGCTCTCCAGGTACTTCACAATCTTCCTCACTTCCATCCTCGGCTTGGTAGATCGGATTTTCAAAGTCATAATGAACAGTAGCAGAATTATTATCAACAGGATCCAGAGTGGATATGGATCTACAATTTGTTACGTGAGTGTGTGTAAGAAAGCATAGCTTGTTTAAAAGATGACAGGAAAGATAAAGAGCGCAATATTTGAATGCAAAAAGTCCATTGATTTATTGAATGTGAATATGCTTATGAAAATGACAAAACCCTTAACAAATTAGCTATTTGTGCCCCGGGCATGGACACGATGCTCTAAGAAGTTCAATAGTAAAAATTAAAAATTTGCAACACTAAAATAGGCAATAACAATTACTCCTGACTAAAGGAAATCGAGATAGTGTCTTCAGCCTTCCAATTATTGAGTTCGTCACCAATCGTTGGGAAAATCCAGCTATCCAGGTCGCAATCGCTATCAGCATCTTCTACAGCATTAATCTGATCTTTGACTATCTTTTCAGAGCTAAACCCCAGACCAAATTTATCAGACTTATACGGTACATCGATCAGTTGACCCCAGCCAGTACGACCACCATCTTCGACCACGGCTTGAGCGTCTTTCAGAGAAATCATAGCAGGAGGAGCACGAATGACCTTGGGCACACAGGAAGTTGGCTTAAGGACAGGACTGGTCGGAGGAACTACCTCAAATGACTGAGAAGGAGTCTCAAAGAATTCACCATCCATCTCAACGTATCTGAAGGTATGCACACTACTGACAATGTACTCTTCTTCTCCACACACAGTGACAATCTTACCCTCTATTGGATACCTCAGCTTCTGATGGAGAGACGAAGCTACAGCACTTGCCCCATGAATCCAAGGGCGTCCCAGCAAGCAGGAATAGGCAGGACGGGTGTTCATTACGTGAACGGTAGTGTTGAAGACTTGAGGTCCTATCTTGATAGGGAGAACCACTTCACCATGGACACCGCTCTTCGCACCATCGTAAGCACGCACCACAACGTCACTAGGTTTCAGTTCAATGCTTTTACAGTCAAGTTTATCGAGCACAGCTTTCGGTAGCACGTTCAAAGAAGAGCCATTATCGATCAACACATGAGACAAGGTGATCCCCTTACACTCAATGGAGATATGCAGAGCTTTATTGTGATTCTTTCTTGCTGGTGTCAGGTCAGCATCGGAAAAGCCTGGGCCATTGTCAACAGCCAAGTTAGCAACATAATTTTCGAACTGATCGACAGATGTCTCCTGAGGTACATGAGCGGTCTTCAAGAATTTTATCAATCCATTGGAATGAGATTCAGAAGATAATAACAAGGATAACATCGAAATTTTAGACGGAGTATGCCCCAACTGTTCTACCACATCAAAATCACTCTTGCGGATGATTTTCAGCATTTCTTCCATTTCCTGTTTGGCAACATCTTCGGTAGTAACTTTGACTGGTGTCCTTGACTGAGAAGGATTGATTACTGGTTCCTTTCCTCGAGTTTCAGGGACGCGAGGTGAGATTTCTGGAGAAAAGATCCTTCCGCTTCGAGTAATTTTATTAGTCCCAACAATGTCAACGTCATTAGGATTAGCAGAATTATCATCTTGCTTTATGCCATGGATGTAAACATCACCTTCATAATTCCACGGGATGGCTTTGCTCGAGGAATACGGTACTGGGCCAGGTGCAGTAATAATTAGGGGAGCTACCTTGGGCTCAGCAGTAATCTTCACAGGCACTCTAGTAGCGGTAATCTTCACTAGAACTTTGGACCTAGCAATCACAGATATTTCTTCAATAGGGTTTTCCACCTTAGGAATCTTTTCAAAGAGAATTGTACGATCATCCATCAGCCGTTGAATACCATTCCTCAACTTTAAGCAATCATTGGGTCGGAGTATACAGAGATCGCAATTTTCAGCACAACCTGGAAATAAACCAGCTTGCAATAAATTCTTCTTGATGATCAGGAGAGGAGATGCTAAGTCAGCTACATTAAAAATGTGAGAATTGTCATCCACAGCATTAACAGTCTTGTCATGATTAGGGATAGGAGCAGTGATGACATTAGGAGTCTCCGAAGGATCAAATTCAATTTCTCCAACGTCGATCATATCCTGAATCTTATTCTTCAACAGCCAACAATCGTTTGTATCATGCCCGGGGCTATCGGAGTGATATGCACATCTGGCATTGGGATTATAATGAGGAGAAGTAGTGTTGGGATTTGCAGGAGGATCTTTGAGGGTAATTAAATTTGCTTTTAGCATACCCTACAGTGCTTGTGCTAAAGTCATATTGATCTTCGTAAACTGTCTTCTTGGCCTGTCTTGTCTGTGTTGGAAGTTTTGAGATGGCGGTGCTGCAATCGTAACTGCTCCAACAGCATGGTCACGATTTTTCTTGTTTTGACCCCTTTGACCATACACAGCATTTGATTCGTTCCTCCCCTGATAGGACTTTTTGGTGCTTGCAGAGGTAGCCCCCTGTATCTTTCCACTTCGAATGCCACTTTCAACACGTTCACCTGTTAATATAAGTTCAGTGAAACCCGATGAGGAACTTCCCAATAAATGGCTGTAGAATGGGCCAGTCAGTGTACCCATGAACATGTCCACTAATTCTCGATCAGTCATAGGGGGTTTGACTCTGCCAGCCAAATCTCTCCAGTTTTGAGCATATTCTTTGAAGCTTTCTTTAGATACCATAGTCATATTCTGCAATTGTAGCCGAGTAGGCGCCAATTCAGAATTATACTGGTAGTGCTTGTAGAAAGCTGTCGCTAAATCAGTCCAGGTGCGGAAGTTAGAGCTCTCGAGCTGATAATACCACTCTAACTGTGTGCCAGATAGACTCTTTTGGAAGAAATGGATCCATAGCTTCCTATCAGTGGTATACGGCTGAATCTTTCTCACATAAGCTCTCAGATGCATCTGAGGACAAGATGCACCATCATACTTAGTGAAAGCGGGGACCTTGAATTTGCGGGGAATGACCACATCAGAGACCAGACCTAAGCTTTCGAAATCCAGACCGGGCGCCTTCTGACCCTTCATAGCTAGCATACGTTCTTTCAGCAACTTATACTTATCATCTTTTGGAGAGTACTGTTCATTTTCATAATCTTCATCGTTGTCCTCGGAGTTGAAGGGATCAACATTCTCCTCTTCCGAATCATTTTCTGTCTCCTCTTCTTAATCTTTCGGAATTCTAATCTTGACTCCTGCGGCCTGTCCTTTAAGCCTTCTTCCCGGGTTAATGTAACTCACAACTTTCTTGTCTTTCTTTTTCTCGAGCAAGAGAGCCTTCAGCTCCTCCTGCCCCTTGGATAAGTTCAAGATCATCTCCTGGAATTGAGCATTCTGAGTCTGGAGATCTTTGACAGTTTGTTCGAGAGCCATCTTTCTGTTTGAGAGGAAAACCGTGAGAACATTGATCCTTTAGAATACCTGTTATGCAATGTTATGTTATGCTATGCAATGTATGAAATGTTTTCAAGGACTTTTGGAATTTAACTTTGCGTAAACCACCAAAAGAGGGAAACTTTTATTAATAATTTCTTTAATCAATGTTCATTACAAAAAATAATAATAAAAATACAATGAAAGCTCAAGTCTCTCAGGGACGACTTCTTTTTGGGCGGAGATATGCATTGAGTCTTCGTTCCTCATTAAGCTGGCTGGTGAGCTCTAATACTTTCTTCCTTTCTGCACCGAACTGAGTTTCAAAAGTATCCCTTTCCTCTCTCAACTGGATCCAGGATTTCTTCAATTCTTCAACATTGGTAGGCATATTTGAATAAGGAATGATCTGAGGGGTACCTCCTTCAACTTTTGGTTCAACAATCAGAGGTCCGATTGCAAGATATGGCATGGTAAGCTCACGAGCTCTGGCGCGTACCCATCTGAGATAAGGGTCCATAGGAATAGAGTTTTTCTGTCCTAAAGTACTTCTTTTCACCATGCCCCAAGCTCGTACAAACCTTTGACGGAGACCTTGAGAGTCGTTGTCATAGTCAAACACAGTACCTTGAATAATTATTTCATGTGGACCATCTCTTCGAGCATAACCAAACTGACGTAGGGCTAAAGCTGGGTTATAAGTAATACCTCCTCTTATCCCCAGGAGTGGTACGTTAGAGAATTCTCCACAATGGTCAACGATGATAACATTTTCTTTGGGTTGGGGACACCAATGGATGTCTGAATGGGAGAGCGACATTATCCTTTGAGACCATTTCAAATTTTGCTCATTCTTCAAGACTGATTGAGGAAGGTACGAAATAAACCACCTAGATAATAAAGGTACGCAACACATGAGAGTCCCTTGCCTTTTCATAGTACGAGTGTGAAGGGAATGCAAAATGTCTCTAAGCAAGGTGGGCACAGGGTTATGAGTGAGAAATATCCTAATAGCATTTATGTCTATGAATTGATTCGGGTTAGGAAATAGCACCAAACCATAGATTAGTAGTGCTAGAACATCTTCGAAAGCATGGACATTCATAACTTTTAGGAATTCCCGGGCCTTATTTATCAGAAATTTGGCAAGTAAACCCTTAATTAGTTTCAATGTCGGACTTTGTCATGTGTAAAACCGCGACAACTTCTTCAGACTTCGGAATCTTTTCTAAACCACTGAAAGGTGTTTGATCAAGGATAGGTATCCCAAGCAGCCTGGAGAATTCTTCTAATGTGGGTACCAATTGATAATCTGGGAAGGTGAAGCAATGATGTTTAGGATCGAAGAACTGGAATAGAACTCTCATCATATCTTCTTTGAAACCGGTGGTAACTAAATTGAGGAGAGAACCATGTTTCTTGATGAACTGAGCATGATCGGGAAGCTCTGACACTAAATTCTTGAGTTGAGGAGAGATTGCTACAGGATTGATCCGGATGGTTTTCCTGGAAGCCATAGCCTGTTTAACAGAGCAAAGTTAAATCCCTAAGTCCTTGAAATGGTTAGTACAATGTCATGATGTCATGATGTTATGATGTTATGATGTTATGATGTTATGTAAGTAACAAACACAAACAAGTCACACCGCAATCATTCCTAGGTTTTAAGGCTTGCATGAGTTCCATAGGTAAGTACCCTCCCCACTGAAGTTTGGTTGGTTCCACCTGTCCTAGAATAGTAACTGGGTTCTAGAAGGATTTCAAATCATCGACCTTTCCTTAAGTCCACTTCAGTGCAACACCAAGCGGTTGACCAAAATTTCCCTAAAGTCCAATCTCAAAGAGTGTAGTATCGAGTCTCAACCAACCCCAGTCGGAACCGAAGTCAGTTATCTCACAACTTTCTAATGGCTAGGATGAGTCAATTAGGGTTCTAAAGGTCTAGTTAACGCTTTGATGACACCACGTGGACGCCAAATTTTTCCTCAAGTAAACATGAGGAACATCAAGACATCCAAAGTGTCACATTAACCGTAGCCATCATTTTAACCATTCCAGTATACGCCGGATAGTCGCGATGATCTCTTGCTACTTACCTAAGGTACACTAGATCCGGGTGTAGGATCTTTCACTCAAGCATAAAACACCCAAGCAATCCCTTAAAAGTAAATCAGACAATTCAAATAAGTGATCTTGTTTTTTTTTAAGGCAACCTCTCTTTTTAATATTCCCCAGCAGAGTCGCCAGTTCTGTCATACGGTGAACTGACTTTGGAGTTTTTGCTTTGGAAAGAAAATGTCGCGGATAGCAAGAGTCGCCACCGACTTTTCTTTTATCCAATAAGGAAAGACGGAAAAGAACAGGAAAGACCTTCATTAGATTTTGGGTTCGGGAGGTACATTATACAAAGGGAAGGTGTTAGCACCCTTTTTATCCATGGTTATCCATGGGCTCTTAATTGCTTAATCACTTATCTTTTTCTTGTCCGAAAAAGTGTTTGAGAACCGTTTAATGTTTTGAAAAGAGAGTTTAACTTTTGTAATTATTCTTGTACGAATGTATACAAAGTATTTATCTCGTTTAATTTCGAAAGCTGTTTAGAAAAATATAACTTGGCAATGATTCTAGCACGAATGTATACCAAGTGGTGATTTTCTAATAGATGTTTTGCAAAGTGTGAGGTGTGAAAAGTATTTTAAGTTGTGAGTCAGCATTTAAGAGTTATACTTAACCAAGGTCTTTATAGGTATTTCCTATCCTTAGGCGGGTAAAACTGTCCTTACTATTGAGAAGTAAGTAGTCTTATCCTTTGGATGTAAAGGGACATCGTAGGGTCGTCGATTGGTCATTGAAGGCGACATTTGTAAGGATACCTTAGCATTCGAAGGGACGATCGTCATTTAACCGTAGGCTACCACGAAGGGTCGTCGAGGGACAAAGTCATGTATTCGAAGGCAACATTCGAGGGACTATGATGATTTAACCGAAGGGTCTTTGCTAAGGGTATCTTTACATTCGCGGGACATGGTCGTTCGTAAGGCAACAAAGAGAGGGTCCAGATCATATGTTTGAAGGCAATGTAATCAGTCAAGTAATTAAAATGAATCTTCACAAGGGTATCCCACAAATAAAGTGGAATACCTAACGAACTATCTCTTCAGGAGTATGTGAACCCTCACAAAAATTCAACAAACGGGTTAGAATACCAAGTGTAGCGGTGTATTCGTCGCTATATGATTTATTGATTAAACCATAAGCAAAGCATACAAAGAAATCGAGTCGCCACCGCACTTTTATTTATCCAAAGGATTGGCTAAAAAGCGAACAAAAACCTAAGAAGTTTTACACGTAGAAAACCAATGAAAAGATCAGAGAATCTGGGTAAGGGGTAAATTACGCAATGGGAAGGTGTTAGGCACCCATCACGTCCTAGGTACTCCTAGGGAGCCCTTTTCACACTTATTGAATGAAAATGTTTATTTGTTTATGACATATTGTGCAAACATGAATGGGATGATGAGAAAAGAATATACAATTTTTATTGTTTTTGTGTTTGAACGGATGAACCCGTTGCCTACGTACCTTTCCATGAAAAGGTAAAGGATCAAAACGCCGTAGTTCGGCTAAAAGATTTCCAAAAGTGTATGAATTGATTTTAAAACAAAAGCCCTAAGGTCTTTCGTTATCCACGGGAGAAAACTCAACCTTATACAAACAACAAGTCCACCATGTGAGAAAAGCTTCGACGTACTAGAGGGGTTAACCCTGTTTTCAGTACGGAAGTCTTACAGTTCGATCACTAAGGACAAAAGGTGAGATTACCATCAACCAACTAGGATAAATCAAACCTATGGCTAATGTATGGAAACATGTTAAGAATGGACAAAGCCACAAAACAATTGAATGAGTGAAATTAATTGATTATGAGTATTCACAAATATGGTCAAAGTATGATTATGATTCAATTCAGAAAGGAGTATTAACAAAAGTGAAGTTTGAAAAGTCAAGGACTTAAGATCCAGGTTTCTAATTTGAAGAGGCATGAAGATGTTTGCACAACATGTCAAAGTTTTTGAATTAACAAGGTGAAAAGGGATTTTTGAAACAAAAGGGGTATGGATGAAGGAGTGTAAAACTTCCTAGAAGTTCACCTCTTGAAATCATATAGAAGATGATTCAAGTGTGTCCTTTGGAATAGGCAACAAAGTAAGTCAGCAAATAAAAGGCAAGGTGATACCGGATGCCATCAATGGACTTATACCAATCTCACAAACAAAAGCGGATACCGGATACCAATAAATGGATTTACACCAATCTCCTAAAACAAAACAATGATACCGGATGCCAATAAATGGTCTTACTCCAATCTCACAAACAAAAGCGGATACCGGATACCAATAAATGGATTTACACCAATCTCCTAAAACAAAACAATGATACCGGATGCCACTAAATGGACTTACTCCAATCTCACAAACAAAATAAAACATGGATGTCAGATGCCAATAAATGAACTTACTCTAATCTCCAACAGATGATCATAGGAATACTAAGGCCAACAACATGGACTTACAGTAGCATCCTCACATACAACAAACAAACAGAAGCACTAAGCAAAGAGGACATAAGTGGCCAATGACATGGTCTTACACTCAATCCCTTCCAAATCATAGGAACAATAGCCAATGAATGGACTTATAGTTGATTCCTCAATGGGCAAACTCAAACAAGTCACAAAGATATGAAATGATGATCATGCAATAATGAACAATTAATGATGATAAATGCACAAAGATATGCAAGCAAACCTGTACAGATGAATCAATCAATCAAGTCAAATAGCACCCACTATATACAAGCAATTAGGCTCAAGCAAGGGTTAGACTTTAAAGTCAACTGGAATGGGGTAAATGGTGCTCTTAACCTTAACATTGAGGGTTAAGGTGAATCAGATGAAAGGATATGAGGGGTGTACCTCATCACTCTTATCCCTGGTCAGGGAGAGTATTGAATATCAAAAGGTGTGGGAGTTCAGAAAGTTGGAACTCTCTCCACAAGTTAATGACTCTATAGATCTTGGGTTAGGATCCACAATGCTTCAACATGTAATGTGAGCAAAGGGAAGACACACAGAATAGTAGGAGACGGACTACACATCTCTTCTATCTACCAATTGCCTTATCAAAAGGACTTTTCCTGCTTGGGGACAAAGATAAACAATCACAAACATTGCCTCTTAAGGAGGACTTCAGACAGGTGCCTGGCTAAGTAACAAGCCAGGTCTTCCAGACTACATGAAGAAGAAGGTGTTATACCTCAATGCTAATGCTATCAAGCAAAGCAAAAGCAAGTTCACAAAGGAACTATAGCAACTAATGTACCTGAAATCAATCAAATATAATCAGTACACCAATCACAAAGTCAAAACAGACAAGATATGGGCCAACAGTCAACACAATCAATCACATGTGCAAAGCACAAGCTCAAATCAAATGAGCTAGAGGCATCCTACAAAACAAACCAAGTTAGTCCATGACAATCAAATAAACCAAACTCAATCAACTTGAATTAATTTCCTTAAAGCAATTGCTTCTTAACCTGAAAATCAAACTCAAACACGAGAAGTAGACCACTAGAACAAAGCCTAGGGTCAAAGGAGGAGAAATAAACCAAAACAGAACATGAAAGTTGATCAAAATCAAGATTAATCAAATAAGAACAAAGTCCAATTGGTCTCATATCAAAACTATGCACCAAAATCATTTCATAAACAAATCATGTCAAAGTGGCAAGTTGGAATCACATTGGAGCAAACAGAATGATCACAAGCATACCAATACCAAAATGGCTCAATAAATTCCAAGAAAAATCATGTCCAACCCGAACACATTCAATGAGCAACATACCAAAAATCATAGCATTTGGATAAGTGGAAGTAAGGAAATTAAATTCATCAAGTCATGGTATGCAAATATAAGCTTATACAAAGCACCAAATCATGCACCAACTTTAAGCAAGCATAAAACAGAAACCAAACATGATAAATGAATGAAACCAAAGCCATGGCAAACTTCAAGATGTCTAGAATGCATATGCCAAATTTTAGGTCCATCTAATAAACACCAAGGATTTCACAAATCATATGAGATCATGACTCACAAAAGGTCCACAATTGGTCACACAGAGGGAAAATTCTCAAACAAATAGAAAATGCATTCAAAAATTCCAGGAAAAATCACGAGCATACTTAACATCCATAGGTATCAACATGCAAAAATCCAGATCAATTCAAGTTCAATAAGCATGGCAAATAAAATCAAGAAGTTAGACAAGAAATGGTGTGACACACATTGTCACACACCCAAAGATCACATCATATCTCCACATCCAGACATGCAAAAATCACAAACCATATACCAAAATGACCAGGAATGAGTCTAGATTACACATGTAAAATTTCAAGAATTTTGGATCAACCATCATGATTTCACAAATGAAATGGCAAGCTATGTGCAAAAAATGACATGTGAGAACAAACCCTCGGCATTTTAAAAATCCAACCGTGCACAAATCTAGAAAAAATAGCCATAAAAAATTAGACATGATGATGAACAATTCACAAAAAGAATCATGTAATTTGGATTAGTATTTTTTGAGTTATCATTTTTTTAATGTGAAAGAAAAATAAAAAAATGCATGAACAAGTGTGGATGAACATGTGAAGGTAAAGTGAAAAAATGCAAAGAACATATTTGGAAATGACTGAAACGGGAATCGAACCACATGCCAATTTGAAATGTGGCGCCATGTGAAACGCAGCGTTTCATTTAATTGAAACACTGACCAATCATAAGCGGACAAATGGACCACTACATGCACACAAACAGCAAAACACATGCGCTCAGGCCAGGCAAAGATCAAAGCAAATTCTGGAAAACGAAAATGCAATGTTCATCATCATCTTCATACTGTTCATAATCATCAAGAACGAAACCTCACAGAAAGCAACAAGCAATATATCATTCAACTCGTCTTTCATCATAGATCACTAATCTAACCTTGATTTGTCCTAATTCTAACCATATTAAGAGCATCGATCAAAACAAGTCTCAACATCCAGATTTCAAATCAGCATAACTTTCTTAAAACTTAATGAAATTGCACGATTCAAGTTGCAGAATGATCTACATGCTAAGATCTACAAAAGCCATATGATAATTGTGAGAATTGGAGTGGTCGAGTTCTTACCTCTTTGAAGATGCAGATCTTGGTTCGTGCTCCTCAAGGCCTCAATTGTGCAAACAGATGCTCAATGATGTTTGGATGAATGTTTGGAAGCAAAACTTCAGCTCAAAACAGCTTGAATCTGAAGAAATTCTCAACTGCCATGTGAATATGCAAGGTTCCAATAGCCACGATCTTCAAGGATTCTCCACTATTTTGCTTCAACAGATCTTCAACACTTCCTGCAGATCAAGATTAGTACAAGAACAAGCAAAAAGAATGGTGAAATTTGATGAACAAAGTGAAAAAAGTTTGAGAGAATTTGAGAGAATTTGAGAGATTTTGAGTTTGGATCTGAGATTGTGAAGTGTTCCCCAGAATTCTGTTATGATTATTGCTTTATACCACCTGTTAATCCAGCTAGTTAAACATGATTAGCAAAATGCAATGGATTAGTGAATTAAGCATGTTAATGGAATTTGGCAAAAATGCCCTTATGCATATGTGACCAATGGAACAGTAAAATTTCACTTGCAGCAAGTCACAAATTCTGTTTTAAGGCAAATGCAATTGGTTTGGAGTGAAAATTGTGCATACTTTTCAAAATCACCTTTTTTCCCACCAAAATTCAAATGAAGTCACTTGAAAAATGCACTTTTTGTATGATGATTTTTGATGAAATGTAATGAATGATTATGATAGCTCATGTTAAATGGAGATTGCTCAAAAAAGAACCACATGAATTGGCCTTTTGATGTGAAAGTTATGCCTTGTTGAAGTTCAACTTTTCTTGACAATGATTTGATCATAACTTGCCAACCATGAATGAGAAATGGATGTTCTTGGACTTGATGGAAAGGTGAGAGCAAGATCTTCAACTTTTATGTTGGACAAAATTTGATTTGAAGCTTTCTTGGACATGTAAATTTGAGGAGAAGACCTTTCCATTTTTGGCAGTTTGAAATTACAGGTCACTTACTATTTTTGGCAACTTTTTGTCTGACCTCAAATCCTCCAATGATGATGTTTGAAATGTTATATGAGGCTTGTATGGACATGAATGAGACCTCTCCAAACATCTCCCACCTTCAAATCCCTGATTAAATGCACAGTTGACCACAGTTGACTTTGCTAGGGTTTTGGTTGACTGAACAATGCTTTGATGAATTTCAAGCCTCTACCACTTGAGATCTTGATTCCAAATGATGTCACAACTCATATGAATCTCTTGATGAATGATCATGGTGCCCAAATTCTTCAGAATGGCCACCATCTATGGCTCAATGGCTGCATTGACTGTCTTGACCTAATTTCTTCAACTGCAAGTAACAAGGTTAGATGACAATATTTTTGTACTTTTGGTTAGTAAACAAATGAAAAGCAATGATATACAAATGCTAGACATGCTTGGTGATCAAGAATCACACTCACAAGATAACCCACCCACTAGGAGGGAAGCAAGATATACAATGATCCTTGAGGCAATGATATGATATGATATGATGCCATGAGGGATCTTAGGGACAAAATTAGGGTCTTACAGATGCCCCTATTTAAGGTCATTCTAGCCGGAGAAATGAAGTTTAGAAATCTTCATCTCGACGCAGTAGAATGGGCTTAAATAACAGTAATTGAGACAAATTTTGGTCCCTAAGAGATCTCATGATGCAAATGTATGCATGCAAAAGACATAAACTCTATGGGGAATGTGATTCGCACAGAAGAAAAGACGATCCATCGGAGTAATACACTCACCAGGAACAGAGACTCTAACGGGACTCTTGTGGGGATAATAAAGAAAAAGAAATGCGTGAGCAGGACACGACTCTGATTTGGGAGACAAAACTGACACAGCGTGAACAAGACACGACTGGACTAGAGACCTCACTGGGGGAGTAAAGGACTCACACTGGGGAGAAGAAGCAATTCCAAAGGAAAACACTCACATTGGAAAGACTCAAGCTGACTCGCGAAATGCGCGTACTGAGGAGAACACCAATACAGCAACACAAATAGAAACACAACTCCGCTGGGGAAATCTAACAAAGACTTTCCAGGGGAAGCCAAAGGATGAGATGTTATGGGTTAGTGAGTAACAAATCCAGGAAGAATGAATATCTAAGACCGGTATACGAGTGAGAGATATCAATCAACCAAACATCTGAGAAAGACCTGAAAAAGGTACATAAACTCAGGAAAAATCTGACTCCACAGGGGACCAAGGTCATAATAGGGAGCAGACAGGAAGGAAACACCAAGGATACCGGGTTGTAGGTATGTAACAGGTGACCGACCAAGGCGTGAATTGGTGTGTGTTCCAAAACACTCATCCTCCTGAAGAAAGCTAGAAAAGCAGACTTGTTTATAGGATGGATATTTGATTCTGTAAAGAATGCAAATCTTACTCAGTTGGGGAACAAACAAAGAATCCGACAAAAGAGTGCATGAAATATATTATCTATAGCCGTCAAAACGTGGATAATATCCTCGCACGGAAGATTATCCTGAACCGGGTTGTGGGTTGTTTATAGGATAAAAATCCGAAAATGTGAATTGGTTTGTGTTCCAAGACACTCATCACCCTGAAGAAAGCTAGAACAGCAATCATGTTTATAGGATGGATATTCGATTCCACAAGGAATACGAATCTTACTCTGCGAGGAAAACAATCAAAAGATTGACCCAAGAGCGAACGAGATATAATATCCATTACCGTCAGAACGTGGATAGTATACTCAAAAGGAAGATTATCCTTAACCGGGTTGTAGGTTGTTTATAGGATAAAAAATCTGAAAATGTGAATTGGTTTGTGTTCCAAAACACTCATCATCCTGAAGAAAGCTTGAACAACAATCCGGTTTATAGGATGGATATTCGATTCTACAAAGAATACGAATCTTACTCGACTGGGGAAACACGAAAGGCTTCGACCAAAGAGCGAATGAGATATATTATTCCTAGCCGTCAAGACGTGAATAATAACCTCGAGAGGAAAATTATCCTTAACCGGGTTGTAGGTTGTTTATAGGATAAAATCCGAAAAGAAAGGCATCGGGATACCAAACTAGGTATATAAAGATGACCGATCAAAGGGAGCAACAGACATTACCAACAAGAGGGTAAATGAAAGAAGACTCGCCGGGGATACATTGATGAAAATCAATGATCCGGGGGAACACAATCACTGACAAACGGTGAAAGGACCCGCTGAGGATAAAATTGCTAGCATACGGCAAGTATCCACAAAAGACTTGCTGGGGATATGAGTGTTTATTCAAGCAACTCATCCAAGAGAAGGAAAATCAACATCGAATACTGGATGAAGATAACCACAAAGAGGGGATTACATCTACCAAAAAAATTGGATAGAAAACCACAGAAGAGTAACTGTCATCGGTTGGGATGAACAACAAAGTTAACTCTGCTAGGGGAGAAAACAGGGTTTATAGCTACCGGTTAGTAGGTAGAAAACCGCAAAGATAGGACTTACGACTGCTGGTTTGTAGGCAGAAGGCCAAAAGTTCCACTGAGGATAAGCTGAAAGAGCGCCGGTTTGTAAGCAACTATTCATTTATACCACAGGGAAGCACGAGAGACAGTTGAAAAATGCCAATTTAGGATCGAACCAAAAAGGCGGACTGAATCAAGACTCGTCCTGATGAGGATATAACTCAAAAGGGAAAACCCGTCCCAATGTGTGTTGGGAGGGAACGGAAGTAACCGTCATCCACGAGGATGTATCTCAGTGGGGAAATGGCAGGAAAAGATATACACTTTCTGCTTAAGGGCCGACTCTATTTTGAGAGATTTAAACACCCGACTTCTGCTTAGGGAGATCTATAAAGGAGATCTATATCGCCAAGCAGGAAACAACAAACAAAAGATATATGGCAAAAATGCAACATGAATATCTGTATGTTTATGATTATGCATGAATATGCGTGATTTATGTTTGATGAATGCTGACAAAACAGATAATTCTAACACAAACAGGACCAGGAATCAAACATCCGGTACTATACTTCCAGGGAGAACCAAGGAGGTCCAACTGGAAAGCCAATCTGCTGGAGATCTTCAAGCTGAAAAGCAAAGATCTGCGGGGGCAAAAGATCGAAGATATCACGAAATCTCTGAGTGATGGATCAACAAATAATCCAACTGAGGTACAGAAAGTCACAACAGGCATAAACAGCCACAAAGACAAATCTGTCGGGGAATGGGAGAAATCCCAAAACATCTGCAGGGGAACAAGAGCTCACTGCACAGGCGAGAACTGCCACGAAAGCAACTCCAAATAACTCCACTGGGGAACAACCCACTAAGGGAGAACAGATCATCCACGTAGAATCCAACTGCACAAGCAACTCTACTTGGGGATGATACCAGTATTCCATCGGGGAACAACCCACTGAGGAGGAAGAAAAGATCACACAAGTAGATTCTGCAATAAGCCACTCTACTGGGGATCAAGAGCAACAGGAAATCAGCCCAGTCTACGGATGATAGACTACCAATCAACCCTACTGGGGGAACAGAGGTTTCAACTCTGACGGAGATACTGAGGGAATCACATATACAATCCTGACTCTATCGAGGATATCCATTCTTGGGGATTTTGCATAAACACAATCCTCCAAGCCACAAATCTGCTGACGAATCCACTGGGGATATTCACTGAGGAACCCACTGGGATAGGGAGGAGAGCTGGAGATCAACCACCAACTGCTGACTCTTCCGAGGAACCACACCCACAACTGCTGAGGAGGAAATAAACACTGCTCTGCTGAAGGGCGATAAGAGGTAAAAACCTCGACAAATGCTCTGACGGAGAGATAGCAACAACTCTGCTAGCGACCTTTCCGGGGAAGAGAGTAAAATACCGGGCATTACCCACCGATTTACTGAGTCTTCCAGAAAACGACTGTGCTGAGGATAGAGACAACTCCGCTGGCAACTGCACTAGGGAGCGACGGGGTACCGGGCTTCAAACCACTGACCACAAAATCTTCTGAAAAGGGAAACAACCATGCTGAGGAGAGACTACTGCCGGAGAAGCAACTGAGTCTTCAACAAACACTCTACTGCTTAGGGAACAACCCCAACAACAAAAGCAGGAGAAAGAGGATACAGCCAAACCAGGAATATGAACAAATGTCTTACCTGTTGGAGATCATGCCACCCTTGGGAGAGCATTGAGAAATTCTTAAGTACCCTTTCATCATTGTGAATGTTCACTTTGTTCAAAACAACAAATTTTGAAAATTTTATTTGTTTAAAACAATGACATTTTATCAATTAAAACATGCAAAACATTTGTTGAATTGAAACAAATAAGAGTGCAAATAATTGGATAAAAAGCTCAAATTTATTTGATGGAATGGTAGCCTGCAAATGGCAAGACTCCATAGATATGTACAAATTTGAAATCAGTGATATATATTGGAAGAGGGCTACATTGAACATAATGATCCTTTCTCTACCAATTTGAATCTCGATGTATTCGAAGCTTCAGTTGACGACGAATCGAGAATCTCTGACAAACAGACAGCTGCGGAACAGAAAGTCTTGTCAGGATGCAGTTACTTGCCAAATCCCTAATTTTTGCCTAGATTTCCCCAGAGTGAGGTACTCAATCTAGCGGGATGCAAATATACTTTTTTTCAAAGTCTCTAACTTTTGCCTGGATCACCCTTTCGGGTTCTCCACCGAGACGCTCATTTTTGCCTAAGCCGCCCTTCCGGGTTTTCAACTTAGCGAGCTATTCTGTTTTTCATTTGCATATACTTTTTTTTAGGCAAAGTATTTCTTGACTGCATCTGAATTCACAGGACGAGTGAAATCCTCCCCATCCATTGTTGTAAGCATCAAAGCTCCTCCTGAAAAGGCTCTCTTAACAACATATGGACCCTCGTAGTTCGGAGTCCACTTGCCCCTGGAATCGGGCGCGAAAGAAAAGACTTTCTTGAGCACGAGGTCACCTTCTCGGAACACACGAGGCTTGACCTTCTTATCGAATGCTTTCTTCATTCTCTGCTGATATAACTGACCATGGC
Organism: Lathyrus oleraceus; assembly: GCF_024323335.1. NCBI lineage: Eukaryota > Viridiplantae > Streptophyta > Magnoliopsida > Fabales > Fabaceae > Lathyrus > Lathyrus oleraceus. The sequence continues at coordinate 106,911,546 of NC_066579.1, forward strand.
ACATGGCAGTTAATCGCTTCTCTTCAATCAAATTCATTTGGTCATAACGACTCTGAATCCACTCAGCATCAGTCAACTTGGCTTCCATCAAGACTCGCATTGATGGGATCTCCACCTCTACTGGGAGAACAGCTTCCATGCCGTAAACAAGAGAGAAAGGGGTTGCCCCTGTTGAAGTGCGGACAGATGTACGATAACCATGAAAAGCAAATGGCAGCATCTCATGCCAATCTTTGTACGTAACTGTCATCTTCTGGATAATCTTCTTGATATTCTTGTTAGCAGCTTCAACAACCCCATTCATCTTAGGTCTGTAAGGAGAGGAATTATGGTGTGCAATCTTGAATTCAGCGCACAACTCATCCATCATCTTATTATTCAGATTAGATCCATTATCAGTAATGATATTATATGGCACACCATAACGGCAAATCAGCTGGTTCTTGATAAACTTCACAACCACCTGTCTTGTCACATTCGCATACGAAGCGGCTTCAACCCATTTGGTGAAGTAGTCAATTGCTACGAGAATAAACCTGTGTCCATTGGACGCTTTTGGTTCAATCATGTCGATCATGTCAATTCCCCACATAGAGAAAGGCCATGGTGATGAAATCATATTCAGAAGTGTCGGAGGAATATGAATCTTATCCGCATAAATCTGACACTTGTGGCATTTCTTCACATACTTGCATCAGTCAGACTCCATTGTCAGCCAATAGTAGCCTGCTCTCAACATTTTTCTAGCCATGGCATGTCCATTGGAATGAGTACCAAATGAACCCTCATGGACCTCAGTCATCAACAGGTTTGCTTCGTGTCTATCCACGCATCTGAGCAAAACCATGTCAAAATTTCTCTTGTACAACACTTCACCACTGAGGTAGAAACTGCCTGACAACCTTCTCAGGGTTTTCCTATCTTTCACAGATGCCCCAGGCGGGTAGACCTGGTTCTGGAGGAAATTCTTGATATCAAAATACCAAGGCTTGTCATCATTCGCTTCTTCTACTGCAAACACGTGAGCCGGTCTATCCAGGCGCATCACGGCAATATTGGGAACTTCATTCCAATACTTCACAACAATCATTGAAGCAAGCGTAGCAAGAGCATCTGCCACCCGATTATCCTCTCGAGGGATATGATGAAAGTCAACTTCTATAAAGAACGTTGAAATCCTTCTTGCATAATCTCTGTACGGAATGAGACTTGGCTGATTCGTCTCCCATTCACCCTTGATCTGATTAACAACTAGGGCCGAATCACCATACACATCAAGATGCTTGATTCTCAAATCAATACATTCTTCAAGTCCCATAATACAGGCCTCGTACTCAGCCATATTATTCGTGCATTTGAAAGTTAGCCTTGCTGTAAGCGGAATATGTGTACCATGAGGAGTAATGATTATTGCCCCAATTCCATTTCCGTACTGATTCACAGCGCCATCAAACACCATCGTCCATCTGGAACCAGGTTCCGGACCTTCATCAAGTGTAGGCTCATCACAATCTTTCATTTTCAAATATAGAATCTCCTCATCTGGGAAGTCATACTGAACTGACTGATGATCTTCAATCGGCTGGTGCGCTAAATGGTCAGCCAAGATACTACCTTTGATAGCTTTCTGAGCTCAATACTCAATATCATACTCAGACAACAGCATCTGCCAACGGGCAATCCTCCCAGTTAAAGCAGGCTTTTCGAAAATATACTTAATTGGATCCATTCTGGATATCAACCAAGTGGTATGATTTATCATGTACTGGCGCAAACGCTTAGCGGCCCAAGCCAAAGCACAACACGTCTTCTCAAGCATAGAGTATCGAGACTCACAATCAGTAAATTTCTTACTGAGGTAGTAGATAGAAGATTCTTTCTTCCCTGATTCATCTTGTTGACCGAGTACACAACCCATCGAGTCTTCAAGAACAGTCAAATACATAATCAGAGGTCTTCCTTCTACAGGCGGAGACAAGATCGGAGGTTCAAACAGATACTCTTTGATACTGTCGAAAGCTTTCTGGCAATCCTCGGTCCAATCATGAGACTGATCTTTCCGAAGGAGCTTGAATATCGGCGCACATGTGGCAGTCATGTGGGATATAAATCTGGAAATATAATTCAAGCGGCCAAGAAAACCTCGGACTTGCTTCTCAGTTTTGGGTGCAGGCATCTCCTGTATTGCTTTGACCTTTGCAGGATCAACTTCAATACCTCTTTCGCTTACCACAAAACCCAACAACTTGCCGGAACGGACTCCAAATGTACATTTGTTCGGATTCAGGCGAAGTCTAAACTTCCTCAAACGTTGAAAAAGCTTCAACAAATGCTCAACATGTTCAACTTCTGTTTGGGATTTAGCAATCATATCATCAACATAGACTTTTATCTCCTTGTGCATCATGTCATGAAACAAGGTAGTCATAGCTCGTTGATACGTGGCTCCGGCGTTCTTCAAACCGAAGGGCATCACTCGATAACAGAATGTTCCCCAAGGTGTGATGAATGTTGTCTTCTCCATATCTTCGGGTGCCATCTTGATTTGATTATATCCGGAAAATCCGTCCATAAAGGAAAAGACTTTGAATTTAGCTGTATTGTCTACCAACATATCAATGTGTGGTAGAGGGAAATCATCTTTTGGACTAGCTTTATTCAAATCTCTATAATCGACACACATACGGACTTTTCCGTCCTTCTTAGGAACAGGCACAATATTGGCCACCCATTGAGGATATGTAGAAGTCACCAGAAACCCCGCATCAATTTGCTTCTGAACTTCCTCTTTGATCTTCACTGCCATATCTGGATGAGTTCTTCTAAGCTTCTGCTTCACAGGCACGCACTCAGGCTTCAAAGGCAGGAAATGTTGCACAATATCTGTATCTAAACCCGGAATGTCTTCATATGACCAAGCAAAGATATCTGAATATTCTCGTAGCAAACTGATCAAATCTTCCTTGATAGACTCTTCAAGAAGTGCCCCGATCTTCACCATACGAACACAATCCTCAGACCCCAAGTTGACTGTTTCCAGATCTTCAAGGTGCGGCTAAATGATCTTCTTCTCGTGCTCAAGGAGACGGGTAATCTCATCAGGAATCCCTTCAACATCATCTTCCTCTGCCTCGAATACAGGGGATTCAAAATTGGGAGATGGCGTTGGATCATTATGTTCAATGGGTTTTAGGATCAACCTGCATAATGATTTTGGTTAATGAAAAACTTTAGAATTTAAACAAACAAATCATTATGCAGATGAAAAATGTTTGCTCTTATTCTTGTTTTTATGGGTTTTTTGTGATCACCGATTCCATGCAAAAAGCAAAAAGTGAAAACAAATGGAAAAACAAATGTTTAACAATGCATTAATTGAATGAAATATCATTGTATATATGCTTTGCCAACAATGTCATCACTTCTCCTTTTGGCATGGGAGAAGGGTTTTGAACAAAGTGAACAAATTACGCTGACTTATGAATGACCGTAGGAACATCCACAGCGACCCAATTATGGCAGATACCACCAGGTATGACAAAGTTGTCCAGATCCTCTGCATCCTCTTCCAAGATAGCAGCAGCTTCTTCCTCAGGTTGATCGTCATGGATGAAACCTCCACTTTCGAACAAACCTTGCTCATTATATGCCCCAGAACAGTAGCCAATGCCAGCCCGGGATCTATTGTCTTCAAGCTCAATCACCTTCCCTAAACCAGCAACTGCACCACACTCAATGGCCAGTTTTGCATCTTTGTAGGAAGCAAATGAAGGAGACTTCTTCTCAATTGGTTCATCAATAGATAAAGCTTGGAAAGGAGTTCCAACTTCATCCTCAGCATCAATGTATGAGAAAGAAGACAGGTGGCTAACCAGGAATAAATCCATCAAAAGCACTCTGTCTAGCAAATTATTCTTGAGTTCACAGTTCTCTTGTTTAACATGATCCATCAATCTCGGACGGGTTGGTTCTGGTATAGTATCGACGAAGTGCGTCTTCAAAATAAATGAAGAGCAACAGGGATCAAACCACAGGACCAGAAGCTGAGAACGACGCCTGCTTATGCAAATGATGCGTGCAATGCTCGTGCAGATGATTTGTTTTTATTTCAAAGGAACTCAAGGGTTTTTCTTGCAAATTTTGAAATATTAACATTTTGATCGTATATGAGAATATCTCATCAGATACATCAGGTAAAAAAAAAATTCCGGTTTTTTCCATGTTTGAAATTTTTTGCAAATAAACTCCTTTGAGTTCCTTGAAAATTTTCTTTTTATCTGATGATATGGATGCAGATGAATGCATGAATGTATGAATGCAGCAATCACACTCAAGGATCAAGCAAGGCACACCAAACAAAGGTCATGGGAAAGCTCATTGCATCCCTAATATCAATCATCCATTTTGGTGGATTTAGGTTTTCACCTTATCAACACCCAAGTTCCAATGATATTAACGGTACATGAACCGGCTCAAACATCCTTAATATCAACCATCCATTTTGGCGGATTATGGTTTTCACCTTATCAACACCCAAGTTCCATTGATATTAAGGTTGTCTGAACGACTCAACCATGAATCACGGGTTTGCTGAGAGTCACGAGCATGGAGTCTCGGTTAAGAACCACCCCAAGGGAGTGTACTAGGGTTTAAACCTGCCAGACATGTTCTACCAGAGGTTCCCATAATCATCGTCCCATCTTTCGGATATTATCGGAGGAACGAATACTCGTATTCCAAAAATATTCTCAAGAGAGACTCCTATGAGTGTAGTATCGCGTAACAATCGCATCAGATCTTACATCTGAACGACCTCCGCACTACGTCCTAAAATAGGCCAAGATGGGTTTGGTAAACTAAGGTCCTTGGCTTCTAAGGCACCTGATTGAAAGAATAATGCCTAACCACAAATAACTTGTGTGACATTATTAATCCAACATGACCTCCACCAAGTGAATGGACTCGCAAGTCAACTGGCTAAGGAATACTCCACACCAGTCAACAAGACTATGCTATTCTCCTATCCTAGAGTGCACTCGAGTTCGGGTATAGAACTCATCTCACAAAGATCACCAAAGCAAACAACAATTGTATATCACCAAAGCAAACAGCAATTGTATATCAAGCAATTCAAACATTACAATCAATACAGTTATCCCAAATTGTACAAAAATATGTCAAATAACACATAAACAAATATCATACAACAAGGGTGAAAAGTAGGCAAAACCACCAGGGAAGGTCTAATGTTTTCCCCAGCAGAGTCGCCACTTTTCTGTAGCGGTGTATTCGTCGCTATATGATTTATTGATTAAACCATAAGCAAAGCATACAAAGAAATCGAGTCGCCACCGCACTTTTATTTATCCAAAGGATTGGCTAAAAAGCGAACAAAAGCCTAAGAAGTTTTACACATAGAAAACCAATGAAAAGATCAGAGAATCTGGGTAAGGGGTAAATTACGCAATGGGAAGGTGTTAGGCACCCATCACGTCCTAGGTACTCCTAGGGAGCCCTTTTCACACTTGTTGAATGAAAATGTTTATTTGTTTATGACATATTGTGCAAACATGAATGGGATGATGAGAAAAGAATATACAATTTTTATTGTTTTTGTGTTTGAACGGATGAACCCGTTGCCTACGTACCTTTCCATGAAAAGGTAAAGGATCAAAACGCCGTAGTTCGGCTAAAAGATTTCCAAAAGTGTGTGAATTGATTTTAAAACAAAAGCCCTAAGGTCTTTCGTTATCCACGGGAGAAAACTCAACCTTATACAAACAACAAGTCCACCATGTGAGAAAAGCTTCGACGTACTAGAGGGGTTAACCCTGTTTTCAGTACGGAAGTCTTACAGTTCGATCACTAAGGACAAAAGGTGAGATTACCATCAACCAACTAGGATAAATCAAACCTATGGCTAATGTATGGAAACATGTTAAGAATGGACAAAGCCACAAAACAATTGAATGAGTGAAATTAATTGATTATGAGTATTCACAAAATATGGTCAAAGTATGATTATGATTCAATTCAGAAAGGAGTATTAACAAAAGTGAAGTTTGAAAAGTCAAGGACTTAAGATCCAGGTTTCTAATTTGAAGAGGCATGAAGATGTTTGCACAACATGTCAAAGTTTTTGAATTAACAAGGTGAAAAGGGATTTTTGAAACAAAAGGGGTATGGATGAAGGAGTGTAAAACTTCCTAGAAGTTCACCTCTTGAAATCATATAGAAGATGATTCAAGTGTGTCCTTTGGAATAGGCAACAAAGCAAGTCAGCAAATAAAAGGCAAGGTGATACCGGATGCCATCAATGGACTTATACCAATCTCACAAACAAAAGCGGATACCGGATACCAATAAATGGATTTACACCAATCTCCTAAAACAAAACAATGATACCGGATGCCAATAAATGGTCTTACTCCAATCTCACAAACAAAAGCGGATACCGGATACCAATAAATGGATTTACACCAATCTCCTAAAACAAAACAATGATACCGGATGCCACTAAATGGACTTACTCCAATCTCACAAACAAAATAAAACATGGATGTCAGATGCCAATAAATGAACTTACTCTAATCTCCAACAGATGATCATAGGAATACTAAGGCCAACAACATGGACTTACAGTAGCATCCTCACATACAACAAACAAACAGAAGCACTAAGCAAAGAGGACATAAGTGGCCAATGACATGGTCTTACACTCAATCCCTTCCAAATCATAGGAACAATAGCCAATGAATGGACTTATAGTTGATTCCTCAATGGGCAAACTCAAACAAGTCACAAAGATATGAAATGATGATCATGCAATAATGAACAATTAATGATGATAAATGCACAAAGATATGCAAGCAAACCTGTACAGATGAATCAATCAATCAAGTCAAATAGCACCCACTATATACAAGCAATTAGGCTCAAGCAAGGGTTAGACTTTAAAGTCAACTGGAATGGGGTAAATGGTGCTCTTAACCTTAACATTGAGGGTTAAGGTGAAGAAGATGAAAGGATATGAGGGGTGTACCTCATCACTCTTATCCCTGGTCAGGGAGAGTATTGAATATCAAAAGGTGTGGGAGTTCAGAAAGTTGGAACTCTCTCCACAAGTTAATGACTCTATAGATCTTGGGTTAGGATCCACAATGCTTCAACATGTAATGTGAGCAAAGGGAAGACACACAGAATAGTAGGAGATGGACTACACATCTCTTCTATCTACCAATTGCCTTATCAAAAGGACTTTTCCTGCTTGGGGACAAAGATAAACAATCACAAACATTGCCTCTTAAGGAGGACTTCAGACAGGTGCCTGGCTAAGTAACAAGCCAGGTCTTCCAGACTACATGAAGAAGAAGGTGTTATACCTCAATGCTAATGTTATCAAGCAAAGCAAAAGCAAGTTCACAAAGGAACTATAGTAACTAATGTACCTGAAATCAATCAAATATAATTAGTACACCAATCACAAAGTCAAAACAGACAAGATATGGACCAACAGTCAACACAATCAATCACATGTGCAAAGCACAAGCTCAAATCAAATGAGCTAGAGGCATCCTACAAAACAAACCAAGTTAGTCCATGACAATCAAATAAACCAAACTCAATCAACTTGAATTAATCTCCTTAAAGCAATTGCTTCTTAACCTGAAAATCAAACTCAAACATGAGAAGTAGACCACTAGGACAAAGCCTAGGGTCAAAGGAGGAGAAATAAACCAAAACAGAACATGAAAGTTGATCATAATCAAGATTAATCAAATAAGAACAAAGTCCAATTGGTCTCATATCAAAACTATGCACCAAAATCATTTCATAAACAAATCATGTCAAAGTGGCAAGTTGGAATCACATTGGAGCAAACAGAATGATCACAAGCATACCAATACCAAAATAACTCAATAAATTCCAAGAAAAATCATGTCTAACCCGAACACATTCAATGAGCAACATACCAAAAATCATAGCATTTGGATAAGTGGAAGTAAGGAAATTAAATTCATCAAGTCATGGTATGCAAATATAAGCTTATACAAAGCACCAAATCATGCACCAACTTTAAGCAAGCATAAAACAGAAACCAAACATGATAAATGAATGAAACCAAAGCCATGGCAAACTTCAAGATGTCTAGAATGCATATGCCAAATTTTAGGTCCATCCAATAAACACCAAGGATTTCACAAATCATATGAGATCATGACTCACAAAAGGTCCACAATTGGTCACACAGAGGGAAAATTTACAAACAAATAGAAAATGCATTCACAAATTCCAGGAAAAATCACGAGCAAACTTAACATCCATAGGTATCAACATGCAAAAATCCAGATTAATTCAAGTTCAATAAGCATGGCAAATAAAATGAAGAAGTTAGACAAGAAATGGTGTGACACACATTGTCACACCCCCAAAGATCACATCATATCTCCACATCCAGACATGCAAAAATCACAAACCATATACCAAAATGACCAGGAATGAGTCTAGATTACACATGTAAAATTTCAAGAATTTTGGATCAACCATCATGATTTCACAAATGAAATGGCAAGCTATGTGCAAAAAATGACATGTGAGAACAAACCCTAGGCATTTTAAGAATCCAACCGTGCACAAATCTAGAAAAAATAGCCATAAAAAAGTAGACATGATGATGAACAATTCACAAAAAGAATCATGTAATTTGGATTAGTATTTTTTGAGTTATCATTTTTTTAATGTGAAAGAAAAATAAAAAAATGCATGAACAAGTGTGGATGAACATGTGAAGGTAAAGTGAAAAAATGCAAAGAACATATTTGGAAATGACTGAAACGGGAATCGAACCACATGCCAATTCGAAATGTGGCGCCATGTGAAACGCAGCGTTTCATTTAATTGAAACACTAACCAATCATAAGCGGACAAATGGACCACTACATGCACACAAACAGCAAAACACATGCGCTCAGGCCAGGCAAAGATCAAAGCAAATTCTGGAAAACGAAAATGCAATGTTCATCATCATCTTCATACTGTTCATAATCATCAAGAAAGCAACAAGCAATATATCATTCAACTCGTCTTTCATCATAGATCACTAATCTAACCTTGATTTGTCCTAATTCTAACCATATTAAGAGCATCGATCAAAACAAGTCTCAACATCCAGATTTCAAATCAGCATAACTTTCTTAAAACTTAATGAAATTGCACGATTCAAGTTGCAGAATGATCTACATGCTAAGATCTACAAAAGCCATATGATAATTATGAGAATTGGAGTGGTCGAGTTCTTACCTCTTTGAAGATGCAGATCTTGGTTCGTGCTCCTCAAGGCCTCAATTGTGCAAACAGATGCTCAATGATGTTTGGATGAATGTTTGGAAGCAAAACTTCAGCTCAAAACAGCTTGAATCTGAAGAAATTCTCAACTGCCATGTGAATATGCAAGGTTCCAACAGCCACGATCTTCAAGGATTCTCCACTATTTTGCTTCAACAGATCTTCAACACTTCCTGCAGATCAAGATTAGTACAAGAACAAGCAAAAAGAATGGTGAAATTTGATGAACAAAGTGAAAAAAGTTTGAGAGAATTTGAGAGAATTTGAGAGATTTTGAGTTTGGATCTGAGATTGTGAAGTGTTCCCCAGAATTCTGTTATGATTATTGCTTTATACCACCTGTTAATCCAACTAGTTAAACATGATTAGCAAAATGCAATGGATTAGTGAATTAAGCATGTTAATGGAATTTGGCAAAAATGCCCTTATGCATATGTGACCAATGGAACAGTAAAATTTCACTTGCATCAAGTCACAAATTCTGTTTTAAGACAAATGCAATTGGTTTGGAGTGAAAATTGTGCATACTTTTCAAAATCACCTTTTTTCCCACCAAAATTCAAATGAAGTCACTTGAAAAATGCACTTTTTGTATGATGATTTTTGATGAAATGTAATGAATGATTATGATAACTCATGTCAAATGGAGATTGCTCAAAAAAGAACCACATGAATTGGCCTTTTGATGTGAAAGTTATGCCTTATTGAAGTTTAACTTTTCTTGACAATGATTTGATCATAACTTGTCAACCATGAATGAGAAATGGATGTTCTTGGACTTGTTGGAAAGGTGAGAGCAAGATCTTCAACTTTTATGTTGGACAAAATTTGATTTGAAGCTTTCTTGGACATGTAAATTTGAGGAGAAGACCTTTCCATTTTTGGCAGTTTGAAATTACAGGTCACTTACTATTTTTGGCAACTTTTTGTCTGACCTCAAATCCTCCAATGATGATGTTTGAAATGTTATATGAGGCTTGTATGGACATGAATGGGACCTCTCCAAACATCTCCCACCTTCAAATCCCTGATTAAATGCACAGTTGACCACAGTTGACTTTGCTAGGGTTTTGGTTGACTGAACAATGCTTTGATGAATTTCAAGCCTCTACCACTTGAGATCTTGATTCCAAATGATGTCACAACTCATATGAATCTCTTGATGAATGATCATGGTGCCCAAATTCTTCAGAATGGCCACCATCTATGGCTCAATGGCTGCATTGACTGTCTTGACCTAATTTCTTCAACTGCAAGTAACAAGGTTAGATGACAATATTTTTGTACTTTTGGTTAGTAAACAAATGAAAAGCAATGATATACAAATGCTAGACATGCTTGGTGATCAAGAATCACACTCACAAGATAACCCACCCACTAGGAGGGAAGCAAGATATACAATGATCCTTGAGGCAATGATATGATATGATATGATGCCATGAGGGATCTTAGGGACAAAATTGGGGTCTTACACCAAGCTAGGGTGCAACCGAGAGTTGCACCAAACAAAAGAATTACAGCAATAATAGTGTCAGGCAAACATCGTATAGATGCAATAGAAAACATGTCAATCAAGTACAGGACAAATTAGAATGCAAACGAAAAAATAAATACTGTCAGGTTCGCTACTGCCTCGCCTAGCGAAGGCTTGGCGAACCCTCGCTACTTGTTCGCTCAGCGAAGTGCTAGCGAACGGCTGCGGGTTCTGGGTTCTTCTTTGATAACAGTGCGATTTCAGGAACCCCAAACCCTATGGCATCCATTACAGAAATTACATGGTTAAACATTCAAGATATCGTGTTACACATTCATGCCTACTTAAACTCATATGCAAAATCTAATGATACATTTAGAAATTCAATCATAATGCCTCATGTATTGGAAGATGTCAAATTAGGAGCATAAAATAGTGGGGGTGTGACAAACCTGTTTCCAATTGCAATTGCACCGTTGGACTTGCAAATCACTCTTATGGTTTGTACCAGATTGAGTTGGGCGGAGGTAACCTTTGTGCAGATGAGTTTCCTTCGGGGTATCTGGGGGTTACTCTGAATTCTCTCCGTTAGCCTCCAGGGTTTTTCCGGTTGCCTCTGTTAGGGTTTGCTTGTTCCCTCTCTGTCTTCCGTCTGTCTATCTCTGTCTGTGTGTCTTTCTTGAACAAAGTTCTGGTATTTATAATAATTGTGTCTGGGTGGGCTCAGAATCAAGCCCAAAATTTTCTGGTATTCGTGAGCTCGCTAGGCGAGTGAAGTAGCGAAGGATTCGCCTAGCGAGCATGCCAGTTTAGGTCATCTTCTGGATTTGGTAACCTGTGCGCTGGACCCTTGTTCCTTTAACATTAATGTCTTGAAGATGGACTAGAATGTCTTGAAAAATGTCCTGAACACTTAACGGGCAAATTTTGGGGTATGACAGTTAGTATTAGTAGTTAGTGTGCCATAAGGCAAATTGAGCGCTATGTTAAGCAATCGTAATTGGACTTATATAGAAGTCACAACTATCTGAGGCCGGTCAATAATAATGTAGGCAAACAACACAAGTTAGAAGTCTTGATTAGTGAACCAAGTTCCAACAACTTGCCATGCCAAAAAAGAAGAAGAGAATTGATCTTGTATTGGTTTAAGTCTTTTGCATGATTTAGGAAACAACCTATCCTTAATGCAAAGCCATTCACTTGATCAATTGATCAAGATGAATTAGATTTGAATCAAGAAAGATTAAGTCTCCCTAATCAATGCTAACTTATCAATCTTTAACTCATTGATCAAAAAGAAAGAAGAAGAAGAAGGAGATGAATAATGGATAATGTGAAAGGAAAGAATAAAGTGCATTAAGATGAAATAAAATGTACCAATCCATGTGTGTTGACCAAATGACATTGAAAGTCAAAGTCAAACAATAAAAAACCAGAAATGGGATGAAGATTGGAGGTCAAATAATAAGCAAAATATTTTTGGCATTTTTAATATTAAAATAAACTTGAATTAAAAATAAAAGAAAGGTCAAACTTCAAAATCACTTCAAATCAACCTTGAAAGGTCCAAGTGATTTATCCCAAGTTCAACAAGGTCAAACAAAGTTTGACAAAAAATTTCAGCATTTTTAAAAGTCAAAAACTATTTTTTATCAATTAAAAATGAATAAAAATAACCTAATTGAACTAAAATCTCAAATAAATCTCAAATCAATTAAAAAATTGATGAGAATATTTTTCATAGATCCATCATCATTCAAGTAGGTTAGGAAAATATTTTTGTATTTTTTGAATATCAAAAACTATTTAAAATAAATTAAAAATAACCAGAAAAGAGAAAATTCACAAAAAATATCAAATGACAAAATAAAAAATATTAAAAACCAATTTTAGAAACTAGAAATTATTTGGAGACGAATGCAATTGGTCCCATATTTTTTGGATTTAAAATGAAGAAGATATGAATTTTTGAAAATAATGGAAATAAAACAAATTAAATCAGAAATTAGGAAATTCAAACAAACCAGGAGCGTCTGATCAAGCCTCATTAATTGACGTAGCTGATCAGACGCTCCACATGCGTGCTTCCACCATAGGCAAGAGTCCACGCGTAACACAATGAATTATTAAAAGTCATAAGAAGCAATGGCCAGGATTAGATCTGGAGATGCCATCACACAGTCCACAATCCATCTGGCAAAGGGACGGTGACCGGAGCCACCGTCTTCTCCAGTGAGCATGAAGATTCCGGCCAAAATTGCAGGTAATGAAAACTTAACCAAAATACACGATCCATACATCAAAATGAAGCTGGGGTGATGTACATCACCCCTATAACCTTGAATTGTACTCAAGCTTTCTATAGAATAAGAAATCTGAGCTGGAAGATTCAGGTACAAAAATTACAGTTCATCAAAACACAAAATCAAAGCCACCACTGGCTTGCCTCTCAAGTGAGGACTTCAGCAAACACAATATCCAAGCAAATAGATCAAAGAAAAGTGAGTTTCGAAGAGAAAACCAGTTGAAGAACAACCTTGAATTGTGAAGATCTGAGCTCTTTTCCTTGCTTCCTTTGGCAAAACAGAAGTGTAATGGACTGAGGGATGAAGGTCTAGGAGCTTTAGATCCAAAGATTCAACCGGATTTGGTTGAATTTTAGATCTGAAAAAAATGAAGAAAAGTGAAATAGCTCCTTTGGTGAGAGGTTTGGTTTTTAGTTCAGCAGCATTTCAGGTTGATTCATGGATGAAATTTGAATGGAGTGAGGCTTATATTTATAGATGGAGAGGCAAGGCAAGTGTGATCAATCCGTGTGCATGGCAAATGGATACTCTTTGCATGGGCTTGCATGACCATTCAAAAAGGCCCAAATTCAATGCCAAATGAAATCTGAAGCATAATTGAACTGAAATGGTCATGTAATTGGCAATGCACAAGCTTGTGTAATGAGTTCCAACATGTTATGCACAATTATGCCTAAAACTTCTCCTCTTCGAAAATGCCATTTGCCAAATCCAAACATGAGCATGTGAGTAATGGTTATAAAGGTCTTGATGCAAGGAACAAATGCTATGTTGGGCAAAAATCCATTTGAAGTGTGGAAATTAGTGAATTTTGAGTTTAAAGTGTAAGGTGCAAAACATGTAAAGGCAAGGTTTCCAAATTTGGCCAATGTTCAAGCCCCTCTGTTTTTATGATGCAAGCCTAAAATGAAAACACCCCCAACATCAAAGTGGTATATCTTTTCAAGGCAATCAAAATGGACTTAAATTTTGCATCATTTGTATTTTTGATGAAAGAGTTATGGGCACTTGAAGTTGGACTTTTTTGTCGTTTAATGCATTTGGTCCAAAGTGACCTATACTGTTTTGCATTATCACATGTATTTCCTTTGAGATTTTGAAATTTTGTTCAACATAACATTTGAAGTAGACATCTTAATCTTTCCAATGCATTTAATCCCACATCAAAATCATAAAACATGAATGAGTTATGTTCTTGGGAAGTTGACCCAAAATTAGGGTTTCAGTCAAAATGACCTATAATGTATTGGAATGGGAGATGACCTTCCAAGTTTCAAATCAATTTTTGATGAACATGAAAGTTGTTCATATAGTCCTTAAGAACATTTTTTCTTTTCGGATCATCTCCATTTGACCAACACATAAAAATTTAGGTCTCAGTACATTTCAAAATAATCAGATGAATTGACTGATCAACTTCTCAAGTTCACAACTGATGTCTTGATGAATTGATGATTGAGGACACTCAAATAAGTTCAAATATGCATGAAATGATGAATTAAAGAACTTCCCTTGATTGTATTTGATCATGGGCTGAGGTTGCTTCAAGAGAAAGGCATTGTGGATGATCAGATGAACTAGGGTTTCCTTGGGGAACAAACCTCAAACCCTTTGACTTGCTTTGATCAAAATGATGAACTGAGATGCTAGGGAGTCATATTTGATGGATGAGAGCTTTGGGAACCATTACCATGTTTGCTATCATCTTCACTTGGCCATATCTCTGCATAAAGGATCTCCTTGAAGCTCTTGACTTTGTGATTGCTCAAGCTACAAACAAAAGATGTTAGTGACATATTTTTGTGCTTTTGGTTAGTAAACAAAATAAGAAAAGCAATAATATACAATTCAAGCATGCTTGGTGATCTCAAAACACTCATAAGAGGTCCCACCTAAAGGTAAAGGGAACCAAGATGCTTATGATCCTTGAGGCAATGCAAATGCAATGTTATGAAGCCATGAGGGATCTTAGGGTCAAAATTAGGGTCTTACAACATGTGCCTAATCAGTTCAGAAGAAAACTTGATGATAAGGCGAGTCAAATGATCCTAATAGGACATCATTTGACTAGTGGATACAAATTTTTCG
Organism: Lathyrus oleraceus; assembly: GCF_024323335.1. Classification (NCBI taxonomy): domain Eukaryota; kingdom Viridiplantae; phylum Streptophyta; class Magnoliopsida; order Fabales; family Fabaceae; genus Lathyrus; species Lathyrus oleraceus. Next base: position 106,926,759 of record NC_066579.1, read on the forward strand.
ACCCGGTGAACAAGTAAGTAGTGATCAACAAGGACGTGATCTTAGATGAGCTTAAGGAATGTGATTAGACTGAAAATGTCAAGAAGGAGAAGAACCAACAAGTGATATCGAAAGAGAAGTTCGATAAGAAGAAGTCAGAGGTCAAGCAAGCACAATCATACCTCAAAGAACAAGACATATGCCTACAAGGTTGCAAGAATGTGTGATTACATCAGATGATGTGGTCGATGATGAAGGTGAGTTGGTACACTATGCTTTCTATTCTGAAGTCGAACCAATTACTGTAGCTGAGGCATTGAAAGATTCAAAGTGGATGAAAGAAATGAGTGATGTACTAAAGTCCATCCAAGTCAACAACACTTGGTCACTTGTTGAATTACATCAAGGCAAGAAGGCAATCGATGTGAAGTGGGTATGCAAGGTGAAGTTGAAACTCAAAGGAGAAGTAACTCGACACAAGGCAAGACTTGTGACGAAAGTATTTCTTCAGAAAGAAGGAATCGAGTTTGACGATGTTTTTACACTTGTTGCTAGGAATAAGAAGATAGATAAGTTTCTAAGGGAGAAGGAATTTGCGAAGAGCACAATTGAGCATGGAGTATATGTAAGAAGAAGCAATAGTGAATTGCTTATACTATGTCTTTATGTCGATGACTTGTTAATAATAGGTAGCTTCAAGAAAGAGATCGAAGACTTCAAATGTGATCTTAGCAAGGAGTTCTAAATGTATGATCTGGGCAACATTTCATAATTCCTTGGCATCAGATTCTACAAGAGTAGTAGAGGCTTAATGATGCATAAAAGAAAATATGCAAGAGAGATACTCAAGATATTTGAGATGGAACACTGTAATTTGACTTCAACACCTGCTGAACCAAGACTCCAGCTGTCAAAAAACTCCAATGAAATGATGTCGAGCCAACACAGTACATAAGACTTATTAGGTCATTGAGATAACTTTGTCATACAAGGCCTGACCTAACATACATTGTAGGTATGCGGTGAGTAGATTCATGCAGAAGTCAAAGGTATCATATCTAGCAGTAACAAAGAGCATACTAAGGCATCTGAAAGGAACTCCCGACTATGACATTGTGTTTCCTATAGCTGGTGAAGGAAAAGAATACAAGCTAGTGGGTTACACTGACCCAAGTTGGTGTAGTGATGTTGAGAATAGAAAATCCACACCTGGTTATGTGTTGATGCTAGGTAGTGCACCAGTTTCTTGGAACTCAAGAAAAGAACCAGTAGTGGCATTGTCGTCATGTGAATTAGAGTACATATCTGCTACTCTCTGTGCATGTCAAGCAATATGGATGGTGAATTATTTTGAAGAAATTACACGGAAGGATCATGGAGCGATTACCATGAAGATCGACAACATGTTTGATATCAATATAGTGAAGAATCTGATAGCACATGGAAGAAGCAAGCACATCGAAATAAGGTTCCATCATCTTCGAGAGCAAGTGGAAAAAGCAAAGTTGAACTAGGAACACTGCAGAACTGAGAATCAGATTACAGACATCATGAAGAAAGGTTTGTAGGTCGAAGTGTTCAAAAGACTAAGAGCAATGATGAATGTATATATCTTAGACACAATGAATTAGGTGGTATGTTGAGAATATAATTATTAGTGTCAAAGCATCATTTCAACAGAGTTTGTTGTTGTCAAAATGCTATGTGTGTCAAAATGTATAGTTGTCGAAATGTCAATAGAATTTAAGACTTAGCTTTAATTGTGTGTTTTAGCTGAGTTATAAATAGGGAGGTACCATATGATTGTAAAAACAAGGAAATGCAGTTGCATAAAGACAAGTTGAATAAAATTTTAGTTTGAAAGCAGAGAGAAAAACTCTGCAGAATTATTCTTCTTCCTTTTCTTGTTGAAACCCTAATTTCTTTTTCTTCCCCAATTCATCTTTTCCTTTTTCTTCTTCAATAATCATTGTTTGCAACCAAGGTGTGGTTGATTCACTCGAGTGAAGAGCAAGAAGAGTAATCAATCATAAAGATTGATTCTTATTCATCAAAATTAGTTCGGAGTTCTCCATAGGTTTGGTGAAATTCCATATCGGTAATTCGTCGTAATTCTAACATGATCATGTTAATTCATAATTTATAATTTTTCGTCATACCAGTTTACCATTTGCCACAATATTTAATGACATCAAGAAGAAAAGTTTAGAGAAATAGAAGACGAGAGAAAAATAAATAATAATAATAATAAGAAGAAGAAGAAGAAGAAAATTAATATTTTATTAAAATAGGGATGTGGTTTGTAATTTAGGATAAATTTTATTCAAAAAAACAACTTATTTATTTACAACTTATTACCTCAGTCATTAATCCAATTGAAGTAAGATTTCTTATTTAAACGCCTGCAATTTATTTCTTTTATTAAAAGACATTTCATTATGGTCAGTATTAGTAACTGTAGCAATATGTTAAGACATACGGGTTTCGAATTTCAGCACCAATTATTTTCCTTTTTTTGGTTACAAAGTGAGCGTGTCACTTAGAATCATAATATTTATATTAGAATAAAATACCTTTCACCAAGGTCTATAATGGCAACCATTGTCAAATGTATCTATATTTAATCATGCTCATTTATAACAACGATGGTGAAAAATATAACTTATATTTAAGTAAAATTTGGCTCATTCATGACATAGTGCGACTGTCTCTCTCAAAACGAAATCTAACTCTCTCTCACACCTCATCCTAACTCCATGAACGATTGCATACTACTTCTTCACAAAATCCCAACATATATTTTTCATCTCTTACGGATCAAGAAAATGTGTTACACAAAACTCATTTATTTCACTTCTTCGTCACATTTCAGGTACATGTTTCCATATTTTATAATATTGTTGATTTTGTTTTTGTTGATATATGCTTCATGTTGTTTAAGATATGTTTATGTTGACTTTGTTTATATATGTTGTATATTGTTTATGATTTTGTTTTTTTTTATATATGTTGTATGGTATTGTAAATGTATGTTGTTATTGATAAAAATTTATGTTGTTTAACGTATGTTGTTGATGATTTTATTTTTATTTATTTATGTTATATGTTGTTGTTAATATATGTTATTTATAAAAGTTTTATGTTGTTTAAGGTATGTTGTTGTAGATAAAAGTTGTATGTTGTTGGTAATGGATGTTGTAATTTGTTTATGGAATGTTGTAAGTTGTATGTTATTTAAGGCATGTTGTTGTTGATAAAAGATATATGTTAGTAATAAAAGTTGTATGTTGTATGTTGTATGTTGTTTAAGGTATGTTGTTGATGATTTTGTTTTTGTTAAATAAAAGTTGTGTATTGTTAAGGTATGTTGTTGTTAATAAACGTTGTATGTTGTTGCTAATAAAAGTTAGTATGTTGTTGTTAATAAAATTTGTATGTTGTTAATGTATGTTGTTGTTAATGTTTGTTTAATGATATACCTTATAAATTACAACTTCATTACGTTTAGTCAACATGTCATAAAAGATGAGTTTATTATATCATATGTGGTTTGAGTGTTTTTCCAAACCCTTACCGAATATATAACCTTTTGAATAGAATTAGATAATTATAATGAGATATTAAGTTATATTATAAAACAAATTACACTTGTCAATGTTATACAATATTTCTTCAGTCATTATCCGTATTTTGCTCTTTAACGGTTAGAACTTGATTTAATGCTTCTAGTTCTTCAACCGCCTCTTCCTTCACCTCTATACTTGAAGAAATGGGTGGTTGAAGAACTCGGAGCATTGAAACATGACTTAATCGTTAAAGAGAGAAATGTGAATTATGGACTGTATAAAACTTGAAAAACATTGATTATTGTAATTTGTTCTTCTAATATAACTTCATATGTTATATTATATTTTTCTAAATCAGATTGAAAGGTTATCTATTTAGAAAACTTGTACAACATTGATGTTGATTTTGTTTATATATGTTGTATATTGTTTATGATTATGTTTTTTTACATATGTTGTATGGTATTATTAACGTATGTTGTTATTGATAAAATTTTATGTTGTTTAAGGTATGTTGTTGATTATTTTATTTTTCTTTATCTATGTTGTATGTTGTTGTTAATATATGTTGTTATTTATAAAAGTTTTATGTTGTTTAAGGTATGTTGTTGTAGATAAAAGTTGTATGTTGTTGGTAATGTATGTTGTAAGTTGTTTATGGAATGTTGTAAGTTGTATATTATTTAAGGTATGTTGTTGTTGATAAAAGATGTACGTTGTTAGTAATAAAAGTTGTATGTTCTATGTTGTTTAAGGTATGTTGTTGATGATTTTGTTTTTGTTAAATAAAAATTGTATATTGTTAAGGTATGTTGTTATTAATAAAAGTTGTATGTTATTAATGTATGTTGTTGCTGATAAAAGTTAGTATGTTGTTGTTAATAAAAGTTGTATGTTGTTGTTAATGTTTGTTTAATGATATACCTTCTAAATTGCAGCTTCATTACATTCGGTCAACATGTCATAGAAGATGAGTTTATTATATCGTATGTGATTTGAGTGTTTTTCCAAACCCTTGCCGAATATATAACCTTTCGAATAGAATTATATAATTATCATGAGATATTAAGTTATATTAAAAAACAAATTACACTTGTAAATGTTATGCAATATTTCTTCAGCCTATTATCTGCATTTAGCTCTTTAACGGTTAGAACTTGGTTTAATGCTTCTAGTTCTTCAACCGCCTCTTCCTTCACCTCTATACTTGAAGGAATGGGTGGTTGAAGAACTAGGAGCATTGAAACAAGATTTAATCGTTAAAGAGAAAAATGTGAATTATGGACTGCAAAAAGCTTGTACAACATTGATTATTGTAACTTGTTCTTCTAATATAACTTCATATCTCATATTATATTTTTCTAAATCAGATTGGAAGGTTATATGTTTAGTAAACAGTTGGTGAAATAAGCATTCCACATAAATTAAAATAAACTCAAGTACACATATCACCACGGTTATTATCAAAAACCGTAGTAATATGTTGGGAATCGAACACTAGATCACAACCTTTTACTACAATTGTTTAAAACAACCGCAATGGTATATTACACGCTAGAATCTTTTTACCACACTACAACCTTTTTACCACGCTTAGTCATTTGTTGTTGTAAACAGGCATGTACAACCGCAAGTTACCTTACCACTGGCCACAATCTGTAGAATCTTTCTATCAACTAGTGTTATATATGTATTATGTAGTAATGGATCATTTTAAGTTTTCAGAGATTTTGTGTAAATTTATGAAAATTTTATCTAAATAATCCATTTTTTCAAATAAATACCAAAAATAACCCACTTTTCCACCTATTTTCCAAAGTAACCCACTTTCAAACAAAAAGAATTCTCAAAACAAAGGAAATGCAAATTCAATTGGCATCTGTGTATAACACATAAGAGGAGGCGTCAATCCAATTGACGATAGCGTACAAACAGGTAAGAGAGAGAATGTACTCTCTCTCCTATATATTGGTATACTGTCGCCAATTGGATTGTCGTCTCCTCTTATGTGTTGTACACATGCGTCAATTGGATTATCGTCTCATCTTATATGTTGTACACGTGCGTCAATTGGATTGCCATCTCCTTTGTTTTGAGAGTTTTTTTTTGTTTGAAAGTGGGTTAGTTTGGGAAATAGATGAAAAAGTGGGTTATTTTGGGTATTAATTATTTGAAAAAATGGGTTATTTAGATAAAAAAATCTAAATTTATCATGATTTAATTGTAAAAAAATAAATAAGAACTCTATTCTATTTTGATTATGACAAATATTTTATTAAGACTCAGATTGGCAAGACATTTTTTGAGCTTATAGCTTATAGCTTATAAGCTCATATGATAATAAAAGATCTGTTTGATAACGATTTTTTCATCACGAGCTTCTAACTTACTTTATTAGTTTTTAGCTTATTTTTCAAACGCATTTTTAAATAAGTTTGAACTTATAACTTATCATTTTTTCTCTCACTTTTACCCTTATTATTTTAACTAAAACCCACTACTACCCTCTATAATTTATTGGAATTTAAAATAAAATAATTATTATTATGTCTTTTATGTGATTTCAATTTATCAGCTAATAAAATCATTAATTTTATCAAACACTTCAATTAGCTTATTAACTATAAAACATCAGTCATCAACTATAAGGTATAATCTATCATTCATCTACTATCATCATAAATTATAAGCTATCAGATAACTTATTAGTCAACTGCTATTTTTACCAAATACAGCCTAAATCATTCTTATATTTCACTCCACATAAATATCACATTGACAAAATTCCATAAAAGCAAGTGTGGGATTTGGGGTGTGGACATGATTAGGCATAGAAGGACCAATATTGACAATGTTGATGTTTATAGTCTGAAACCACATATATATTGTGACATACCATTTTTGTTTCTATTACATGATGAACATAATGATGTAAATAATAACTCTATTTAATCTTAGCTAATCATAGTTGTAACTGAATTAGTCTTGGCTAAGTTCGGAGCTAAGTTAGGAGTTAGTTAGTTCCCTAGTTTACTATATATATTAATTACACTTGTATATTGTAATTAGGTTTTTATAATGAATATACTTTCTTTAATGAATTTCTCTCCTCTGATATTCCAAAGGTAACATGGTATCAGTTTGAAACCTTTTTTTTTCCGCGATTCATCTTTTTCCTTTTTTTTCGTTATTCAATTTCCTTTCTTGCTGAATCACCTCAACAATGGTGATTTCTTACTCTGATTTTTCTACCAATCCCTCCAATCCATATTATATGCATCCGAATGAGAATCCATCTCTTATTCTCGTTCAACCTGTGCTTGATAACAAGAATTATCAAATCTGGTGCAGATCGATGAAGGTGGCTCTTATCTCCAAGAACAAGGTAAAATTTGTTGATGACACTCTTTCTCCTCCTCCTATCTCTGACCCTCTCTATGAACCCTGGCTTCGATGTAACAACCTCGTCCTCTCATGGCTTCAACGTTCCATCTCTGAAGATATTGCGAAATCTCTCCTCTGGTGTGATCGTGCTTCTCTTGTATGGAAAAGTTTAGAGAATCGGTTCTCTCAGGGTGATATTTTTCGCATTGCCGATATTCAAGAGGAAGTAGCTCGTCTTCAACAAGGAACTCTTGATATCTCTTCGTATTTCACCAAATTAATGACACTTTGGGAAGAAATCGAAACTTTTCACCCAATTCGTGATTGTAGTTGTGCTATACCATGTTCTTGTGGTGCTGCTGCAGATCTACGCAAATTCAAGGAGCAAGACAAGGTAATCAAGTTCTTGAAAGGTCTTGGTGATCAATACTCTCATGTTCGTTCGCAGATTATGCTGATGTCTCCACTTCCAACCCTAGACAATGCGTTCAATTTGATTCTTCAATAAGAACGCATGTTCAATCTTCATTCAACCACTGATTCTTCATTTGAGAATCAATCGTCAGTGAATTACTCCTCTCAAACGCCTTCTCGTTCTTCTCACAACTCCGGTCGTGGTCGTGGACGTGGATATTCCTCCGGTGGCAACCGGCTCTGCACTCACTGTGGTCGCACCAACCACACTATTGATACTTGTTTCATCAAGCACAGGTATCCTCCTGGTTTTCAACATCGTAAGCAACATCTCTCATCACCTGCTGGAAATGCTTCTGTGGTGAACTCTGTTCAAGATGCTGGTTCTGCTCCAATTTCTTCATCATCATCTGCTTCCACATCAACAAATGGATCAAGTGCCTCTTTGTCCACGATTCAAGAGCAATATACTCAGATTTGACAGCTTCTCCAACAATCCAACTTGCAGTCTCATTCACCCTCTTTGGTTAATTCTCTTTTTGCTACAAATTTTGTCTCTCATACCTCTCCCTCTCCTTCATCTGGTAACAATCTCTTCAAACCCCAAGGAGATAATAATAGTCAATGGTGGATTATTGACATTGGTGCCACTGATCACATCACTCATATCTTTGACAGTTATTTTTCCACATATCACATTGCACCCAAATCTATGACCATGCCTAATGGTGACACTGTTACTACCACAATAGCTGGTTCAGTTTTGTTATATGACTCCCTTGTTCTTCATAATGTTTACTATTTTCCTTCATTTCATGTCAACATTATCTCTGTTACTACTCTATTTGATTCCACCTTATATGATGTCAAACTCTTCCCTAATTGTTGTAAAATTGTGCAGCTACACCATCCCAAGATGACTGGATTTACAGCTAGGAGGATTGGCAAATTGTATGTGCTTGACACTACCTCATTTCTGGATCTCTCTCCCACACCTGATTATGTCAACAACTCCATCTCTACTCATTCACATCCTTCCAAACCTGATCCTGCCACCATTTGGCATTTTAGACTAGGACATTTAAGTTCTTATATACATAAATGTATTTCATCTCACTTTCCTTTTGTCACTTTCAATGACAATCATAAACCTTGTCATACTTGTCATTTGGCTAAACAAAGAAATTTACCCTTTGCTCATAGTAATACTAAATCTGTTGCCATTTTTGATTTAATTCATGCTGATATATGGGGACCTCTTTCGACCCCTTCCATATGTGGTCATAAGTATTTTCTAACACTTGTAGATGATTACAGCAGGTTTACTTGGACAATTTTCATGAAAAATAAAAGTGAAACCTGAACTCACTTAATTAATTTCATTTCTTTCATAGAAACTCAATTCAATAAGAAATTCAAATGTATTTGTAGTGACAATGGACCTTAGTTTCTCATGACTAGTTTTTACCTTTCTAGAGGTATCATCCATCATAGGTCATGTGTTGAAACACCTCAACAAAATGGCATCGTGGAAAGAAAGCACCAACACATTTTGAATGTTGCACGTGCTCTTTCTTTTCACTCTCACCTCCCTCATAAACTTTGGCACCTCTCCATACAACAAGCTATTCACATTATCAACAGACTTCCCACCCCTCTTTTGAACAACCTCACCCCTTATCAAATGCTTCATTCTACTCCTCCCAGCCTTAATCATTTAAAAGTTTTTGGATGTCTTGCATACTCCTCGACCTTACACAACAATAGAACAAAATTTGCACCACGGGCAAGAAAATCCATCTTTCTTGGATATAGGGAAGGCACCAAAGGCTACCTCCTTTATGATCCTCTCACCCATGAATTTTATGTTTCAAGGAATGTAACTTTCCATGAAACTATCTTTCCTTTTGCTTCACCTCCACCTGAAAATAATTCTGTCAGTATCAACCCTAATACAAATACCATTGAAACATTTGACATTCTCACAGATATTCCACCATCCTTAACTTCACCAAATGAACCTACCTCTCCTCCATCTCTTCATAATTTACCTCCTCCAACACATGACATCACCTCTTCTCCCTCTCCTCACCAATTACCTCCTTCACCACATGACATAATCTCTCCTACTTCCCCTCCTGTACCAACCAGAAAATCTAACAGACTCACAAAACCACCAGCTTATCTCTCTGAATATCACTGCAATTTGCTATCCTCAATGCTGCCAGCATCTAATCCAGGTAACTCTCCTTACCCTCTTTCTTATGTCCTATCCTATGACAAATGTAGTCCATGTCACAAACAGTTTTGCCTATCCATTAGTTCCCTTACAGAACCCAAAACCTATAAACAAGCCTATAAGTTTGACTGTTGGAATCTTGCTATGAAATCTGAGTTAGATGCTCTTGTACCCACAAACACTTGGTCTGTTGTTGATTTTCCTGCAGGTAAGCAACCAATTGGTTGCAAATGGGTCTACAAGATCAAGCATCATGCTGATGGATCCATTGAACGATACAAGGCCCATCTGGTGGCAAAGGGATACACTCAACTAGAAGGTATGGATTATTTTGATACCTTCTCACCAGTTGCTAAGCTCACAACAATTCGTACCCTTCTATCTCTGGCTGCTATTAAGGACTATCATTTAGAACAACTTGATGTTAACAACGCATTCCTTCATGGTGATCTGCATGAGGAAGTGTATATGGATCTGCCTCCTGGGTTATTGCCCCCTAATTCTTCTTCTAATACAGTCTGCAAATTACATAAATCCTTATATGGACTGAAACAGGCTAGCTGACAGTGGTTTTCAAAATTATCCACTGCTCTTATCTCCCTTGGATATTCACATTCATATGCTGACCATTCTTTATTCACAAAACTACATAATTCTCATTTCACTGCTCTTCTAGTCTATGTTGACGATATTGTCTTGACAGGTGATGATCTACAGGAAATACATTATGTCAAACGATTTCTTGATTCCACATTCAAAATCAAGGATCTTGGCAAGCTTAAATACTTCCTTGGATTGGAGGTTGCACGATCCACTCAAGGTATCTTTCTCAATCAAAGGAAGTATGCATTGGAATTGCTTGAGGACAGTGGTTTATTGGCTACAAAGCCTAGTCCAACTCCCTTTGATTACTCTTTGAAACTACATGACAGTGACTCACCCCCCTATGAAGATGAAACAACCTATAGAAGACTTGTTGGCCAACTGTTATATTTGACTACAACCAGGCCTGATATTGCTTTCATTGTTCAGCAACTTAGTCAATTTATATCTAAGCCATTACAAGTTCATCACTCTGCAGCAATTAGAGTGCTCAAATACCTCAAAAGTGCTCATGCTAAGGGATTGTTTTATTCTTCCTCCTCCACACTCAAACTTTCTGGTTTTGCAGACTCGGATTGGGCAAGTTGCCCTGCTACTCGCAGATCAGTGACTGGCTACTGTGTCTTCCTTGGCACATCTCTGCTGTCCTGGAAATCAAAAAAACCGGTCCACAGTATCCAGGTCTAGTTCAGAAGCGGAATATAGAGCTTTGCTTTCCACAAATCTAGCAAATATTATTATCTTTCGAGCAAATATTATATAAATGGAATTTTTTCTATAGTTTTGTTTCCTTTCCACAAATAACTTCTATCTATTTAATTAGTAGAATAAAACTTAAGTCTTTGTGTTTTTTTATTTTTAATATTATTATTATTATTATTATTATTATTATTATTATTATTATTATTATTATTATTATTATTATTATTATATACATGTTTATTTCCTCCTTTCTTTGACTAAGCTTTTAATTGACATCATATCATTGATTATAACTTTTTTAAAATAATTTTTGATTTGTTTATTATTTTTAACATTTTTTTCTCTCTCCTCTCTATAAAAGAATCTATACTTTATTTTTATATTTTTTAAAAATTTAGTATTCGGCCTTGACAAAATGATGTATGGATTTACACCCAACAAAAAATTGTCAATACTTAATAAAATTTAAATTTTAAATTTTGAGAAAAACAGCTCTCAACTCTCAAATTTTTATAGATTAATTATTAGGGTTAAATATATACTTTATTATTTTCTTTATTCTTTTGTATTAAAATTTAATTAATAATATATATAATTTAAGTTCTCTATTTTTCAGTGGAAGAATTCTATAAACATAAATTTAAACAAAATTTTAATTCGTCTATTCTTGTTGATTCATAAAAATAGTCCATTTTTAAAATCTCTCAATTTGTCTCCTTGTCTTGAAGTCTTATATGTGATATATTTTTAATAATGTTACAAAAGTTACATTGAAAATTAATTTTATTATTGTTACCTACATATTATTCTTAGTCTATAATAATAAGATTTTCTTTTATTATATTGTTACCTACATATTTTTAAATATTGTGAAGGTAACTAACACAAATTAATTTTCTATAATAAAAGATAAATTTGTAAAAAATATTAATTATTAGAAAATTTAATATTACTACTCAGTTTTATATTCTAGTGATTTTGTTGATGAAGTGCATGAATAAGAAATTGAAAGTGAGTTTGTATTGTTCATAAATTTCTTCTATTTGAATGAATTATGTTTAAGAAATTATATAACACTAAATATATATACACTTCTCTCATTCAAAATTGAGCATATAAACACTTGAGAATATATTTATAATTTTGTTGTAATACATCAAACATATTTGAAGGATAAAATTGGTTGTTTACTATTTTTTTTTGCACATAGTCATGTGCAGGACCGGCCCTGTCCAAGTGCAGCAAGTGTTGTAGCACAGGGTCTCAAATTTTAAGGGACCCTAAGTTTTGAAATTTTTAATTTTTTTTATAAATATTAATAAAAATAAATAAAATGTTATAGAAAAATTTAATAATTAAAAAAAATAGTATGATAAAAATTCAATATATATAAAAATTAAGATTGATTAAAACTCAAAATAATTATAATTAAATTAATTTTTGATTAATACATAATTGTATTTTTTATATATTTTTTTAAATTATTATAATTATATATTTTTTTAAAATTTGAACCCATTTTTAAAATTAGAACGGGACCTTTGAAATGATTGTGTCATCCTGACCATGTGTTAAAACTTGAATTTCTTTTTGTTTGTTTTTTACAAAACTTCTATATCACGTGTTGAATTATTTTTTCTACAGAATGTAAATTATTCCAAAAGTTCTCATTTTGGTTGTTTTTTTATCGATATAGAATTGAAATCCATAATAATTCCAAAAGTGATCTTATCTTAGTTTGAGTGAATTCAGTAGTTTTCCTTTTCTTTTCTTTTTTTTCAATCAAGTTTTTTTTTCTTGAACAAGGTGTGTATTTCACACTAGTTCCAATAAACATGTAAAGTATGTTCAAATAAATCTTCGTTGTATTTGATATAAGATTTTTTTTTCTTCATGTGAATGGGGTGGTGTGCTATCTTGTCTAGAAATACCTTGCTTTATTTTTGGATGTTTATTCCTTTCGGTGGTAGCTTTAGGACTAGAGGGGGTTTGAGAATGGTCTGACATATGTTGTGACTTGATCGATTTGGAAATCTATGAATGATATATTTTTTTCTCGTTCTTCGATGACTCTAAAAGACATGGAAAACATGAATATTGTCCTGTCTTGAAAATAGTATCTTGGGAGGTATGTGGAAAAACTCTTTTGCCTTATCGATTTGCCTTGAGAGTCCTATGTTATTTATGAGCTAATAACGGGGTGAGTGGCTTCGACCTCTCTTGAATGTGCTCTTATTGTGTCTTTTGAGGATTATTTGCCCAAATGTTCCAGATTTTGAGAGATCTAACTTTGTCTGAATTTCATTTATTTGTGACTTTTCTCTCTTTTATGACTGTTTGTGGTTCACCACTTGATGACAGAGGTTTTTTATTTATTTGTAGTTTTTGTGTTTTTCCGTTCTTAGCATGGATTGGCATCAGATGTAAGTTTAAAAGACTTACACCAAATCTCAATTGTTTATAGAATTGAATCAAACTGTTATATAAAATAAAATAAAAAACAAAACAAAAATACGGTCATTTATTTTTCCTAAAAAATAGGCTCTTTATATGAATGTTTGATTTATTCATATTAACCGTTGAGATTTGATGTAAGACTTCTAAATCATAGCATTTGAATTTAATTTAATCTAATGGTTAATTAAATAAAAAGGTTAATTTAACCATTAGATATATATATATATATATATATATATATATATATATATATATATATATATATATATATATATATATATATATATATATATATATATATATATATATATATATATATATATATATATATATATATATATATATATATATATATATATATATATATATATATATATATATATATATATATATATATTCCTATTTTCCTTTCAAAATAAATAAATAAATTTTTGCATTTGTCAAAACGAAATATCTTTCTAAAGAAGAAACAATTTATAATTTTTTTAAGGTTAAATTAAATGTGTATATCAAGTCTACAAAATTACATCAAATTTGTTATGAAATTATACAAAATAATAGAAGAGAGAAATGAGAAGAATAAACTATATTATATTATTCATATTATCTTGTGTCCTATTTATATAACATATATCATGAATGGAGAATTAATATGAAATCCCCAAATTAATCGACATCCATAATAATTATATTTATAACATTATTCGTTCATCAAGAATAAGTCTCATTCAAACCTTGTTAGAAAAATCATGTGGCAAATATTCTAGTGAAGGAAAAAGAATGCAACATTCTAGAGAATTGTCTTGTTATTAATCAATACAAATTATTTCAAATAAGGAAGGAAATTATTTGGGGGACAATTATATTCAACATCCATTATTCATAACACTATCCTTGGATGTTTGTTTATGATATGCCTCATTAAAACTTTACTAGAAAAAACTCAGTGGAAAAAAAATCTAGTGAACGAAAAAGAGTACAATAGCCTTTTAAGATAAATTAATGTTTTTCTTCAGCTAAATGATCATTTCTTTGATGATGAAGAACAATCTTCTGTATTAGTTGGTTAAAAATTCTATTTGAGAGTGACTTTAAGAAAAAATCTAGAAGATTATGACATGAACGAATTTGTTGGATGCTTACATCACCACTTTTTTGAAGATCATGAATGAAAATGAAATTTGGAGAAATACATTTTGGTCAGTCTCTTTTAATGTAACCAACTTTAATTGAGTGGTGCATTCAGTATTATCTTCATATATGGTTGTTGTATTTATTTTTCCAAAAGGCAAACTATAAGTCTTTTGTGCGTGTTGAATTAGGGATCTCAACCAAACGCATTCTCGAAATGTCTCATGTAATGCTAAAAATTTCTCCATAATTAGTTCAAGTTGCTAATATGGTTTGTTTCATAGGTTTCCATGAAGCAGTTATACCACCATAAGTAAACAAATAACTTTTGATGTCTGCCATAATAAAGATCAGACAAGCAACATGTTTTTGCATAACCTGTTGATTATAATTTGGATATTTTTGAATAAAAGAACTCGTGGTCATTGTCTTCGTGTAGGTGAGAACCATATGTTGCTAATAGATTGACAAAAATTGGTATATCATTGCATGTATAATTAGGATGATAGATTAATGCTTGAATTACACTAATATGGTACTTATGTACCAACTCATTTTTCATCCTCTTCTCGAGGTCTTAAATGATTGTTTGCTATGATCTCTAAGGTTGTCAGTGATTTTCCAAAAGTCACAGACAATGACTGAGCCACCAAATTTCCAAGGTATGGAAAACAACATAATTGAATCAAAAGAAGTCTATTTTGGGATTTTCCATACTGGAAGGATAACTTGTTAAGGCACAACCTTGATGTGATGCACATAGAGAAGAATGTCTTTGATAATTTGTTTAACACTGTCATGAATGATTCTGCAAAAATAAAGGGCAATGAGAAGGCAAGATTGGATTTACCTCTTAACTGTTTACGTCGGGATTTTGAGTTGCGTCCTCTACCTAATGGAAAGATGGCCAAGCCAAAGGCAAAAAATTTGTTGACATCCGAAGAGGAAAAGTTATTTGTAGATGGAATAAGGAACTAAAAATTCATAATGGTCATGCCTCGAATATTTCTAGATGTGTTGATGTCACCATTTTGTTGAATGTAATTTTAAGTGTCGGGTTTTTGTTATCGTATCCACAGGGATTGTGAGATATCACCGCCTTTCGACAGTTGTTTTAATTCTTTGCTTAAGGTAACAATGGGGTTTTGGTATTTGTCACGGTATCTTGCATAAAAGTGTAATAAAAAGCGGTAAAAGTTTTGGTTTGAATATTTGAGAAATATTGTCAAAGTTAGGGTTCGACGATCACTTTGCATGTATATGTTCGATCAACAAAACTTATAAACTCCTTTAGATGATAAATTATTTCACAAAGTCCTCCCAATGTGTTTATCTCTAACACACATTGTGAGTTTTCCCATTTTGATCCATTGTTTATCTCTAACACAATCTATCAAAATGACAACTTTTTGGTTCAACCTTATGGTGAACAAAATCATTCATTACTATCTCTAGCTAACAAACAAGATTGGATGAAAACCTAGGTTAAGAGTTGGTAAACATCTCTCGATCATAAACCAACACAAAGAGTTTTCAATAAGAACAAAGTTTTCACCATATATTCACCATTAAAGAGTTTACAAATTAAGATCCTTACATTTACACACAAAGCTAATGATCATCTACATCTAACCTTGACAAAATGGAGGACTTAGCTACTCATTTTCATGGTAGTTTGGTCAACAAGTTTCTGAAGAAGGTTGATCAACATCCGAGTCGAATAATCGAGATTGGATGGGAATCCACCTTCTTTTTGTGAAAAATGGTTAAGAGATGAAGAGAAATGGTTTTTAGGTCACAAAAGATCCTTGGAACAATGCTGTAAAAATATCTGGAAAAAGTACAAAAGTATGGAAAAACAAGGTCTGGCTCTCAAAAGTGGCACTTGCTACTTATAGGAGCAGTTACTGGACTGTCATGCTCGCTAGGCGAGCAGAATGGTTCGCCTAGCGAGCCCCTAAATGAGGCACCTGCGCCCAGAGAAACAGCCTTTCCCAGACTGTCATGTTCGCTTAGCGAACAAAACCTTCGCCTAGCGAAGGACACGCTTCAACCTTCGTCCCAGCGAGGTTGAGAGGTTTTGCTACTGGAATGCTCGCTGGGAACTCGCTAAAGCCTCGCCTAGCGAGTGAGTGCTGGCTGCGTTTTTCACCAAGTTTGGACGTGTTCGCCACACACCTCGCTGGAAGCTCGCCTAGCGAGTGTGGTCATGTTTGCCACTGTAAAATACTGGAGCATTTCGCTGGACTCTCGCTGGCCGCTCGCCTAGCGAGTGCTTCGCCACAGCCCTCGCCTAGCGAGCAAGCTGATGAATGCTTGTTTGATTTGATCCCTTTGCCAAATTTCTTGTGTCTTCACTTTCTATCATCTCATGCCTACTTCCTGCACAATAACACACAAATCAAAGGTACCAAGATCGTTTATCATTGAATTGCATTTCATCTAAAACAAGGGTGGTTTTGAACACTTAGCAAGGAAATGGAGTGAAAGATACCCATATTTGATAGCTCAAATTAGCACTTTTGGGTATCTAACACAAGGGTAGGATGAAGGGGATGAAATCCCATTACTGTCATGTATTTATGGAGTGTTTGTTTCCAAAATTTTGTGTCCCTTGCCTAGTGAGATATGTAAGCCTCTAACTTAGTTAAGTCGTTTTTTTAAAGACTTATGTTATATTACATTCAAGTTGGAAGACCTTGTTAGGTTGGAACAAAACATTTCCATCATCATATGCAAGCTAGAAAGAATTTATCCACCAGGTTTCTCTTACTCGATGGAACATCTCCCGATTCACCTATCAAATGAAGCAATCCTTGATGGTCTTGTACAATATCGTTGGATGTATCCATTTGAAAGATAAACTAAGTGTAATTTTTGTAGATTACTTTAATGAAATCACATCTTTTAATCGTTTCACTCTTAGATTGATGAGAGACTACAAACGTTCAGTGAAAAATAAATCCAGGGTTAAAGGTTCAATATGCACTGCGTATTTGCATCGTGAAACTACTTATTTCTTATCTCACTAAGACCGTTAGTTTGTTTCCAAGTACAAGTTTCAGAAACGATCATGGATCATATCACGAGAATGTCCATCCAACACTTTCTATTTTTAACAAATGTGGTCGTCCTAGTGGAAAGCCTAGGGACTATTGGATGCTTGATAAGAAACTGCTCACGTGCACATTCTAATCAATTATGATGAGGTTAAACCATGCCTCGAGTAAGTACATTTTATAAAAAAAAAAAACTTCTTTTTTCTCAACCATTGTGTATAAATACTTCATAAATTTCATATTCGGTGTTAGACTGTTCATGCAATATCACTGTATCAATGAGGAAGATGCTTTTTGTCTTATACACGAGCAATTTCCTTCATGGCTAAAGGAATAGGTAAGTTTACTTATCACATTGATGTAGTTTTCCAATATAATCTCGCTAAGGTTAGATGTATATTTTTTTAGGTGAATGATGAGAGAAATAGAACACCTAGCCCATACGTGAAGGCATTAGCTCTCAGTCCTAATCCTAAGGCAACATCATGGCACATCTACTTTGTTAACGGGTTCAAGTTTCACACTGAAGAATGGAATCATGGTAAAAAGACTACTAATTGTGGGGTACATGTTAAAGGAATTACTAATGGAGGAGAAGATTATTTTTATGGTATCCTTCAATTAGAATACCACGACTTTAGCAATAAGATTATCCTATTTTATTGTGCTTTGTTTGATCCAACAAATAATAGTGGCACAAGAGTTAATAACGAGTACAATATTGTTGACATTAAGATGAATAAACGATTTCATCAATATGACTCGTTCATTCTTGCACAAGAAGTAAAACAGGTGTATTATGTCCCATATCCAGATATGTGTAGAAACGTTCATAGATGGTGTGTTGCAATCACCACAAAACCAAGGGGTTGTGTGGAGATAGATAATACCGAGGATGAAATGCCTTATCAATCTGATGAAATGTCACCAGTTATGCCTATTACAGAACTTGAACAAATACGTGGTTTAGCCGATGAAGGATTAATTGATGAGATCGCGGAAGTACTAGTGACAAATTATCCAATGATTCAAGATGGAGAGAACAATTATGTATATTAGTTGTAGTTTTAGTTTATAATAGGCCATGGTAGTAGTGCCATGATTTCATCCCTCATCAGCATGAACTTCCAATCTAACCAAATCGAAACATTTATGTTTTGGTTTCATTGTTGTTGCAATATATTCTATGATGTTAATTTGAATTTCAATCATGTATTTGATACAAACTAAGTATCTGGTTATCGTCAATGATCTGCCTCTTATTCTCTTATTGTCAATGATCTGCCTCTCTTTCTCATATTTTGTTTAATATATGTAATTTAGTAGAAGTTCTTGCTTATAATATTTTACAATTTAGTTAAACTGTCGTCTGGTTTTGGGTGTTGATAGGTGCGTTAGAGCTGTGCAGTTTCTTTCGGTTTTTCGGTATGTTGTTGTCATGTTCAAAATGCTGTGAACAGGTTCAGGATGTTTGTAAGTTTCATATTCTTCAAAAAGTTTATTTCGATTGTGTAATCTCATTTTGTTTTTCTATGTTTTCATTACAAACATAATATAATGAGTTTCATGAATTTTTACTATATATGTATCTTAATTATGACTACATTCTGTTTTAATTATTTGGTTTCAATCATTTGAGTTTGTAATGGAAAAGAAGAATCGATTATCCAATTTATATGTATTGCAGGGGTAGATGAAAAGTAATTAGACATTTGTTGCTTGGGAGCAATTTTATTCATGGTGTACTCATATCTTCATTTTCTTTCCTTCTCCCATGTGTGCATTATTTAATTAATTAAATACTACATTACATGAATAATTGGGCCTCATTGACAAGGACGTACTAGTATGCAATTATACATTTCAATTTGTAATAGTGAAGTTTGGAAATACATTAGAATTAATGTAGCTTATACACAACAGTTTAGCTAAAATATTTGCGTGAAGAGGCTGAAAGGGTAAATAGTAGTATGATAATAGTGTCAATCATCTGTTTGAAGGTACCTTTAGGCTTATATTTGATAATATGGTCTTTTTTCGTCCCTACTACAAACCATTTTCCACCATGTGGATTAAAAGTGGATAGAAATCAAAGCAACATGACAGTATTATTAATGCTTACATTTGCATTTAATTGATGTTGAAATTGTGTAGGGGAGAGAGAGTAATATGAAAAGGATATTGAAGAAAAAGAATTGTTGATAGGTTATATCAGTCACGACATATGCCACCTGGGCTCTAGTTGTAAACACATCTCTCTTGAAGTATGACACAAGGAACAAAAGCACAACTTCTAGCACGTGTCAAAGAATGCAAGTACCTCACTATAACAAACAAGACCTTAGACAGCGCTTTTTTTAGCCTTAGACAGCGCTTTAAAGCGCTGTCTAAACCTCCGCTGCTAAAGGTTTAGACAGCGTTTTTTTAAATCTTAAAAGCACTGTCTAAGCCCCCCCCCTTAGACAGCGCTTTGGCCAAAAGCGCTTTATAAGACCCTCTTATTTTAAATTTTTTAGGTATACCTTAGACAGCGCTTTTGAAAAGCGCTGTCTAAGCCCCACCCCCTTAGACAGCGCTTTGGCCAAAAGCGCTTTCTAAGACCCTCCTATTTTAATTTTTTTAGGTATACCTTAGACAGCGCTTTTCAAAAAGCGCTGTCTAAGCCCCCCCCCCCCCCCCCCCCCCCCCCTTAGACAGCGCTTTTGCCTAAAGCGCTTTCTAATCCCCCCCTTAGACAGCGCTTTTTACAAAAGCGCTGTCTAAGGTATACGAAAATTTTTGAAGCTTTTGTTTTAAACCACATTTTTTCCAGGTTTATAAACCAGAATTTCTACCTGTTTTCAACCAGATTTTGACAGACAATTATCACATTTTATATATGCCATTTTGGCCTTTTTTCTACCAATTTTTGGCTAACAAATATATATATATACCAATTCAAACCAATTTTGCCTTAAATGTATCAAAATATATATAAATTTATGTACACATTTACAAGTCATAACATATACTACAAATGTACACATTAATTACACAAATTTATAAACAAACATTGAGCTTTATCATGAATTGACACCACTCCTCTTTGATTTCGTCCACTTGATCCTTTGTATAAAATGCACACTTGAATTCATCAAAGTACTACATAATAATATAACATATTTTGAATTAATTCCAACTATTTAATTATATGAGATATGTGTAAATATAAAAATAACTCATAAGTTAGAAATACATACATCGGTGGGAATCTTTAATCGGCCCAAAGCAAGAGTATCTCGCATAAACCTCAACATGAAATACCCGCAATCTATTTGATTACGTTGTTGAGGACACTACATATGAAAAAAAATATGGATTATAAATCCTAAGTTTTATCAAGTGTCATCACTAATATAATAAAAAATGTGGTAATTAAAAATATACCGCCACTTTAATCCATGTAATGGAGTTGGCGCCCCTCCTTGAGGTTTGGATATCTCGTTGGGCCCGAAAAGCTTGTAGGACGCTAATAAAATAAAAATGAAGCAGTTAGAACAATTCACATAAACTAAGAAAAATTTTGAACATTCTCACTTACGTGTCAATTAGGACCTTCATATCCGGGTATGTTGTCCAATCATTTCCTAACGAGTCAAGATAATACACAATTTCTCGGATAGGATTGATTGCGAGCAACAACCAATGTCCATTGTAATGATTAGGCAAATGTTAGATGGTAACTTGGAAAATAATTATAATAGATGAATTTAGAATGAAATGCTAACCCGGTATTAAACGGTATAAAAAACAACTTCTCCGCATCTTTATTGTCCATGAGGATCCGAAGAACGTACTCCGTCACGGTATCCGGTCTACTTAAGATTAAACCTAAGTTGACGGTCGCGGGTGCTAAGAATCCGAATGACACGTCCAAACCATTGGGGCGCATCAATTTGTCATACAAAAACCTAATATAAAAACATCATTAACACCTCTTTTGAAACATAAAGTAAACTGGATTAACATAAAGTAAACATCATTAACATAAGTTGTTTAATTAATAAAACAAAGTAGACCGGATTTACCTAATATATGTATTGACAACGGTGACGCCGATTTCTTCATGACTAAAAACTTGCATGAAGTCTTCATTACCAATCATTTGGTCGTAATCAAAGCCGAAAATCCCTACCTCCATATGTACAGTCCGAACACCTCCGGTCGGTATATCGGTCATCTCTAGAAATGTCCTGAGGCACGACCTATACTTGGTGGTAGGTTTTTTCCTAGCTACGGTCTTCTTAGCACCAGAACTTTTTACCCGTGCGGAGGCGTTGCTAACCTCCTTTAGACAGCGCTTTCCAAAAGCGCTTTCTAAACCCCCACCTTAGACAGCGCTTTTGGTTTTAATTTTTTTTTAATTGAAAGACTTTAAACAGCGCTTTCTCAAAAGCGCTGACTAAGGTCTATATTTAAAAGCGCTTTCTAAAAGCGCTGTCTAAGGGGGGGTCTTAGACAGCGCTTTCTAAAAGCGCTGTCTAAGACCCCCCCTTAGACAGCGCTTTCATTATTTTTTTAGAACATTTTCCGTGTTTTATTTTTATTTTAACCTTAGACAGCGCTTTCTTTTAAAAGCGCTGTCTAAGATGCGCTGTTAAAAAACCTTTTTGGCGTAGTGCCTCCACCGCCTCATACAACCGAAGCACATCCACCACCTCAAATAACCGAAGCAACACCACTTCCTTAGACAACCGACGCAACACCACCGACTTTTAAGGAATGCACATTTGTTCCTACCCCGACCCCAGGAGTGACATGACATGTTTTGTAAGGTTCAGTTGTCCATCGCACCATGGTAGAAGTGGAGGAAGAGGAGAGGGACCAAACATTTTCTATTGGGGAATAAGAGGTCGCGAAACAAGTATTTTCTAGTGGGCAAAGGCTGATGATTAGCATTATGGGTCATGGGTAAGAAAGTAGTAGTTTATGCACACTTTCCATGGGTAAGAAAGTTAGTAGTTTATGCACACTTTTTAATTGACAATCACTAATCTACTTATTGTTCGCGCATGAATTGAATGTGTTAATTTAAATGCCTTTGTCTCATATTTCCAAGCTGAACAACAATAAATTCCTCACATGTCTTCATGTATTTGCATTAAACTCCTACGCATTGCATTCTACTGAAAACATTATTAGGCTATGTATATGCAAGGAACTAAACGCTTTAAATTTATGGAAAATGAGCTATAACATTTCTTGATTTCTATTTTGTAGGTTGGCTCCAGGCGATGTTGTTGCTAAATATATTAGAAAAGTTTTCATAAAATTTTATCGTGGAAATTTTATGCGGTATAATGAGTTTAAAGTACGCGATAGAAGAAAAGAGAGATGAATACTTTGACCTTTTTTAAAGTAAGACATGTAATTCTTTTTTACTATAGTATGATGACAATCTATATTTTTTACAGTTTAATCAACAACGTTTCTTTTTTGGCAGTCTCTTGTTCAATGGGAGTCATGTGATTAAACCAAAATGAAGTATTTGTTTCATATAGCTTGTGGTAAAAGAATAACTTATATATTTCGTAAGATTAGGAAAATGCGACAAAGTCGTTTTGGATGTGTGAAAAGGTTTATGTGTATCTTTTTGAAGAGTGGAAACCGAAGAATTCAAAAAGTTCTCTCAACAAAATAAGACTAATCGAACATCAATCACATGTGGGGCGGTCCATACCATAGGACTGTCCTATAGCCCATCATGATGTTGCTATAGAATTTATGTGTATTCTATTTATAATTACAATGCATCAAGATATTTATATCCGATATTCATTGTAATATATATATATCTTGTCTTTATTTATAGAAGAAGTTAGGCCGACCACCAAATCCTGACTAGCTCTTCATGGGCACCCACAAAAAGAAGAATGGGTTGTGGGTTGACCGTCGTGCAGAGAAAACACATTTAAGGTCTTTATTGGTTTAGTCCTTAAAATGACATGAAGATTGGTTTCATCCGTTCTGGGATTACGTATGAAGTTAGCTTGATGAATTTTCTTAGCATAGCATTCTCTTGGATGATGATTATGTTGCTATTCTGCTAATTGCTATTTTAACCTGAGTTGTGATTTCTAACATTCACCTTTGTTGACTATCCAGCCTTTCTACATTCTCATTTATTTTTGTTATTTTTTGTTGTCTTTTTTTCTTAGTTGTGAGAATATTTTATCTCCCAGATTTTTTTTTCTAAATGAGGCCTTTAGATCACTCATATTGACTGTGGATTGTATGTGGTTTTTAATTTTGTTCTTTATCCATATATTTCTTTTCATTCTATCTCCAACTTCCCTTTAGTACTAGTTTTTAAAGAATTATTTGATTCTTGCCACTTGTCAGGCCGTGGTAGAAATTCAGTGATATAGTCTAGTTCATTCAATATGATGAGACAATTTTTATGATTTTTTGGTTAATTTATATAGTGACATGTTGTTAATTAAGATATAATTGGAAATTACGGAGTGTGTGTATATGTTTAGTTTTTTGATGGCTCTATGTTAAGTTTTTTTTTTGCTGTCTTATGGCTTTAAAAGAAACAGGTGTTTCTCCTATACCAATGAAGACTAGATCTGCATTTTTGGGAGAGTGAAAATTGGTCCTTTTAAATAGACATTAAAAACATGCAAGATTTCATTTTATGGGGTAATAGGATTGTTACGGTTTCTTTTTGGTAAGCTTTTTTTTATAGTATTTTTTAAGGTTTTATTTCCATGTTTTGTAGTTTGGGGGTTGCTACTAGTTTGTTTTGGTGGAGGCTGTGCTTCATAGTTTTTTTTTGAGTTGGTAAAGAAACTTCACATATTTTTTAGTAGGAGTTATCTTTACTACTTTTGAGAATTTTATGTTCTTAAAAGTTTCCAGAGTCTTAATTTCATCTATCGGATATTACAGGTTAAGATGACTGACTCATCGACCCATAATATTCTCAAGAGAAACTTGTCTGAGTGTAGTATCGCGTAACAACTATTATCAAGTCTACACTTGAACAGTTTCCGCACTACGTCCTAAATAGGCCAAGAGGGGCTAAATGTTCTACGGTCCTCAGCTTCTCGGACCCAAATTAGAGATCGTAATGCCTAACCACAAATACTTGTGTGACATTTCCAAATCCAAAAGAGTCTCCACTGAGCAGATGGATCTCAAGTCAACTTGTTAAGGACTACTCCACACAAGTCGAACATGATTATACCATCCTCCTATCTTAATTGCACTCAAGTTCGGTTAGAACTTATCTCACCACTCAGAGATCACTAACCACAACAAGCAGATTATATCACACATACATATATACAAACATCACATATATGCAAATATATACACACAAAAAGTAGGTTAAATCCACTGGAGACTACTCCCCAGCAGAATCGCCACTTAATTTCTGTAGCGGTAAATTCATGATCATCAAGCTATAGATAAGCTAGACATCAAATAACAAGAGTCGCCACCGCGCTTTTATTGTTTCCAAGGGAAAAGGGGAAAAGTACGAACAAAACCCAAAAGTAAGACGTTTTCAAATCAAAACTAATAAAATGTCAGAGATTACAGGTAAGGGGGTTGGTTACACAGAGGGAAGGTGTTAGCATCCAAAGTGTCTTAGGTACTCCTAGGAAGCCCTTTTTGTGTGCATATGTATTTGGTACAAAAATGATGTTTTACAAGCAAATAGAATGGGGGGATGAGAAAAGAATTCATTAATTATATTTTTGTGTTTGACAAGACCTTCGGTCTTGTGCCTACGTACCAACATAAAAATGAGAGATCAAAACCTCGTAGTTCGTGATACAAATTTCAAAGTGGATGCATTGCTTTTAACAAAATTAAGTTTGAAAGGTACAAAGGCCTAAAAATGGTTTGAATGAGTTAGTTATTTTTTTTGCTTTTCTGAAAGTTTAAGTCAAGTATAGTTAAGTTTATTTACAAATTTGATTTAAGAAAAGAAGTTTGAAAATGCAATGGCATAAGGCCAAAGTTTATATCTCTTTACAAAGTGGTCAAAGTTTAGAACAAAATAAGTTCAAACAAAAAAGATTTTTTAAAGGGAGGGATAGATTTTGAAATTAAAGAAATGGGGAGAAGATGAAGAGACTAATCCTATGCACAAAATTAAAAGTTAAGGGTTGAAAAGATCTGACCAATGGGTAGCAATCCAATAGACAAGAATGTCAATAGAAACCTAGATTCCCTTGGACATTTAAAATTAAGCAACACACAAATGCACAATTATATCAATCTTGAAGAGCAAGGCATCAAATAAAGATAGCCACATCCAAGCTTAGCCACTCCATGATCTTCTTCAAATTAGCAAATGTAACAGATGAATTCCACAAGTCACAGGTTCAAAATAACAGCTTCATAATGATCATGTTGCAGATGAACTTAAAGGGATCTTGAATGATGTATCAGATGAAGTTTCAAGTTGCAAGCCCTTGGTTTTCACATAAAGTTGGCATTGACCAAGTTCTTTAGCATATGAATGTTGCCTAAATTCTAAGTCAATTTGTCCAAGATCAAGTCAACAGTCCACACAAAGGATTTTTAGGGTTTTTGTTGTTATTATGTACATTAATGTTCAAAGACCACACAAACAAACAAAGTATACACAAACAAGATATATCACACAATATGGTCCAAATGGACAAAGTGAAAATTGCATCAACATAAACAATTAGAATGGTATGAATAATGGCAAATGAATAAAGACTAAAATTAAATGACATTAAAGTAAATTGCTTGATATTAAAAGTTAATTGTTAATGAGTTAGAAGTTAGTATTGTTTTGCTTTTGCTTTTCATTTTTAAGTCATTCTTTGGAGAATACTCAACCCACTTATCACAAGCATGGATCCTTGAGCCAAGACATCTTCCAAAGGAAGGAAAAAAGGTCAAGTTTCCACACAATATCATGAAATAGGGGAGACTTACAATCTCACTAACTAGAATGATATGCCTTTTGTGTCACAAATTTAGCACTATGTTAAGCAATCGTAATTGGACTTATGTAGAAGTCACCACTATTTGAGGTCGGGCAATAGAATTTTGGTGTTAATGCATGTTAGAGACATAATATAATGGACTATGCTCATGAAACATACCACACACAAAAAGAATATGCAAAAGAGGTGGCATAATCTCATCCATACTTATGTTGATTTTTCAATCAACTAGCCTTAGGACTTTGAGACATCATAGGCCAAATGAGATAAATGCATAAAGAATGGGAATGAGATGAAGAGAGAAGGGAATGGATCAAAACTCAAATTGGTCAAAGGAGGACTTTTACCAAATTAATATCATCCATTCATTTTGGGAGATAGAATGTACATTCCATCAATCCCCTAAATTCAATGATATTAACTTGACAAAGTTAAATCAACCTTGACCAAGGCCCAACAACAAGAGTCAAACTCAAACAAGTCACCACAATTGGTTAACACAATTAATTGGCATTTATTCAAATTAAAAAGACTAAAATAATATATTTAAATTAAATATGGCTTGTCAAATTTCTAAAACCTCATCAAAACACCAAAGAAATGGTCATGAGATTTATCATAGGTCAAACAAGGTCAAAGGACCTTGGAGAAAAAAATTCAGAATTTTTAAAGACTTAAAAGTATTTTTAAACAATTAAAAAATATCAAAAAATCAATTAAATCATGAAAAATATTAATAATGATCCAAAAAATCATTTTAATTCAAAGTATGAAAGAGGAAATTTTTTGAATTTTTTTGGTGAAACTCATTTTTTGGATCAATATTAAAATTAATATGAATTAATTAAAATAAAAGGATTAAAATGAAAATCAGAAAATAGAAAAAAAACGTGGACCACTTGATCTCCTTCATTAATTGAGGTGGCAGATCAAGTGGTCCTCAGCGCGCGTTCCACAATGGACACTAGTCAATGCGTTGCAGGGATGGTAATCATAACCAACACGTGAGATTAAAACATTTGAAAAGGATCTTGTGGTCTGGAGAGATGCCAACACATCGTCGGAGCTGTAACTCCGGTCTTCTTCTCTAGTGGACCTCACCGGACTGGTCCACCCTCAACCATCTCCAAAATAAAAAAGGAGGACATGATCTGAAAGAAAAAATGGCATAGAGCACGAATCTGACCTCAATTTCAACTAACTCCAAATATATAAAAAGATATGAGGAGTTGAATTTTGAGGTGTGTCAACTGATTTTCTTTGATTTGACCTCTAAGCAACTCAATCTTCTTGCCTACATTGGTAGGACTTCAGACAATCAAAGATCCAAGAGAATTGATTAGAATTGAGTGAGAATCGAAGAGATGAAGTTTTCTGAAAATTACCTTCAATGCTATGCAGTTCTTGATGTGGCTTGCTCCAAACACGATTTGATCACACTTGAGAAGCTAGCAGGAAGTGATTAGAGAGGTTGCAAGGCTTTGGATCCTGGAGTTCTTGAATCTCCAACAGTTGAGATTCAAACTCAAATTTCAAATTGAAATTTCTCAGGTTTTCCTTTAGAATGAGAGGGTTTCAATGGGGGGAAAAGTTGGCGCGCAAAGTCTCCTTCAAATGAGCTCAGAAGCCTTCTAATTATAGCCAAAAGGAATAATATTTGCACACTTCAAAACTCTGACCAAAATTGGCAATGTGGATGGCACGAATGCATGGGCATGTACAGGCCCATGATATAATGCAATAAGGTCCAAAATGATTCCAATTGAGGTCTGAATGAAGCTTGAATGGAAAGGCATTGTGAACTGAAGTTTGTGCAATTGATTCTTTCCAATGATGCAGCCCTGTTAAAGCCAGGCGCAGACCTAGAAATCTTTATCCAAAATGCATGAACATGGGTTCTTTGGAAATCTTGAATCAAGGGAAACAAGTTTGATGTAAAACACTTTTGCATTTGGATCTTGGAACATGGATAATTTTGAGGTGGAAGTTTGGAAATTTCAACATGTTGAAAAATTTTCTAAGTGTCAAGCCATATACCTCAATATTCCATCTTACTTAACTTTTTAAGTGAGCTTCAAATGAAAAAAGTGTCTTCATAAAAGTTGTAGATATTTTAAAGACATTCAAAATGGTCACAAATTTCATGTCATTTTAATTTAGAATCATAGAGTTATGCATTTTTGAAGTTTGGAAAAATCACTTGTTCAATGGTATACACCAAAAATGACCTATAATGTAACCTCATATCACATGCTCATAAAAGTTGAATTAGCTCTCACTCCAAACATCAAAGTTGAAGTAGACATCTTGAATTTGATTTTTCAACTTGTAAATATTTCATCTCATAAAAATTGAGCAAGTTATGGCCTTGGGAAGTTGACTTTCAAATTAGGGTTTAGACAAAATGACCTATAATGTTTCAACATAGAAAATGCTTTTCCAAGAAACACTAGCTCTAGGTCTAAACATGAAAGTTGTTTGGAATGTCATTTAGAGTAACTTTTCTCTTGGAATCATTTTCATATGGTGAAAAGTGTAGGAGATAGGGTCTAGGGAGACCCAGTTTTGATTAGATGAATTCATTTGGCCAACCACCATCAACCAACTTGCTAACCTTCAATTATTTTGACTTTCTTCGCTCATGGTAGATCATATATGCCTAAGATTATGAATTTTGAAGCGTCCCTTGAGAAATTTGATCAATTGGTGAGATAGCTTGTTGAAGAAGTTACTAAAGATACCCAGTCAAACTAGGGTTTCCAAGGCAAATCCCTTCCAAACTCTTGAAGAATGTTTGATCAATATAACATGTAGAGATCAATGGGACTCATTTATGATGCTCATAACCATTCTTGGATCAATTCATGGTTATGCTCTTTGTCATGAGGGTCTCAAGCCCTAGATATGAACTTGATGGATTAATGGAGATCATGCCCTATCTACAAAAGGAGTTAGGCAAAATGCAAAGATATATTTTTGGTATTTTTGTTAGTAAAATGATAATATACAAGTATGATACAATCACATAGTGCTTGGTGATCTCTCCCAAAACAAACCAATGAAAAAAGGGGGAAGGAGGATGCCAAGATATGATCCCAATGCTAATGCTTATGATGAAATTGCATTAGGGATCTTAGGGTCAAAATTGGGGTCTTACAAACATCACCTCTGTGGTTGTCTTGGTTCCAGGGTTTTCTCTGATTCAACTAGTTTCGTTCTTGCGGATTTCGACCATTCGAATTGTTGTAACCTCCTCTGCCTTTGTTGTCATTCTGGCTTCCTATTCCTTTTTTATTTTGCTGATTGAGCCTGCAAAGCCATATCACTCTTCGACTTTCCTGCAGCTCTTTCAGCCATTCTTTGTTCATGAGATTCAAGCATCCCTCGAAGCTCTTCCTTTGTCAGTTTTGACAAATCTTTCGACTCTTCTATGGCTACTATCACGTGGTCGAACTTTGGAGCCAATGACCTCAAGATCTTTCCAACAACAGATCTTGATGTCAACATTTCTCCATATACCTTGATTTGATTCACCAGTTTCGTAACCTTGCTGAAAAAATCAGTTATGCTTTTATTGTCTTCCATCTGAAGCAATTCATACATTCTTTTGTGAGTTTGTAACCTCACCTTTTTCACCTTCTCCACGCCTCCAAACAATTTCTCCAGAATTTCCCATGCTTCTTTTGCTGACTCTGCATCAACAATCTTTTCAAAGTTATCTGCATCAACACATTGATGGATTATAAATAGAGATTTATAATCTTTCTTCTTTAATTATTTATGTGCATCCTTTTCTTGACCTGTCGCGGTTTCTGCAAGCGTTATTACTCCTTCCTTCACAAGATCCCAAAGATCTTGATAACATAACACAACCTTTATCTACTTGCACCAATTCTCATCATTGTTGTTCTTGAGAATCGGAAGATTTGCTGGAAAATGCCCGTTTGAATGATTCGTTTCCATAGTGATTTTCTTCCCACGAATCAATTAAATCGGAGCTCTTGATACCAGATGTTGGAAATCCCCCAAAACCTATGGAGAATTTCAATCAATCTTGATGAACAATATTGTTATTACCCACATAATAGCAATGAAAAGAGAAGAACAATGGAGAAAGAAAGAGCGTAAAGAACGATGAAGGAGAATGGTAATAAAATTCTGCAGAGTTTCTCTCTGCCTGTAGCGGTGAATTCGTCGCTATATGGTCTATTGATTAAACCATAAGCAAAGTATACAAGTAAATAGAGTCGCCACCGCACTTTTATTTATCCTAAGGACTGGCTAAAAAGCGAACAAAAGCCTAAGAAGTTTTACACGTAGAAAACTAATGAAAAGATCAGAGATCGGGGTAAGGGGTAAATTACGCAATGGGAAGGTGTTAGGCACCCATCACGTCCTAGGTACTCCTAGGGAACCCTTTTCACACTTGTTGTATAAAAATATTTATTTGTTTATGACATATTGTGCAAACATGATTGGGAAGATGAGAAAAGAATGTACAAGTTAATTATTTTTGTGTTCGAACGGATGAACCCGTTGCCTACGTACCTTCCATCAAAGGTAAGGATCAAAACGCCGTAGTTCGGCTAAAAGATTTCCAAAAATTAGTGAGTTCAATTTTAAAACACAAGCACCAAGGTTTTTCATTACCAATGGGAGAAAACTCAACCAACATCAACAATCCACCATGCGAGGATAGCTTCAACATACTAGTGAGGGGTTAACCCTATAATAAGTATGGAAGACTTACGATCAACTCACTAAGGATAAGGTAAGATTTACATCAACCACTATGGTAATTGAAACCTACGGCTAATGTATGAAAACATGTTAACAATGGACAAAAGCCACAAAACAATTGAATGGGTGAAGTTAATTGATTATGAGTATTTACAAAATATGGTCGAAGTATGATTAAAATTGATTTCAAAAAGAAGTATTAACAAAAATGAAGTTTGGAAAATCAAGGACTTAGGGTCCAAGTTTCTAATTTGAAAAAGGTGAGAATGTTTGCACAACATGTATATACAAGTTTGAAAAGTCAACATGTGAAAAGGGATTTTTGAAACAAAAGGGGTATGGATGATGGAGTGTAAAACTTCCTAGAAGTTCCCCTCTTGAAATCATATAGAAGATGATTCAAGTGTGTCCTTTGGAATGAAGCAACAAAGCAAGTTAGTAAAATAAAAGACAAGGTGATACCGGATGCCATCAATGGACTTATACCAATCTCACACAAAAGCGGATACCGGATACCAATAAATGGATTTACACCAATCTCCTAAAACGAAACAATGATATCGGATGCCAATAGATGGTCTTACTCCAATCTCACAAACAAAACAAAATATGGATGTCGGATGCCAATCTATCTGGACTTATTCCAACCTCCACAAGATGATCATAGGAGTACAAATGCCAACAACATGGTCTTACAATTGTATCCTCACATACAACAAACAAACAATGCACTAAGCAAAGAGGATATGAGTGACCAATGAAATGGTCTTACACTCTATCCCTTCCAAATCATAGGAACAATGGCCAAAGAATATGGTCTTACAATTATCCTCAATGGGCAAACACAAAAGTGTCACAAAGATATACAATGATGATCATGCACTAATGAACAATCAATGATGACAAATGCACAAAAGCATGCAAGCAAACATGTACATATGGATCAAGCAAATAATCAAGCAAGGTCATTTATCACACACTATAACCAAGCAATTAGGCTCAAGCAAAGGGTTTGACTTTAAAGTCAACTGGAATGGGTAAATGGTGCTCTTAACCTTGACATTGAGAGCCAAGGTGAAGCAGATGAAAGGATATGAGGGGTGTGCCTCATCACTCTTATCTATGGTCAGAGAGAGTATTGAATATCAGAAGGTGTGGGAGTTCAGAAAGGGGGAACTCTCTCCACAAGTTAGACTCGATAGATCTTGGGCTTTTACTCACTATGCATCAACACAAGTAGTGTGAGCAAGGTGAGAGACTCACAGAATAGTATGAGATAGGTTACATATCTCTTTTGTCTACCAATTGCCTTATTAAAAGGACTTCACCTGCTTGGGGACAAAAAATAAACACACAAAGACATTGCCTCTTAAGGAGGACTTCAGACAGGTGCCTGGCTAAATAACAAGCCAGGTCTTCCAGACTACATGGAGACAAGAGAGTCTACCTCAATGCAAATGCTATCAAGCAAAGCAATGCAAGTTCTCAAAGAACTATTAGCAACTATGGTACCTGAAATCAATCAAATATAATCAGTACCAATCACAAGGTCAAAACAAACAGGTAAAAACCAACAGATAATGTACAATCAAACAATGCAATGTGCAAAGCACAAAGCTCAAGTGAACCAAGCACCCTACAAAATAAACCAAGTTAGTCTATAACATCAAATGAAACAACTCAAACAACTTGCATTAATCTCCTTAAAGCATTTGCTTCTTCAACCTGAAAATCACATTCAAATATGAGAAACAAGACCACTAGGACAAGCCTAGGGTCAAAAGGAGGTAAACAATTTAAAACAGCAAGTGAAAAATGATCAAAACCAAGATTAATCAATTAAGAAGAAAGACCAATTGGTTCCATCTCAAAACTATACACCAAGTCCATTTTGTACACATAACATGTCAAACTATGCATTTTGGAACCACATTGGAGCTAACAGAATGATCACACTCAAACCAATACCAAAACAGCTCAATAAATTCCACAAAAATTTAAGTCTAAACAGGACATATTCAATGAGCAGCATATCAAATTTCATGGAATTTGGATAATGGGAACCAAGTCAATGAAAATCAACAAATCAAAGCATATAGAAACAAGCTCATACATGGTATCAAATTGATCATCAACTTCAATCAAGTGTAAAACAGAAATGACATAAGATAAATGAGTCACTCCAAAGCCAAAATGAAGTCAAACATGTTAAGAAACACTCCACCAAATTTCATCTTCATATGATAAGGAATGAGAATTTTACAAGCTATGTAAGTTGATCACTCAAGAAAAGTTCACAAAATGGTAAACAGCAAACAAAAATACCAATCAAATAGGAAATTGATCAACAAATCCTACAAAAAATCATGGTTAAACTAGACATACAGATGTAAACACATGCAAAAATCCAGAGCAAATAGCATTCAATAAGCATGAAAACAAAATTCATGAAGTTGGCATAACATAGTGTGACACACATTGTCACACTCAAAAAGATTACATCATATCTCTCTAACCAGAAACTCAAAAATAGCAAACTATACATCAAAATCACCAGGAAAGAGTCTAGATCATGCATGTAAAATTTCAAGCATTTTGGATAAGGCATCATTATTTTATGAATGAAATGGCAAAACATATACACATAGCATACATGATCAAAATCTCTAGGCAAAAGCAAAAATCAATCAGGCACAACTTTGATTATCATACCTAAAAAAAACTAGAGAGAATTTGGAGATGAACACAAAAATCCTCACTCAATTTGGATCAAAAATGAATTACTTATGATTTTTTGAAGTTTGGTGAAAAAATGAAATAATTATTTAATGGTTTAAATGAAATATATGAAGCGAATGGCAATTTTGTAAATATCCTGAGCCAGGGGCGAAACGCCCCGTTTCATTAATGGATGTGGCAGCGTGTGAGTGGCCAGTGCACGCGGGAAACACAAAATTTGAAACGCAGCCAAGCCAGGAAGATCTAAACGCGAATCTGGAAAGAAATTTTGAGTGTTCTTGGTGTTCTTGCACAGAAATTATCACCATGACCAAATCTTCATGAAAATCATCATGCCATATATGGTTGGAACCGGCGTTCAACAAGGATTACAAATATCACAATGAATTTGTCCAGAACTCAACATACAAAAAGATTCAATCAAGAAATGTTTTGACATGCAAACTTTAGATCCAGATTTCTACATGATTACTTGATGAAATCGCACGATTCAAATGTCATTCTACTCTATGTTGCACACTCTACCTAAGCCACATGTTAATTTTAGCAATTAGAGGATTTGGATTTTTACCTCTTGATGAAGCAGCTCGTGTTCTTGCACGATTCAGGACTTCAATTGCCAAAACAGATTGCTTATGATGTTGTAGAAGGTGAATGCAAGTGGTCTTGTAGCTCAATTACGCTCCAGTTTTCAAGAATGTTCAAACAGCCATGGATGAGCTTGATTTCATAGTTGCGAATTTCTTCAAGTTTTTCCAAGTTTTTGCTTCAACAGATCTTCTATATTGCCTGCAAATGATGAATCATACAAGAAGAAACAGAAAAAGTGATGAATTCTTGATGAATGAGTGGAAAAAGTGTGAGTGAAAATTGTGAGAATTGAGAGAATTTGTGAATTTTGGAGTTTGATCTGAAATTGTGAATGTGGATCCTGAACTTTCTGTTAGGATTAGGCTTAAATAGTTCCTCTTAATCCAAAGCCTTAATCATGTTTAGCATAATTGGAGTGATTAGCAAAATGAAGCTCATGTTATGCATTTTGGCCAATTTGCCCTTTTGCACTTAAGACCAATGGAACAGTGATTTTTCCCTTGCAGCACACCACAAATCATGTTTTGAAGCAATCCCAATTGGCTTGGTGTGAAAATTCCTTGTACTTTTGAATTTGACTTTTCTTCCCACCAAAAATTAATTAGTTCACTTGAAAAATGACCTTTTTATGTGAAGGTTTTTGATGAAATGTAATGATGGATTTGGATAGTACACATCAAATGTGGTTTGCTCAAAAAAGAATCAACCAAATTGGCCTTTCCATTCAAAAGTTATGGCACTTTGAATTTCAACTTTTTCTGAAAATGATTTGATCATAACTTGCCAACCACACATGATAAATGAGTGTTCTTGGACTTTTTGGAAAGGTGAGAGCAAGATCTTCAACTTTCATGTTGGGCAAAATTTCATTTGAAGCATTCTTGGACATGTAATTTTGAGGAGAAGAACTTTCCATTTTTGGCAGGTGAAAATTACAAGTCATTTCTATTTTTGGAAACTTTTTGTTTGACCTCCAATTCTTCAATGATGATCTTTGAAATGCCAAATTAGGCTTATATGGACATGAATGAGACGTTTCCAACCATCTCACACCTTCCAATCCCTGATTAAATGCACAGTTGACCACAGTTGACTTTGCTAGGGTTTTGGTTGACTGAGCCATGTTCTGATGAATTTCAAGCCTCTTTCACATGAGATCTTGATCCAAAATGATATCACAACTTATATGAATCTCTTATGCATAATCATGGTGCCCAAATTCTTCAAGAATGGTCACCATCCATTGCCCAATGATTGATTTAACTGTTTGACCTAGTTTGCTTCATCTGCAAGTAACAAGGTTAGTTGACAATATTTTTGTACTTTTGGTTAGTAAACAAATAAAAAGCAATGATATACAAATGCAATACATGCTTGGTGATCAAGAATCACACTCACAAGATACCCACCCACTAGGAGGGAAGCAAAGGTGCACAATGATCCTTGAGGCAATGATATGGTATGGTATGATGCCCTGAGGGATCTTAGGGACAAAATTGGGGTCTTACACTGCCCACAAACTATGGAAAACTTCCTATTCACTTTGTGATCCGCTGTCGCACACGGGTTAAAAACGAGTAATGATATATCGTAAACGGAAAGCGACACCTCGAGTATCATATTGCAAGGACTCTTGGCAAATTAACCAAGTATGAAAACAAAATAGGGGGTTTCGATTCGATTTAGAATAAAGTACGGAAATAAAATAAAACCAAAAATAAACTTATATATAAAAACATACTAAAATAGTAAAAATAATAGAATAAACTATAGAGTTGCCTAAGAAGAATAGTAGAAGAATATTTATTAAAATGCACTGATCAAATTCCCCCACACTTGAACTTTCACACTCCGAGAAAAATTATAAATTCAAAATTTAAAACAGAAAAAAACAAGAACAAACAAAACATGCAATTCCAAAGCTTATCAAGATATAAGGTACAAGCAGAATTCTAAGTCTAAGCTTCAAGAATATGGTGTTAGTGAGCAACTTCTTGTGACATTCAAAGAAGATAGGAAAATAGATTACCAAATAGTACATCCAAAAGTAGTAAGGTCCTCACAGGATAAAATTCCCTCAATTCTTAAGTGTTTAGGTTAACTATTTACACTCAAAGCACAACATGAAAGTTAGTACTACCATAAGCTTGAATAGATGTTAGAGTCTATTCAAGCTTATGGTAGTACTAACTTTCATGTTGTGCTTTGAATGTAAATAGTTAACCTAAACACTTAAGAGTTGAGTGAATTTTATCCTGTGAGGATCTTACTACTTTTGGATGTACTATTTGGTAATTTGTTTTCCTATCTTCTTTGAATGTCACAAGAAGTTGCTCACTAACACCATATTCTTGAAGCTTAGACTTAGAATTATGTTGTACCTTGTATCTTGATAAACTTTGGAATTGCATGTTTTGTTTGTTCTTGTTTTTTTTGTTTTAAGTTTTGAATTTATAATTTTGCTCGGAGTGCAAAAGTTCAAGTGTGGGGAATTTGATCAGTGCATTTTAATACATATTCTTCTACTATTCTTCTTAGGCAACTCTATAGTGTATTCTATTATTTTTACTATTTTAGTGTGTTTTTATATTTAACTTTATTTTTGGTTTTATTTTATTTCCATACTTTATTCTAAATCGAATCGAAACCCCCCTATAATCACTTTTCATAATCATTTTTCATAATCACTTATTCTAAATCGAATCGAAACCCCGCTATTTTGTTTTCATACTTGGTTAATTTTCTAAGAGTCCTTGCGATACGATACTCGAGGTGTCACTTTCCGCTTACTATATATTATTACTCATTTTTGACCCGTGTGCGACATCGGATCACAAAGTGAATAAGAAGTTTTCCACAACTTGTGGGCAAAGAGAAACTCTACAGAATTCTAATTCTTCTTATCCTTCATTGTTATTTAGATTCTTTCTTTCTCTTTTGTTCTTTTCTTTTCATTGCTATTGCATGGGTAATAACAATCTTGTTCATCAAGATTTATTGAAATTCTCCATAGATTTTGGGGGATTTCCAACATCTGGTATCAAGAGCTCCGGTTTAATCTATTCGTGGGAAGAAAATCACCATGGCAACGAATCAACGAAACGGGAATTTTCCAGCAAATCTTCTGATTCTCAAGAACAACAATTATGAGAATTGGTGCAAGCAAATAAAGATTGTGTTTTGTTATCAAGATCTTTGGGATCTTGTCAAGAAAATGGTGCACATAAAGAATTGAAGAAGAAAGATTATAAAGCTCTCTTTATAATCCATCAATGTGTTGATGCAGATAACTTTGAAAAGATTAGTGATGCCGAGTCAGCGAAAGAAGCATGGGAAATTCTTGAGAAATCGTTCGGAGGCGCAGAGAAGGTGAAAGAGGTGAGGTTACAAACTCACAAAAGAACGTATGAATTGCGTCAGATGGAAGACAATGAAAGCATAACTGATTTTTCACCAAGGTTACGAAATTGGTGAATCAAATGAAGGTATATGGAGAAGTGTTGACATCAAGATCTGTTGTTGGAAAGATCTTGAGGTCGTTGGATCCAAAGTTCTACCATGTGGTAGTAGCCATAGAAGAGTCGAAATATTTGTCAAAACTGACAAAGGAAGAGTTTCAAGGGACACTTGAATCTCATGAACAAAGAATGGCTAAAACTGTTACAGAAAAGTCGAAGAGTGATATGGCTTTGCAGGCTCAATCAGCAAAAGAAAGGAAAGGAAAAAGAGGTTGGAATAACAACAAAGGGAGAGAAGGAGACAACAATTCGACTGGTCGAAATCAGCAAGAAGGAAACTGGTCGAATTAGAGAAAGCCCTGGAACCAAGGCAACCAAAGCGGTGGTGTTACAGGTAGAGGAAGAGATGGTGGTCAAAATCCAGACAAGAGTCACATTCAGTGTTACAATTTTCAAAGGTATGGTCACTATTCTAGTGGTTGTCCAGAAAAGCAGAAGAATCAAGACACTTTTGCAAAGCTGGTGAAACACGAAGAAGAAGAGACGTTGTTGATGGTTACAACAAGAGAATAAGAGAGATCCAAGGACCAATGGTACTTGGACTCAGGATACTCATCACACATGTCTGGAAGAAAAGATTGGTTTGTCAACATAAATCCTTCAATGAAGAACATGGTGAAATTTGCAAATGACAACACTCTAGCAGCTGAAGGTGTTGGTGATGTTCTGATTATGAGGAAAGATGGAAAGAGGTCAGTAACTTTAAATGTGTTGTACATAACAGACATGAAGAGTAATTTGCTCAGCATATGGAAGTTGGTCGAAAAGAACTACAAGGTGTCGATCAAAGACAAGATGATGAGAATTCTCGACTCAAATGGAAGGTTGATCTTGAAGGCTCCAATGCATCAGAATAGAAGCTTCAAGATTGAACGGATTGTGATGGAGCATAAGTGCCTTGCAACAGCAACCAACAAAGATGAATGGATTTCGAATTATAGACTTGGCTATCTCAATTTCAAAGACATCATAGATTTTAAGAGAATAAATATGGTTTCAGGATTACCCGAAATCGACATTCCAAATGAAGTTTGTGAAGAATGCTTGCAGGCGAAGCAACATAAGAACAACGTTAGTAAGGATGCAGGAAGTACGGAGAAGGAATTTCTTGAAGTCATATACTCTGATGTATGTGGCCCTCTCCGGGTGGATTCGATTGGAGGTAACAAATACTTTGTTACATTCATAGATGATTTCAGTCGAAAATTATGGTCTTACCTGATCAAGAAGAAAAGTGAAGTGATCGAGGTATTTGCCAAGTTTAAATTTATGTTCGAAAGATAGATCAGTCGAAAGATCCATATTTTGAGGACTGATGGTGGTGGAGAATATGTGTCAAAATATTTTGATACATTATGTGTGAAAGAAGGGACTGTGCATGAGGTGGTTCCACCCTACACTCCACAAAAGAATAGAGTCGCAAAAAGAAAGAATAGAACCATTATGAATATGGTTAGAAGTATGTTGAAAGGCGTGCATCTACCCAAAGAATTATGTGGAGAAGTTGTGTCGACTGCGACACATATCTTGAACAGATGTCCGACGAAGAAGCTAGAAGGAGTCACACCAGAAGAATGTTGGTCTAGTGTCAAGCCTAGATTGAGTCATCTGAAGGTGTTTGGATCTATAGCATATAGACATGTGCCATATCAGTTGAGAAGAAAACTTGATGACAAGTCGAGTCAGATGATCCTGATAGGATATCATTCGACTGGAGGATACAAGTTATTCGACCCAGTAAATAAGCAAGTAGTGATCAGCAGGGATATGATCATAGATGAGCTTAAGGAGTGGGATTGGACTGAGAATGTCAAGAAAGATTCAGTGAGGATCTTTTATGATGAACCAACTAGTAAAGTCAAAAGAGAAGTTCGACAGGAAGAAGTCAGAGGTGAAGCAGGCCCAAGCAGACCTCGGAGAACAAGACATATGCCTGCAAGGTTGAAAGAATGTGTGATTACATCAGATGATGTGGTCAATGAACAAGGTGAGCTGGTACGTTATGCTTTCTACGAAGATGTCAAACCTGTCAACACAACTGAGGCATTGAAAGATTCGAAGAGGGTGAAAGCAATGGACGAAGAGCTGAAGTCAATCGAAGTCAACAACACTTGGTCACTTGTCGAATTTCCCCAAGACAAGAAGGAAATCGATGTGAAATGGGTATACAAGGTGAATTTGAATCCCATAGGAGAAGTAACTCGACACAAGGCGAGACTTGTGGCGAAAGGATTTCTTTAGAAAGAAGGAATCGACTTTGATGAAGTTTTTGCACCTGTTGCTAGGATCGAAACAATCAGGTTGGTTGTTGGTCTAGCAAACATGAACAACTGGAAGATGTGTCAGATGGATGTGAAATGTGCATTCCTGAATGGCCCCTTAGAAGAAGAAGTTTATGTTTCACAACTAGCTGGGTTTGTGAAACATGGCGAAGAAAGAAAGGTGTACATGTTGCATAAAGCCTTGCACAGACTTAAACAAGCTCCAAGAGCTTGGAACAAGAAGATAGATGGATTTCTAAGGGAGAAGGAATTTGTAAAGTGCACAAGTGAACATGGAGTATATGTAAGAAGAAGCAAGAGTGGATTGCTTATACTATGTCTCTATGTTGATGACCTGTTGATAACAGGTAGCTGCAAGAAGGAGACCGAAGACTTCAAAGGTGATCTCAACAAGGAATTCAAAATGTCAGATTTGGATGACATTTCATATTTCCTTGGCATCGAATTCTACATGAGTGGTATAGGTTTGATGATGCATCAAAGAAGGTATGCA
The DNA here is from genome assembly GCF_024323335.1 of Lathyrus oleraceus. Classification (NCBI taxonomy): domain Eukaryota; kingdom Viridiplantae; phylum Streptophyta; class Magnoliopsida; order Fabales; family Fabaceae; genus Lathyrus; species Lathyrus oleraceus. Next base: position 106,967,631 of record NC_066579.1, read on the forward strand.
GGCGAAATACTCAAGAGATTTGAGATGCAAGATTGCAACCTAACTTCGACTCCAGCTGAGCCCATATTACAACAGTCGAAAGATTGAGATGAAGATGATGTTGACCCAACCCAATATAGAAGACTTATTGGGTCATTCGATACCTTTGTCATACAAGACTTGACTTAGCATACAATGTAGGTATGGTGAGTAGGTTCATGCAGAAGCCAAAGGTATCACATCTAGCAGCAGCGATGAGGGTACTAAGGTATCTGAAAGGAACTCTCGACTATGGAATTTTGTTTCCTGCAGTTGATGAAGGAAAATAATGCAAATTAGTGGGATACACCGACTCAAGTTGGTGTAGTGATGCTGAGGATCGAAAATCCACAGCTGGCTATGTGTTTATGCTAAGTGGTGCACCAGTTGCTTGGAGTTCGAGAAAGGAGCCAGTAGTGGCATTATCATTGTGCAAAGTAGAATACATAACTGCTTCTCTTTGTGCATGTCAAGCAATATGGATGGTGAATCTGGTCGAAGAGATAACTGCGAAGAGTCATGGAGTAATTACCATGAAGATCGACAGCATGTCAACTATCAATCTAGCGAAAAATCTGATAGCACATGATCGAAGAAAGCACATCGAGATGAGGTTCCATTATCTTCGAGAGCACGTAGCTGATGGGAAGATGAATGTGGAACACTGCAGAATTGAGAATCAGATTGCAGACATCATGACAAAGGGAGTGCAGGTCGAAGTGTTCAAAAGAATAAGAACTATGATGAATGTAGATAACTTAGACACAATGAATTAGGTGGTGTGTTAAATTGTAATTCCTTGTGTCGAAGTAGTTTTCTCGACAGAAAAAGGACGTTTCGAACCACCTAGTGTGTTAAGTTGTGTTAGTGTGTCGAACTGTCGAAGCATGTTGCTTTATACAGGATTTCGACTTAGGCATATTTTAGTAGTGTTAGCTATTTTGGGCTTTTATAGTTTTGGACTTTTATAGTTTTGGGCTTTGGCTTGAGGTCCAAGTTAACCTAAATCTATAAATAGAGGGAGTAACCCTTATATTTGTAATAAAGTGAATAGAGTATTCATAACACTTGTAATTCACAGTATTTTGCAGTTGCAAAGTGAATAAGAAGTTTTCCACTGTTTGTGGGCAGAGAGAAACTCTGCAAAATTCTAATTCATCTTCTCCTTCATCGTTCTTTACACTCTTTCTTTCTCCATTATTCTTTTATTTTCATTGTTATTGCATGGGTAATAACAATCTTGTTCATCAAGATTGATTGAAATTCTCCATAGATTTTGGGGGATTTCCAACAGTACTAAAAGTTAGTGGCAAGTCCAGTTTTTAATAACATGTATTTTTTTTTAATTTTAAAATTTTATAAATGTTCCTATAAGAAAGCTCTATCAATAGATATTTATCAATTGAGCTTGTTTCGTATATTTTGGTCAACTTTGTGAAAAATAGTTATATAGAGATGAATGTGTATCCTTTTTTGTTTGACTTAGCCAATGATTTTTGTTACTGTAAGCTTAAGTCCCCCTTTTAGGTATCTTGGATTGCATGCGGGGGCCAACCCCTTTCTTGAATCTACCTGATGGTTAATATGTTATCAAAGTAGATTTCCTTGGGGTGGTGTAAAGGGTGTTTCTAATATTTTTTGAGTTAAATGTTTTTATGTATGGAAACCGAAGCGGAAAGGTGGGTTATGGTTCATGATTTACGTTTGGTTAACTTGGTCCTTTTGCCCAATTTTCGGTGGATGTTATTTCATGTGCGTCTGTTCTTTTTGGTTGATGTCCTTTTCATATATATGATGCTCTTGTTGTTTCACCCTTCTCAAGGTTCGGGTTTTTGATTTTCGTTCAATGTGCACCTGGTGGAAATGGATGTCTCTTCTAGGATCCATAGAAGATAACTTATCTGGCATGTTTTTGGACAATATTAGTAAGAGAGTGGGATTACATCTCCTTACATATTTCTAGTTTAATACGTGAGTTAGATTTTTCCCTTTTAAAACTAGGTTTCATATGCTCTTTAGTATCTCTAATCGGAAGGTTTAGTTAGTGGGTGTGGTTGATTTGTTGGCGGACGATGTGCTAGTTTAAGATCTGAGGTGAATAATATATTTTTTGAGTATGAGTTTTCTACCAAGGAAAAGTAACCATGTCAAGGGTCTACTTAAAAGCAACTAAATTAGAGAAATTCTCATTGAAGTACTTAAAAATATCCCCTCGAATCTTAAAGACCTTGTCCATCCGATATCACTCACTCATAGAGTTACACAAATGTTCCTCTTATTCCTCTACTTAACACACGCATGAAAGTACACATTATTGGCACCCCCTCCTTCAACCATGTTAATTTGGATCTCTGAAATATTTGAGACTTTTGGTACCAAATGAGATCCCACAACTCTTGACAAATTAGAGACCTACTAGCTAACCCATCTTGAAGATGAGAATCAAATTTTACCCTGAACTTCAACTTAAAAGCTAATTTAAACAAACGCCAAACTCTCATTACTCATTAATCGCCCTCTCAAAATTAGCATCCGCCAATCAGAAATTGTTAAACCTAAAAGGCCTAGGCCTCTAGAGTAGAGATGAATACATCAAAACTAACAGACAATGATCGACGTCTCATGACAAATCCCACAAGCTACTCTGGCTTCATTCCTTCTCCCACCCCGCCAAAAGAAGAACTTGATTTAGTTACATTCAAATGGGGTTTCTTTAACACTCTATTTTTTATTTAAGATAATGTTTACTTTACTCATAATAATAACCTTTTCTTTTAACAAAATCCATAAATAGAAAATAAAATACTACATTGCATGGTTAGTTAAGTTGTTAATTGTATCATATTATTTATAGATTAAAAAAAACTATGTAAATAAAAAAAATATTTTCATTTCATAAAAAAAAATTCTAGCATTGGTTCTTTTCATCTTTATCCTAATTTTTTTATGTATCTCCATGAGAAACATTAACATTAAAATTATAATCACTAACAATTATATTCTTAAGGATTGTCTATTTTGGGTTTAAAGAGGATGACCTCTTTGATTGGTTTGTTGCGAGTATCTTAAAGAAAGTGGGATCGGTCCTCTAGAATTATTTTTGGGAGGATTTTTAGGTATGATTCATTCCCCTTAAGAATATATTTTGTTTACAATTTTTAATCAACCTGATAGGTTGGCGGGAAATATTAACTAGTGCGAAAATGAGAAACTTATCTAAGATCCAAGGTATATGAGAGCATTCTTTCTCCATGAATTACCAGTTGTTGATAACCTTTCTCTATTTTTCAAGGATTTACTCTCTCTCTCTCTCTCTCTCTCTCTCTCTCTCTCTCTCTCTCTCTCTCTCTCTCTCTCTCTCTCTCTCTCTCTCTCTCTCTCTCTCTCTCTCTCTCTCTCTCTCTCTCTCTCTCTCTCTGGATATATATATATATAAGTGAATTTGGAACCATAAAAGAGATGGTCTATTCTCTTTGGCCTTAGTTTAACATGTTCATTTGGACCTTAATAACTCATTTTCTTTATTTTCTTATTTGGTTGTGAATTTGACATTTCCCTTTTTTGTAAGATATGATCATTTCGAGAAATCTTTTTGCTAGACTCCATAAATTCCAATTGAGGTTGAATCCTGCTAAATGCACTTTCGGGGTTCGTTCTAGAAAGTTATTGGGGTTCAAAGTGAGTCAGAAAGGTATATAGGTTGATCCATACAGAGTTAGGGCTATTCAAGATATGTCAGCCCCCATAACAGAGAAAGAGGCCTGAGGATTCCTTTGACGACTTAATTACATATCCCGGTTCATCTTGCATTTGACGGCTACCTGTGAACCAATATTCAAATTGTTAAGAAAAAATCAAGCGGTCGTGTGGAATGATGATTGTCAATAGGAATTTGACACGATAAAAAAGTATTTGTAAGAACCATCGATCTTGAAACCACCAGTTCTTGGTAGACCACTAATCATGTATCTCATCGTGCTAGATGAATCGATGGATTGTGTTTTGGGTCAGCATGACGAAACAAGTCGTAAAGAGCATGCAATCTATTACTTGAGCAAAAAGTTTACTGAATGTGAGACCTTATACTCATTATTGGATAAGACTTGTTGTGCTTTAGCTTGGACAGCTTGACACCTAAGGCCGTATATGATTTGCCACACTACTTTGTTGATATCCAACATGGATCTGATAAAGTACATTTTTAGAATCCCGATGTCGGTGGAAGAATTCCTAGGTGGTAGATGTTGTTAACCAAGTATGAAATTTAGTATGTGACTCAAAAAGCCATCAAAGGGACTGTCTTGTCTGATTACCTTGCCCATCAACCCGTGGAGGGTTACTAGCCTATAAAGTTTGACTTTCTCGATGAGGACATCATCTTCATCAGAGACTGCAACATTCCTGGCCCTGACGGAGGACCTGAACCAGGAGCGTAATGGACGCTCATGTTCAATGGTGCCTCTAATTCTAAAGATTATGGGATATGGGTAGTAATTACATCTCCGACTTGTTTTCATATTCTGTTCACCGCTATACTTTGCTTTGATTGCACAAACAACATGGCCGAATATGAAGCATGCATATATCGTATTGAAGCATTCATTGACTTTAGAATCAAGATTCTTGAAGTGTTTGGAGACTCTTCTTTAGTAATCAATCAAGTCCGAGGAGATTGTGAAACTAGGGATAAGAAGTTGATTCCATACAAAGAACACATCGTGAAGCTAATTCCTAATTTTAATGAGATCAATTTTCATTATATTCCGAGGGAAGAGAATTAGATCGTTGATGCTCTTGAAACTCTTTCATCCATGTTCAAAGTCAAGTGGAGAAATGAAGCACCATCTATTCATAATGACCACTTGGATGAACAAGCGCATTGTCTAGCAATGGAGGCGAAATCTGACGATAAGCCTTGGTTCTATGACATTAAGAGATATCTAGAAAGACAAGAATATACCAAGAAAGCATCTATCACAAATAAGAAAGCTTTGAGAAGGTTCTCTTCTAAGTTTTTCTTGAATGAGGATCTTTTGTACAAGAGGAATTATGATTCTGTATTGCTCAGATACGTGGATAGACACAAAGCAAGCACGATCATAAGGTCCATCCACGAGGGATACAAAGGTATACATGCTAAGGGGCCTACTATGGCTAAGAATATTCCTCGGGCCATATATTATTGGACTGTAATGAAATTTGATTGTTACAACTTTATCAAGAGGTGTCACAAGTGCCTAGTTTTTTGTGACAACGTTCATGTTCCTCCAACTTCTTTGAACGTCTTGACTTTGCCTTGGCCTTTCTCTATGTGGGCCATTGATATGATCGGTATGATAGAGACAAAGGCTTCTAAAGGTCATCATTTCATTCTTATTTCCATTGACTACTTTACAAAATGGTTTGAAGTTGCTTCATATGCAAACATCACGAGACAAGTGGTTGCAAAGTTTATCAAGAAAGAGATAATTTGTCGCTATGGTGTTCGTAGCAAGATTATTATTGACAATCCCAGTAACTTGAATAACAAGATGATGAGTGATTTGTGACAAAAAATCAAGATTTAGCATCACAACTCTTCACCATACCGGCCCAAGATGAATGGTGTCGTTGAAGCAGCTAACAAGAATATCAAGAGAAATGTCTAGAAAATGGTCAAAACCTACAAGGATTGGCATACGATGCTTCCCTTTGCTCTACACGGTTATAGAACTTAAGTGTGTACTTCTACTAGGGAAACTCCTTATTCTTTAATATATGGAATGGAGCTTTTTCTACCTATTGAAGTTGAGATCCCCTCTCTGAGGGTTATCATGGAAGTAGACCTCGATGAAGTTGAGTGGGTGCAGTCCATATATAATCAGCTGAATCTCATTGAAGATAAGCGCTTGACGTTTGTTTTCCATGGTTAGGTGTACCAACAATGCCTCAAGAGAGATTTTCATAAGAAGATTCTTCCTTGCTCATTCCAAGTTGGTGAGCTTGTGCTTAAAATACTTTCTCCCACACACTCGGATCCTCGGGGCAAGTGGACTCCCAACTATGAAGGACCCTTTATTGTTAAAAGGGCCTTCTTATGAGGAGCTTTCATTCTCTCCACAATAGATGGGGATGACTTTCCCATGCAGAGTTCTCTGATTCAGATACCAACGAGTTGAAGTTTATCCGTCCTCCAACCGACTTTACTTTGTTATTGCATTGCATATGCATCATAAATAAACAATCATGCATTGAAATCATACAATCCTACATGTCAAACACTCATCTTGCAACTGATATATCTCCCCAGCGTAATTTTTTAGTTTATCCCTAGCAGATCAAACCATCCAGTTTATCTGTTGCTCTTTAAAATTTCCCTTTCTCGGGAAATTTTTTGGTTACTCTTGTAATTACTCCTCTTTTACCTCAAACGTTCGAAAAGCTAACGCAATTCGCACCTTCAGGTCAAAGATGATTAAATACGGGAAGATGTCATATCCCAAAATTTACCCTCCCTTTTTCCTTTTTTCATACCTTATTTGCATACACATTCAAATCATACCATGCATGACCATTGCATTTGGTCATAGAATCACAAGCATGGCCACATTATGGTCGGTATCTTAACATTAGGGTTTCATTTTGTTTTTTATGTCAACTAACCCTAATTCCATTGAGAGGTGGTTCTTGGTTGCTCTTGTTACTCATATAGGTAATCGTGTTTCAAATCAAGGCAAACAAAGGTCTTTTGGGCCATGGAAAAGGCAAGTTTGTTCATGGTGATTCAAAGGTGGTTATTATGTTTATTTCCATTCCACACCACTCAATTTTCAAGATATCTTTAAGTTCACTCAATCCCCTAGCAAGATTTCATCAAGGGTTCCTAATTACATCATCATCATGGTTGGGAATGCAAGAAAACATCATGTTTGCAAAAGGTGTACAAGTGTGGTTGACCTAACTTGCAAGTATGCCCTACTTTTGGTCCAAGCTCCATAACTTCTTCAATTTTTATCCAAATGACAAGAATATTTGAGCCAAATTCTCCTTTTGGGATCCTACACAACTTTTATTCAAGGTTCAAACATCAATTCATCCATTTAAGACCTCATTTGTGCCATTGGCCAAGTTGCCAATTTTGGCAAAACCATGTCATGACCCCTAAATTCCACCCTTGCCATTTTCAGCTCAATTATTCTTTTGACCCCATTCCTTTTGAATTTTGTTAATATTATGGCAAAGATAATTTGTCCCAACTTTGTCTCAAAATTCACAAGGGAATCAAAAGTTATAGCATCATGAACATCGGACCTGAATATGACCTAGCATGCTGCAAGGTGCTTGACCATTTGCCTAACTCATTTTTCAGGTCATGACCTCAACTTCACAAGCCCACAACTTTCACCTTAACGATTTTCTTGGAGTGATTCTTTTTGCATCTTATTTTACTCCATGAAGTGAACATTTGGCTCAAAGGAAATCACAAAACACACGAGTGGAATGAATTTGGCCTAAACTTGAACTTGGTGATCTAACTTTGTTTTGGTCTGTGACCTATAATGTTGAAACTTGCAAAAACACGTTGGGACCACTTCCCACGTGTGCAAACCAATTACCCATGACCAAACACATTTGAAGACAACTTAAACGACCTAAAAAACTCCAAATGCATGTTTTTTGGCATCAATTTTTCATACGTTCGGGATCTGAAAATTTCTCATTCAATTCACACGAATTCAAGCCTATTCTGCGTGTATTTTTATCCCATTTCTTCACCTATAAATAGTGGAATTTATTGCATTCATTTTCAATCTTTGAAAGCCAAAGAAACCTTGCCACCATTAAAGCCTGATACCTCCAAAAACCAGTCACTCTCTTTTTTTATTCAATCTCTTTTCCTTCCAATTCTTTGCCCATAATCCTTCATCGGCATCCTCTGAAGGTGTTTAAAGATTTGATTTGGACTGGTTCCTCCTACAACCTTGCTTCCGTATGCACCATTTTTTACTTCTGAAGCTTCAATCGAGTAGGTAGATATGAGTTACCATTTCAAGCAAACAAGTTATCATTCTCTTCGTGAGGTTCCACTGATCAAAAGCCCTAACTTATTTACCATTTCTTTTTTATATTAACCATTTAATTTTACTTTTAAGAACTAGGGTTCTTCGATTTTTTGAGCAAATTCTACCTGCTCAGAGAAAATCAATTGCTCTAGTGCAGGGAGACATGAACGATGAAGTGTTTCACAAATGAATCCATGCTTGATTCAAGTTAAAAACACGACTTCATGAAGTTGCCAAATCAAACATCTGGAGGTTGAAGATAAAGATCTTCGCGTGCTTCTGTTCCAAATTCAAACCTCCCATCCAATCAGGAAGCGCCACATAACCTAGTCGTTGTATTCAAATGTTTTTAATTTCTTTTTAATTTCATTTATTTCCTTTTTCTTCTAAAATTAATTAAAAATAGCTCCCTTATTATTTTTTAATCCATTTTTTCCATAATTACATAAAAATATTTTCTACCTCATACCATTTTTTTTATTTTTTAAATAATTTTTGCATTTATTGCATATTTTCTTTTATTTTAATTTTAATTTTATTTTAACATTTTTATTTTAATCATTTTAAAACATTTTTTACTCTAAATGAGGTCAAACTTCTCATATTTTTGTTGACCTTCCACATTTTGCTTAGACTTTTATTTGATGCTTTGACCCCTCTTTGATTTTTTTTCCTTTTATTTTCTTTATTTAATCAATATTAAAATCATTTAAATTCATTTTATTTTGATTTTGTTGATCACTTGTTGTTTTGAGTTGACTTGATTGCATGTTTGATGTGTTATTCTTCATCTCAAATCATTGATATATGGACTTGAGGTTGATCAACATTCTTTGATCCAAAACTGTTGATGATGATTGTGAATCATCTTTAATACTTTGCATCAATGATAGATTAACCCTCAATGCGCCATATTTTGAGTCCTTTGATTTAAGGATAGAATGATCCTGTCATACCCCGATTTTGGCCCTAAAATTTTTTTTCCCATCAATCATTCATTTTCATTTCTCCTCATGGCCCTTTCATCGGGTCGTAAGACTATCCACCTACATTGGTTGTTTAGGCGTTGCCACTACTTGCCATTCCATAACTATTACATTTTTACCTTTCTATTTGGCTTTAGATGTTTGATATCTTTTGATAGAATTAGTTGGAATCTCATGACTTTCATTCTCATGTCTAAATTCAATCCATATTTTGTCTCTCTCATAAGACCTCATTTTCCCTTTCGATCTTAATTCAAAGAGATTCCATCCATATTCACCATCTCATATTTCTACATGTCATATTCAAATTTGCATTCACATTTTTTCATTCACATTGGAAAGATTGCCTTCATTCATACGCATACTCATTCATATTTTAATTACTTCATTCATTTTTATCATATCCATCCACTCACAACCGTCATTTTCATGACAAGTGATTAATTCATAACGTTAAAATATCACCACATGAATACCAAAAGTCTCTAAGATACAAAGAAAGATTTTTTACTTGCTACGAGAAACACCAATTTTTCATTTATATCAATGTCATATTCATTACAAATCAATAGTTGTACAAAACATACATGATTTACAAAAATGGCACTTAAGTTTTAATTACAAGGAGGAAATTGCCAACTTCACTCATAATAAACCTTGGAAAGCTGAGAAGGGAGAGTGAGCGTGCCAAGAGAGCTCTTAGTAGCCAGCACCAGATCTGTGTGGAAATTGAATCACTTTTTGATGGAGTTGATTCCTCTGAGCCATTTACCCGTGCTCGAGTTGTAGAGTTGAACAATGATTTATTCATAATCAATGGATGACGCTGGATTACAGAAGAATCAAATTGATGAGATTGTTCTTGTTGGTGGAAGCACTAGGATTCCAAAGGAACAACAACTTGTGAAGGATTTCTTTGAAGGAAAGGAACCAAACAAGGGCGTTAACCTTGTTGAAGCAGTTGACGTAGCTAATAGTCATCTAGTATGTGGACGTGGAAATATATCCTCCTGCAATAACAATGCGGCAACTCCTACACAAGAGACAAGCATTACAAATGATACAATAAATTAGTTGTTGGTCATTAACACTGGACCAAGCAACCTCGAGAAAATCTCATTTGTTGGTCACTTTAGGACAGGTTCTATTTCCATTTCTTTAACGTCAACTAGTTTTCATGATCCATCGCCCGCAAACATGATTGTAGACCTGCGGAACATATCATGCAATTTTCGAAAATGTAAGCAAGAGAATGCACATGAGTATATGGTAAACTTATTCGAGTCGATGCATAAATGTTGCCTACCTTCTGGAGTGACTAGCGAATCACCTGTTACTTTTGATAAAGGTTTTATTCATAGGATCTTCAGTGGTCGGCTACAAAGTCCAGAGAAGTAAATGCAGTGCTCTCATTCCTCCAATAGATTTTTTTTCTCGGATGGAGCAGAACAGCAATACCAATGCCAAATGCCTCTCATGTGCTAGCAATTCATTGCACGGGGTCTTGTTTCATTCTGGTTATAACATTCATTCTGGCCAACCGTAACAATTCAGAGTTTTTTTTTTCAGGCAGCATGCAACAGCCTGTCCCGACAATGAAGTCGCAGCATAAAAAGAAAAGAAAATACAAAAGATGAAAATAATGTGCATTCCAATAAGTGTAATTGTACCTTCAGTATTGAACAAGCATCACATTGGGGGATATGTTTGGTAGATTACCTGGTAGTGTGAGCAATAAAATTGAAGGAACGATGAGTAAGAAGATTACAAGTGATCCTTATGTTTCAATTTCAGTTTCAAATGTTGTGACTGGAACGACCTTTGTCATTAGCAACAGTGAAAATCCTGCTTGGACTCAACATTTCTATGTTCCTGTCATGCATAATGCTGCTGAAGTGCACTTCGTGGTTATAGAAAATAATGTAGCTATTAGTGGAATTCACACGCATGCTGGTCCCGGGGGTTATCTCCAGTATGTTGTGTATATCGTAACATCTCTTGGATTCGTTCGCCAGTCATTTGATGTTCTTGTCAATGGCATTGAGAAAAGCATTGTCCAGGCCCATGAAAATCTCCGCCCAGGATCAATTTTTGTCAATAAGGGTGAGATTTTAGATGTTGGTGTTAATCTCAGTCCTAGTGGTTATCTCAACAATCCTGCTGAAGAGAGAAGCAAATATAGATATAATGTCGATAAAGAAATGTCTCTTTTAAAGTTTGTTGATGATGAGTGGGGTCCTGTGGGAAGTTTCAATTGGTTTGCTACTCATGGGACTTCAATGAGTCGTACAAGCTCATTAGTTAGCGGGGATAATAAGGGTGTTGCTGCACGATTTATGGAAGACTGGTTTGAGCGAAAAGTTTCTGTGAGAAAAGATTCCCCTGGATTTGAAGATGACAACTTACCTCGAAGAATTTCAAACTTAATTCCCAGTCTTAATAATAATCACCATGAGTTACTCGAACTTGCTGCCTCATTCCAATCTCCTCCTGGTAGACCAGCAACCAAATCATCAAGTGTCGCTAGACGTGTGAGAGGTGTTCTTAGGCAGGACAACAAACCTAGATTTGTATCTGCATTTTATCAATCCAATTGCGGTGATGTTAGTCCAAACGTGCTTGGAGCCTTTTGTACAGACACTGGACTACCTTGCGACTTCAATCACAGCACATGTGGAGGGAAGAACGAGCTATGCTACGGCAAAGGACCTGGTTACCCCGATGAATTTGAAAGTACACGTATTATAGGGGAGAGACAGTTTAAAAAAGTAGCGGAGTTGTTTAACGGAGCATCCGAACAGATTAAAGGAAAGGTGGATTTTCGACATGTGTAATTAGATTTTTCCAAGCTCGAGGTAAATGTTTCTATCGCAGGAGCTTCTAAGAAAGTTAAGACATGCCCTGCTGCAATGGGATTCGGACTTGCTGTTGGAACAACTGATGGACCTGGAGCATTTGATTTTAAGCAAGGTGATGATCAGGGGAATCCTTTCTAAAAACTGGTCCGCAACTTATTGAAAATGCCAGACAAGGAACAATAGACTGTCAGTATCCAAAGCCCATTTTCCTCAATACCGGTAGCAAAAGGATCTAAACACCTGGAGAGATGATCATATGCAGCTTATGGATCCTCTGATTTGAGCTGCATCAACCCCCTTTGTTAGTCTTGGTCTTATTAATTACCACATAATCTGTTCCTTCATTGGCTAAATTTGGAACAGATCGTATTATAGTACATGCAAAAAGCTCTCTGACGGTATATTGAAAGAAAGAACACTGCAAATCCTTCGACCCGAAAGTGACGGACATGAAACCATGCATATGATGCTGTAAAACATTATGCTCAGCTTTAGAAGAGGATAAAATACAAGCATGGAACAACTCCAAATGAATGTCATCGATCCGATTTATTTTATCATGTGTCTCATAAACCAGGTGTCTAATGAAGTGATCAATTGCATACTCAACACAGGTGAATTCACTTTTGCTTGCCGCTCAAATCTTGCAGCTGCTTTAGGATTCTTGGTAGGCTTCCTTGAAGACTGAACACTAGTGGAGCTTGCTTTATTGATGCAGGCTGCAACTTTTCCTCTGAGACATTAAGATCCAAATTACCAACATAAGTTGTAGTATTGTTTGCATCATACTCTGGGGGACTTGTATTCGCAGGGGCGGTGTATGCTGGAACTGGATATATTGTTTTATGAGCAGTCGTATGAGCAACAACATCAACAGCAACGGTAGCATATGTCTTGACATTCTCAAAGAACAGTGGAGTCCAGCACTAACCATTTCCAAGGTCCTTTGGTCAATTTGCTCATTGTTGACGAACCCCAACCTTGACGATCCACTTGTGCCTGAAATTGCGCACATGTACAAGACGGACAGGGCCAAGTACGAGGCCACAGCCCGCAGCTGGACACAAAAGTATGCCATGGGATGATCATGCATGTCTGAGTTGTTCAATTAAAACAACAATGTCATAATTAGTGTAAAAGAGCCACAGATATTTTGAATGAATTTTAATGCTTTATTGTTTAGTGGAACTTTCTGCTCGAAATCCACCTTTGACCTCACCGAGGCGGTTGTGAGATTCGACACCGAAAAACTCCGAAACTCAACGTATCTCATGCTCCAACTTTACACGGGAGCCATGCTGACAGTTGCCCAACAGAATCTCACTTGGAAGCATTATTGTCTGCAAAATCACTAGCTACTTATGGTGATCAAGTGGGAAACATGTCAAGGAGTGTGCATGCGTAATTCACTTAACTCCTGACTTTGTTGTAAGTTGTTAAAATTACCAAAAATGGATGAAGACATTTGGTTCTGCACAACATATCATGGTCGGACAGGAAAAGAAGAATATAGAGGGTTCTCTATATCTGGTAGAGTTGTGGGAGCTGCAGGCGGAGAAAGCTGTTCGGTTAAAAATGGAGGTCCTTCAAATGTAGAAGTTGAACTATTGTCTCCTTCTGGGGATCTTGTTTCATCAGTCTTGACTTCATCATCAGGGAGCTACTTGTTTACGAACGTAATTCCAGGAAAGTATGAGCTACAAGCTTCAAATCCTGATATCAAGGTCGAAGTTAAAGGTTCCACGCAGGTGGAATTGGGCTTTGGAAATGGCGTGATTGATGATATTTCCTTTGTCCCTGGCTATAGTATCAGCGGGTATGTTGTTTCACAGGGAAACCTAATATTAGGAGTCCATATCTTCTTATATTCGAAGGATGTATCTGAGATAAAATGTTTGCAAGGTTCTGCTCATGGTCCACGACAAGAAGCAGCTCTATGTCATGTTGTAACAGATGCGAACGGAAAGTTCTCATTCAATTTAATACCTTGTGGAAGTTATGAACTAGTTCCCTACTACAAGGGTAAATGGATTTTCTGTTGGAGGCCGTGTAGTTGTTGGAAATGACATGGGAGTGGAGGGTGTTATGGTCATAGTTGATGGTCATGAAAGGTCTATTACTAACAATCAAGGATATTACAAGCTTGACCAGGTTACATCAACACACTATACCATAAAAGTCCGAAAAGAGCATTACAAATTCAAGAAGTTGGAGAAGTATATGGTATTGCCAAATATGGCTTCAATAGAAGACATTGTTGTTGTTTCATATGATATTTATGGTTTGGTTAGGATGGTTAGTAGCAGTCAGAAAGCAAAGGTGGCCTTGACTCATGGACCTGATAATGTGAAGCCGTAAAAGAAACAAACTGATGGAAATGGAAATTTCTGCTTTAAGGTTATTCCTGGCTCTGGTCAATGTCCGCGGTGTTGTGGTCTGCAAGGAAGAATGCGATCCATCTGTATCTGTGACTATTGTGAGGCAGACTTGAGCTGAAACATAGTTCCTCTGAATCAGTGACCAAGGAAGATAATTGGTGTTGTGAAACACAGTTCCTCTGAATCGCCGTACCTTCACCACCATTTTTAATCCACGATCCAAACAACACAAACACCCAAAATCAGTTAATTCCAAAACAAATTTTTCAATTAAATGAGTTGCAGTGGTGAAGTTTTTTCTTACCCACAGTGCAGTTTTGGAAATGAAGATAATTGAGGGAGGGACCACCAACTGGGGATGAGGACAAAACTTCCCAACCTCCGTACGAAGAGGCTCCACTACACAATAGAAAACATAGCAGAGGAAAGAGATGAGTAGCATATAAAAGGGAAATTACTATTCATATAGAACCCTAATTCTTTAGAGGAGCCGCTACTGTTCACCAACAAAAAAAGAGGTCGATGGCAAGGAGAAAAGAAAACCATAGTTTTTCTTGATGGTGAAGAACGCACAAGAAGATCAAAGACCAGTTCAGACGAAACCTTACCTACATCCATCGGTCAATCTCGCCGTAATCGGTTAGTTTCCTTTTCGAGTTTCTATTTCCATTTCTCCATTTTAATTTCTTAAGCTTCCATTTGTTCGGTTATCTTGCGGTAAAATCTTGATGTTCAAATGAAAAGAAAAAGGATATCTGTGCGTTAAGATGAATCTGTTTAAGTTCCGCTATTGTTTTCAACTTTGTGTTTTGTTTAAAAGGCTTGGTGCGTTTTTTCTATGTTATGTATTAGCACTTAAGACCATATGACAAGGATGCTTATCCGGTGGAGTTGGTAAAAAGGATGCTTTGGCAAGCTCCTAGTCCTAGGTTCAATTCCCATGTGTGCCATATTTTATTTTTGCAACACTTTAATTTCTATTTCACATTTTGTTTTAATCCTCTCATACTGTTTACCCCTTTTATTTTATTTTAATTGTTAAAATCGATTTTAATTTATGGATTCAACAATTCCCATGTTGTTTATCCATGATTATTTTTATCGATACATTGATGGTATTTCGCCGCGTTTTGATTAATCACATATGGCATTTCGATTGTTGTTAATATGTGCAAATCGGCTTTGAGCACGTTATCTAAATTTCTTGTTTGCTTTTTCAATTTCCATCTGCCTTGCACGTCGTTGCGTTATGCGACTTTGATTCGCATCCTCGCATCCTGATTTTTATCCGTGCACGTCCCGATGTTGTTTCTTTCAATTTAATTTTTGAGTGTTTTGTAAATATAACTTGTTATGTTATTTATTTTCTTCACATGGCTTACTCTTGGGCCTTCTTACAATGAGATAGTTCTCTTGCACTTACACTCCTACATTGCATTATTAGTTGTTTGGGCCCGATTTAATTATTCCAGTACTTTGAATCCCCATTTGACAAAATATAACTCACTCCCCCGATGTGTAATAATTTTACTGCTTTTCATTTCTTTATTTGTTTGACTGTTTAGTTAGCTACTAACATAAGAATAAAATCAACCATTTCCAAAAGATCAAAAATAAGACTCGATCCAATGTCGAGTATTTTCTCAATAAACAAATCAATCCATTTCTTCCTCCCATTCTATTCCATTTCTTTCAAATCGTCATCAAATGCTTGATTCAACGTCAAGCCATTTTTCATAATAAAAACTCAAAAATATTAATTCATATTCAAGACCTTTTCAATAAAGATGGAAATGGAACGTGGTGGATACCACGCACTCCTGAGACTAGGGTTCGAGATGGATGTCTCGCCTATCCTAGCTCTCGCCATCATCCAAATTTATTTATTCAGTTTCTCTCAAAACACTCATTCAAATGTTTTCTCAATCACTCATCAAATGCTTGATCCAACATCGAGCCATTTTCACAACAAAACTCAAAATACTTAATTCCTATCTAAACACTTTTCAATAAAGATGGAAATGGAACGTGGTGGATACCATGCACTCCTGAGATTAAGATTCGAGGTGGATGCCTCGCCTATCTTAGCTCTCACCATCATTTAAAATTGTCAATGCGGTTTCTTCAAACCCTTTCTCAATCAAATTCAAAACACTTAATCCTTATTAAACACTTTTTACAAATAAGATGGAAATGGAACGTGGTGGATACCACGCACTCCTGAGACTAGGATTCGAGATAGATGTCTCGCTCATCCAAGTTCTCGCCATTATTCAAAACACATCAAACCAATCAATTTCTTTTCTCGCCGCCATGCGATTGACCCTCTTAAACCTTTTCTCAAACGAAAAGGTGTTTTGTTTCAAAACAATACAAGGCAATGTTTTTCCACCTATTTTGGGTAGTCCAACAATGTTTTCATCGATTTGACACAAAGTAGCTTTCGCTAAAATCGACCAACAAACAAAGATTTTTCTACCCAAAACTACGTAAGCCTTGATTTCTCTGTTGAGATACATAGGAGCAGGATTTGTAAATCTTGTCAGGCCCACTAATAAAAAACTTAGGTTTAGTCCTTCGTCGAAAATCCAAAAATATTCTCCTTTCTTCTATTCTTTCTTTCCCACCTAATAACTTGAAAAACCTAACATTTCAAACTAACATTAACGCACACAACTAACCTAATGGTTCCCGTTGAGTACAACGGACGTGAGGGGTGCTAATACCTTCCCCTTGCGTAATCGACACCCGAACCCTGATTTGGTTGCGACGACCATAATCATTGTCATTTTATCTTGGGTTTTATCGATATTTCCCCTTTCCTTTTTAGGAATAAATAAAGTTCGGTGGCGAATCTGTTCAGTCCATCATTGCGAGCGTGCGATTGCGCGTCGCTAGGTTGTATTCCCATTTTTCCGAGGTACGACAGATGGCGACTTTGCTGGGGACCTAAGCGATCCCTAAGTGAGTTAAGCCTAGTTAGGACGTTTTTGTGCCTTTGTTTGTTTAAATTGTATGGCTTTTCCTTATTTATTGCTTTTATTATCTTTATCGTTATATTGGTATATTTGTTGTATATTGGTTCCACTGTGTTGGGTACTTGGGTATTTGATTGCAAACCATGTGGGAAAGACTATATACCAGAGTCTAGAGTAAAAAAACATAAGATAGGATGATGGTTGAGTAGTACAGACTCCCGAGGTGAATACTTTGTAAGAGTCGGTACGAGAACCTCACTTAGAGTAGATCCTTTTGTGAATATTGTCGCCCGAGGTGGATGCCTCGTAAGCTTCAATGTTTCAAAGGGGTCCATGACTCTAAGAACCTTTTAGAACATTGAACATTTGGCCAACTAGAAATGATGGTTGCGTAGTATGGATTCACGAAGTGAATACTTCGTAAGAATCGATACGAGAACATCGCTCAGAATAAATTCTCTAGATGGAGTTGACGATCGGAAAGTATTTTCCGTAAGCGTCAAACATTCTTTTGAATCCATGACTCTGAGTACCCTGTCTAGAACCAAGTCGATGGTTGCATAGTATGGACTCTCGATGTGGATACTTCGTAAGAGTCGGTACGAGAACCTCACCCATAATAGATTCCCTTGATGGAGTTGACGACCAGAAAGTATTTTCCGTAAGCGTCAAACATTCTTGTGAATCAATGACTCTAGGGATCCTTTGTAACAAAGCCCTAGATCATACCCGGTGAGAACCTATTCTTGGAAAGCAATCAGATTCATCAGTACCTCAGACTTTTGAACCCGTGTATTTAAAAAAAACAAATATGCATGGCTTGCATTACATTCATTCACATTCCATTACATCTGCATCTCATCATAATGCATGTCAGTTTCCAGACAAAATACGGAAAAAAAACTCATCCATCATTTGTCCATGATTCAGCAAAATGATTCCTGACACGCGTTTAGGACAAGGAACCATGTCTCAAGAGATGATGGACGAGCTAAGGAAAGGTCAAGAAGAATTGAAGGAGGAACTCAATCTTTTGAAGAGCCAAGTGGGATGGGTCGTGGAAACCCTGCAAGCCTTATTGAGGAAAGAGGGCCATCCCATACCCATTGCTACAACAGAGGGAGCTACTACTCCACATCCATCTAATGTTACCCCAAGTCAAGGGAAATTCTATATGGCAACTCCTCACCTACTAGCATATGGACCTCCCTTAGGATGTCATCATCAACATCCTCTGACTATTCCCCCTCAAAATCACTGAAGTCATGTTCAAAGAAAAAATCAGAATCAGAACAAGGGGAACAAAAATCACAACGACCCGATTCCGGTGCCATATAACAAGCTCTACCTGCAACTGATCCAGAATGCTTTGGGGATCCCTCGAGCTCTCACACATGCATCACCATACCTGCCATGCTACCATCCAAATGCAACATGTGAGTTCCATAAAGGGGCAGTGGGATATGACCTAGATTCTTGCTTAGCGTTGAAAGCCTTGGTACGAGAGCTGATTAACAAAAAAAGCTTAGTCTTTGAAGAAGATCACCCGAAGGTCAAGTGCGAATACCATACTGGAACAATGGGGAACTCCATCGAGGAATGCAAGAGTTTTAAGTTCAAGCTGCAAAGATTGATTGACATTAGGTCACCAACACTCAAGGAGGAAAGCTCATATACATACATCTTGATTTCTGGGCCAAGTAGCGAGAAAGGCAAAGTACCTCAGAAACCCCTCAAGGTTTTGTACCACAAGGAAGAAATCAAGGAGGTGGCTAATGAGGTATCATCGTTTCCCGATAAGAGAATTGAGATATCACCTTGGATTTCTAATGTCACGACCCATGGCAACGGAAGCAAAGGAGAAGTGAGTAGTGGATCCAAGAGGGTTGCAACCAACGATCAGATTGAAGGAAAAGAATTTGAAGATCATCGTGCCAATATCAAAAAGTTTGTTGATCCCAACCTTCAAGTGGCTGAAAATGAGCAGTTAGCAATGCCCGAAGTGTCGTACCAGCAAACGCTACCTTTTGGTCTTCATTACAAACAATCCTGGTTTGCTCCTCATCTAAATCAACAAGCCTAAGGCCCGAGATATCAAAATCAGCATAGGCCTCAAAATAACTTGGAAAGAAGAGACGATCCTCGTCATCCAATCCTCATGACATATAGCCAACTCCTACAACCTCTTATTCAAAACTCGTTGGTGGTTCCCAAGTCTCTTAAGCCGGTTCCACAACCTTACCCACCCGGGTATGACCCAAATGTGAAATGTGAATATCATGTCGGATTAGAAGGGCACTCAACTGAAGACTGCAACGCTTTCAAAGCCAAAGTACAATAGTTGATTGACAACAGGTACATAGCCTTTCAAGAAGGAAGCTTGGTGGTAAACGTTAACCCATCGGCCGGATAAGTGCGAAGGTCTCAAGGGGTGTCCCCATAGGTTAATGGATCAAGTTTGAAGAAGTCATTCCCTAAAGCTGGCAATCATTTGTTGTTTCAGCATTTCTTTTGTAGTTTCCTCGCACGGTGATTGTTAATTGCTTTTAAGCATTGTTGTTTTCTTTGAATTGGCAAGATTAATGAAATGTTTATGCATCTTTTGAATTGATCCATTCGTATTCACTCGTTTTTCATTCATGTTAAAAACAAAAATACTCCTCGCCATTCACTTTTGTTTATCAAACCGTTGTGTTAACAAAGATTGGAAGGAGGATGATGAAAACGAAACACCTGAAATTGTTGTGGTATGCTTTTGAGTAAAACCTTGTTGATGATGTAAGGCATTGTTTCAAATCTCTAAACACTGGAGTGATAAGGAGTTAATCCCTAGACAACCACTTTGAGCCTAGAAGTTGGTGTTTATTTCGGATCTAAAACCCTTAATCGTAACCTGGGGCAGGGTAGTTGTGTTCAGATAGTTTGACCGTGCATTCGATCTTTCAAAAAAAAATCGTCCATATGTACGCCCTCCAATTAGGTTCAACCACATGTTATCCTTCGCGCACATGTTGAGGTGTCGAAGAAGTTGAGAAAAGCTAAAATTAGTGTTGGTTGATCCTCATCCACCAATAACCGTGCAGTCAAGACGTAAAAAAAAAACAAAAAAAACTCCGCTAAGTCAAACACCACAAAATGACTTAGGCAAAAATCAGGGATAAAGAAAATCAATCAAAAGAGGTCATTAAATCCTCAACAAAAATAAAATAAGGTGATTGCCATTTCAAGAAAATTTCACCTTGAATCCTCATTTTCACTTTCGCACCTTCAAAGTCGAATGCGTGTACTGAATTAACTGAACATAGGAACTGGAGATCATTAAGAAGAAGGGGTGGGTAGAAATAAATTTTGAGCCTTATATCCTTTTGTTTCAAAAAACCGTGAACCAGACCACGTTACAATCCTTAAAAGACCTAATTGAGGCCGAGTTTATTCTGAAAGCATACAACAACAAGGTTGTGTTAACCTGACTCCAAATGATTTTTGTTAACCATTTGATGGCACAGACTTGCATACTGTGAATGACTAGATCACCATTGTGTTCTTATCAAGGATCCTTCACTATATTTCACCTGTTTATATCAATAAATTTTAATTTCAAATTTTTGCATAAACACTGCATTAAAATTACCATTTTGGAATGAACAATCTTATTTGCGAGTCAACACTTAGCATCAAAGAAATTCCAACAATATACAGTTGAGGAACTTGATAAAGTGAAAGAAGTCCAGTCAGGGGAAATCACTTTGAGTATTAGTCAATCCGAGCCAATCACCCCGAGATTCAGTTAGCCAAGAGTAATTTGCTTCAAGACTTAGACCGGGGCAAGCCACCTCAGAAGCTCATTAAGTCCAACTATCCAAGGACAGTCAATCAGGAGTCTACCATTCCAACATTTGGTTAATCTGGGTCAGATCACTGCGGTATTCAAACATTAGGGCAAGCCATCTTGATATCGTCTCATGGAAAGTTGTTCCAAACTTACTTTCAAGGTGAACATCTTCAAAGACCCAACAGACTGGGGCAAGATGAGTCACAGAGGGGAAGAATCTCTTTCTTCATGCTTTCAAATTGCTCAAACAAATTCTGCCATATGTCAACAACTATTGAGTTTAAGATGAGTGCCTGAAAATTATGTTAACACGATTCATTAATCCTCCGAAAGGATCCATTTGGCTAAGTTGTGGATGTCAAGCTTGATGGAATTCTCCTTTGACAACATATATCACAAAATATTTGGTTGAGTTCTCAGTGTTGAGGAATCATGATCTCCATAAAAAGTCTTTACAAACTCCTAGTCCACTCAAGTGTTATCATTTTCATATCATGATCATTCATATATCATGCATAAAAGAAAATTCAAACCATGCATAGCCGAAATGTACTTTGTGCTCATTTTGCATTAACTCAGGTCTTGTTGTTGATCCTATATCCTTTGACCTCTAATTCCAGTTTGTCTTTGGTGCCCTTAAACCATCATCCGGTTTTCGCAGTCATTTTCAAGTCTAACTCAGTTGGCAATTTTGTCTATGAGGTTCATTTCCTTTTTGGATTATCTGATAAATTTCCAGATTACTCCTTGGTTTATTGATGTATTTCCATAACTTGTCTGATGTGTTTCCAGATGTTTCCTCACCTATCTGATGTGTGCTTAAATATGTTTGGCTTGTATTCTGATGTATTTCCAGAATTTCCTCGGCGTATTATCGGATATGTCTGTATTTTGTTGTATCTCCAGAATATCACTTGTAATTCTGATGCATTTCCAGAATCCGTTTCTTTTACTCTCCGATAAATTCCCGAACATGTCATTTTTGTTCTGACTCACTTCTAGAACCCTTATGCCATTCCCTAGCACTATTTTAAGGCTCATTGGTGTCTCATAAAATTCAGCTGTCACTAGCATTATTCCAAGCTCAGTTGTTACTAGAACTCATTTTAAACCCAATTGTCGTTGGCATCACTATCAGTCTATTTGTGAATACATTTGTAACTGATATCTGAAGTTTGGTTGTCGCCAACATCATTTCAAGTCCAGTTGTTGCTGGCAAACTCCATTGTAGCCGGTAATTGTTTACTAATGACTTTTGTAAAGTCCAGTTGTTGTTAGCATCTATCCGTTAGAATCTGGTTGTAATCCATTGCTTACGGTCAAAGTCCAATTGTTGTTGGCACGTACAGAGAGTTTGAATACCCTATCTTTCCTGATGGTTCCGTGAAAGTCATGTATGACTCATCATCTTGAGGAGTTCCCAGAAGCTTGGAGGTTTTTCGTGTTAGAAAACTCCAATGATGTTGGTTTTGTTTGATTTCTATGTAAAGAATCATCGTAGCTTTTTGCGTGGATGATCTACTTATAAGAAGACTCTCGTTTATCTTTGTTTTGCATAAATTCCCTGTTAGGAATCTCCAAAAATCTGTGATTGGATGAATTTCGTGTGAGAAATAACCAGAACTATCAGATGTATTCTAAAGTGTCAGGTCATGTATGAACCTATTGATGAAACTTGCTTTGTATGTTTTCCAATATTCTCAGGTCATGTATGAACCTATTGATAAAACTCCCTTTGATTTTTCCCAAGTAATGTCAGGTCATGTATGAACCTGTTAATTGAGCATTCTTTGAATAGTCAAGTGTTGTCAGGTCATGTATGAACCTGTTGTTGAAAATTCTCTGAATGTTCCTGTTTTGTCAGGTCATGTATGAACCTGCTGTTGAGCTTTTATTCCAAGTATTACCAGGTCATGTCTAAACCTATTTTGAAGAATCTTTCTCTATGATTATTTCAGTGTTGTCAGGTCATGTATGAACTTGTTGATACACTCTCTTTGATTTTTCTATTTGTTGTCAAGTCATGTTTGAACTTGCTGTCAGAACCGTTCTTGGTATTCCCCAGCATTGTCAAGTCATGTATGAACCCGTTGCTGTTGAGCCTTTATTCCAGTATTACCAGGTCATGTCTGAACCTGTTTTGAAGAATCTTTCTCTATGATTATTTCAGTGTTATCAGGTCATGTATGAACTTGTTGATACACTCTCTTTGATTTTTCTATTTGTTGTCAAGTCATGTTTGAACTTGCTGTCAGAACCGTTCTGGGTATTCCCCAGCATTGTCAGGTCATGTATGAACCCGTTGCTGTTGAGCCTTTATTCCAGTATTACCAGGTCACGTCTGAACCTGTTTTGAAGAATCTTTTTCTTTGATTATTCCAGTGTTGTCAGGTCATGTATGAACCTGTTGCTGAACCTTTTGTTCCAATGTTGTCAAGTCATGTATGAACTTGTTGTGGAAATTTTCTCAAAATGTTCAAGTTTAGTGATTCATGTGTGAACTTACTGGCGAAATATCTTGTATTCTAAGTGTCATTTATCAAATTTCACTTCGAGTACTCTCCGGTGTGTGTCTGACTCTCCAGCAGGATTGTTATCCCCAGCGGTTTGTTTTGCCCTATTGTGTCTGTCTCCCTATGGACCATCATTATTCCCCACAGATTGGTCTGTCCAGTAGCATCTCCTGTTAAGGATTCACTGTATCCCTAACAGATAAATTCAAAAAAAATAAAGAATCCTGCATCCATGCATATCATATCATAGCATTTTCATTTTTCAGGTTCAAAATCTGGGTCTCCATGGTATTTAACCATCCCCCACTACGATCCGATGAAAAAGTGTTGTTTCAGCTTCCTCTGGTGGAGGATGTTTAAATAGGGGCAACTGT
Organism: Lathyrus oleraceus; assembly: GCF_024323335.1. NCBI lineage: Eukaryota > Viridiplantae > Streptophyta > Magnoliopsida > Fabales > Fabaceae > Lathyrus > Lathyrus oleraceus. The sequence goes on from NC_066579.1 coordinate 106,991,610, forward strand.
CATACCCCGATTTTGGCCCTGAAAAATTTTTCTCCAACAATCATTCATTTGCATTTCTCCTCATGACCCTTTCATCGGGTCGTAAGACTATCCACCTACATTGGTTGTTTAGGCGTTGCCACTACTTGCCATTCCATAACTATTAGATTTTTACCTTTCTATTTGGCTTTAGATGTTTGATATCTTTTGATAGAATCAGTTGGAATCTCATAACTTTCATTCTCATGTCTAAATTCAATCCATGTTTTGTCTCTCTCATAGGACCTCATTTTCCCCTTCGATCTTAATTCAAAGAGATTCCATCCATATTCACCATCTCATATTTCTACATGTCATATTCAAATTTGCATTCACATTTTTTCATTCATATTGGAAATCTTCCATTCATTCATACGCATACTCATTCATATTTTAATTACTTCATTCATTTTTATCATATCCATCCACTCACAACCGTCATTTTCATGACAAGTAATTAATTCATAACCTTAAAATATCACCACATGAATACACGAAGTCTCTAAGATACAAAGAAAGATTTTTTACTTGCTACGAGAAACACCAATTTTTCATTTATATCAATGCCATATTCATTACAAATCAATAGTTGTCCAAAACATATATGATTTACAAAAATGGCACTTAAGTTTTAATTACAAGGAGGAAATTGCCAACTTCGCTCATAATAAACCTTGGAAAGCTGAGAAGGGAGAGTGAGCGTGCCAAGAGAGCTCTTAGTAGCCAGCACCAGATCCGTGTGGAAATTGAATCACTTTTTGATGGAGTTGATTTCTCTGAGCCATTTACCCGTGCTCGAGTTGTAGAGTTGAACAATGATTTGTTCAGAATCAATGGATGATGCTGGATTACAGAAGGCAATGGATGACGCTGGATTACAAAAGAATCAAATTGATGAGATTGTTCTTGTTGGTGGAAGCACTAGGATTCCAAAGGAACAACAACTTGTGAAGGATTTCTTTGAAGGGAAGGAACCAAACAAGGGTGTTAACCCTGTTGAAGCAGTTGACGTAGCTAATGGTCATCTAGTATGTGGACGTGGAAATATATCCTCCTGCAATAACAATGCGGCAACTCCTACACAAGAGACAAGCATTACAAATGATACAATAAATTAGTTGTTGGTCATTAACACTGGACCAAGCAACCTCAAGAAAATCTCATTTGTTGGTCACTTCAGGACAGGTTCTATTTCCATTTCTTTAACGTCAACTGGTTTTCATGATCCATCACCCGCAAACATGGTTGTAGACCTGCGAAACATATCATGCAATTTTCGAAAATGTAAGCAAGAGAATGCACATGAGTATATGGTAAACTTATTCGAGTCGATGCATCAATGTTGCCTACCTTCTGGAGTGACCAGCAAATCACTTTGATAAAGGTTTTATTCATAGGATCTTCGGTGGTCGGCTACGAAGTCAAGAGAAGTAAATGCAGTGTTCTCATTCCTCCAGCTGATTTTTTTCTCGGATGGAGCAGAACAACAATACCAATGCCAAATGCCTCTCATGTGGTAGCAATTCATTGCACGGGGTCTTGTTTCATTCTGGTTACAGCATTCATTCTGGCCAACCGTAACAATTCAGAGGTTTTTTTTTCAGGCAGCATGCAACAGCCTGTCCCGACAATGAAGTCGCAGCATAAAAAGAAAAGAAAATACAAAAGATGAAAATAATGTGAATTCCAATAAGTGTAATTGTACCTTCAGTATTGAACAAGCATCACATTGGGGGATATGTTTGGTAGATTACCTGGTAGTGTGAGCAATAAAATTGAAGGAACGATGAGTAAGAAGATTACAAGTGATCCTTATGTTTCAATTTCAGTTTCAAATGTTGTGACTGGAAGGACCTTTGTCATTAGCAACGGTGAAAATCCTGCTTGGACTCAACATTTCTATGTTCCTGTCATGCATAATGCTGCTGGAGTGCACTTCGTGGTTACAAAAAATAATGTAGCTATTAGTGGAATTCACATGCATGCTGGTCCCGGGGGTTATCTCCAGTATGTTGTGTATATCCTAACATCTCTTGGAATCGTTCGCTAGTCATTTGATGTTCTTGTCGATGGCATTGAGAAAAGCATTGTCCAGGCCCATGAAAATCTCCGCCCAGGATCAATTTTTGTCAATAAGGGTGAGATTTTAGATGTTGGTGTTAATCGCAGTCCTAGTGGTTATCTCAACAATCCTGCTGAAGAGAGAAGCAAATATAGATATAATGTCGATAAAGAAATGTCTCTTTTAAAGTTTGTTGATGATGAGTGGGGTCCTGTGGGAAGTTTCAATTGGTTTGCTACTCATGGGACTTCAATGAGTCGTACAAACTCATTAGTTAGCGGGGATAATAAGGGTGTTGCTGCACGATTTATGGAAGACTGGTTTGAGCGAAAAGTTTCTGTGAGAAAAGATTCCCCTGGATTTGAAGATGACAGCTTACCTCGAAGAATTTCAAACTTAATTCCCAGTCTTAATAATAATCACCATGAGTTACTCGAACTTGCTGCCTCATTCCAATCTCCTCCTGGTAGACCAGCAACCAAATCATCAAGTGTCGCTAGACGTGTGAGAGGTGTTCTTAGGCAGGACAACAAACCTAGATTTGTATCTGCATTTTATCAATCCAATTGCGGTGATGTTAGTCCAAACGTGCTTGGAGCCTTTTGTACAGACACTGGACTACCTTGCGACTTCAATCACAGCACATGTGGAGGGAAGAACGAGCTATGCTACGGCAAAGGACCTGGTTACCCCGATGAATTTGAAAGTACACGTATTATAGGGGAGAGACAGTTTAAAAAAGTAGCGGAGTTGTTTAACGGAGCATCCGAACAGATTAAAGGAAAGGTGGATTTTCGACATGTGTAATTAGATTTTTCCAAGCTCGAGGTAAATGTTTCTATCGCAGGAGCTTCTAAGAAAGTTAAGACATGCCCTGCTGCAATGGGATTCGGACTTGCTGCTGAAACAACTGATGGACCTGGAGCATTTGATTTTAAGCAAGGTGATGATCAGGGGAATCCTTTCTGGAAACTGGTCCGCAACTTATTGAAAATGCCAGACAAGGAACAATAGACTGTCAGTATCCAAAGCCCATTTTCCTCAATACCGGTAGCAAAAGGATCTAAACACCTGGAGAGATGATCATATGCAGCTTATGGATCCTCTGATTTGAGCTGCATCAACCCCCTTTGTTAGTCTTGGTCTTATTAATTACCACATAATCTGTTCCTTCATTGGCTAAATTTGGAACAGATCGTATTATAGTACATGCAAAAAGCTCTCTGACGGTATATTGAAAGAAAGAACACTGCAAATCCTTCGACCCGAAAGTGACGGACATGAAACCATGCATATGATGCTGTAAAACATTATGCTCAGCTTTAGAAGAGGATAAAATACAAGCATGGAACAACTCCAAATGAATGTCATCGATCCGATTTATTTTATCATGTGTCTCATAAACCAGGTGTCTAATGAAGTGATCAATTGCATACTCAACACAGGTGAATTCACTTTTGCTTGCCGCTCAAATCTTGCAGCTGCTTTAGGATTCTTGGTAGGCTTCCTTGAAGACTGAACACTAGTGGAGCTTGCTTTATTGATGCAGGCTGCAACTTTTCCTCTGAGACATTAAGATCCAAATTACCAACATAAGTTGTAGTATTGTTTGCATCATACTCTGGGGGACTTGTATTCGCAGGGGCGGTGTATGCTGGAACTGGATATATTGTTTTATGAGCAGTCGTATGAGCAACAACATCAACAGCAACGGTAGCATATGTCTTGACATTCTCAAAGAACAGTGGAGTCCAGCACTAACCATTTCCAAGGTCCTTTGGTCAATTTGCTCATTGTTGACGAACCCCAACCTTGACGATCCACTTGTGCCTGAAATTGCGCACATGTACAAGACGGACAGGGCCAAGTACGAGGCCACAGCCCGCAGCTGGACACAAAAGTATGCCATGGGATGATCATGCATGTCTGAGTTGTTCAATTAAAACAACAATGTCATAATTAGTGTAAAAGAGCCACAGATATTTTGAATGAATTTTAATGCTTTATTGTTTAGTGGAACTTTCTGCTCGAAATCCACCTTTGACCTCACCGAGGCGGTTGTGAGATTCGACACCGAAAAACTCCGAAACTCAACGTATCTCATGCTCCAACTTTACACGGGAGCCATGCTGACAGTTGCCCAACAGAATCTCACTTGGAAGCATTATTGTCTGCAAAATCACTAGCTACTTATGGTGATCAAGTGGGAAACATGTCAAGGAGTGTGCATGCGTAATTCACTTAACTCCTGACTTTGTTGTAAGTTGTTAAAATTACCAAAATGGATGAAGACATTTGGTTCTGCACAACATATCATGGTCGGACAGGAAAAGAAGAATATAGAGGGTTCTCTATATCTGGTAGAGTTGTGGGAGCTGCAGGCGGAGAAAGCTGTTCGGTTAAAAATGGAGGTCCTTCAAATGTAGAAGTTGAACTATTGTCTCCTTCTGGGGATCTTGTTTCATCAGTCTTGACTTCATCATCAGGGAGCTACTTGTTTACGAACGTAATTCCAGGAAAGTATGAGCTACAAGCTTCAAATCCTGATATCAAGGTCGAAGTTAAAGGTTCCACGCAGGTGGAATTGGGCTTTGGAAATGGGGTGATTGATGATATTTCCTTTGTCCCTGGCTATAGTATCGGCGGGTCTGTTGTTGCACAGGGAAACCCAATATTAGGAGTCCATATCTTCTAATATTCGAAGGATGTATCTGAGATAAAATGTTTGCAAGGTTCTGCTCATGGTCCACGACAAGAAGCAGCTCTATGTGATGTTGTAACAGATGCGGACGGAAAGTCCTCATTCAATTCAATACCTTGTGGAAGTTATGAACTACTTCCCTACTACAAGGGTAACTGGATTTTCTGTTGGAGGTCGTGTAGTTGTTGGAAATGACATGGGAGTGGAGGGTGTAGTTGTTGGAAATGACATGGGAGTGGAGGGTGTTATGGTCATAGTTGATGGTCATGAAAGGTCTATTACTGACAATCAAGAATATTACAAGCTTGACCACGTTACATCAACACACTATACCATAAAAGCCCGAAAAGAGCATTACAAATTCAAGATGTTGGAGAAAGTGAGCAAATTCTTTACTTTGAATAAGTTTTGAATGATAGCAAATTGTGTGATCATTTTCTAATTGTTGGTTGTGCATTATTTTACATGATTCATTTGTGTTTTTAGCCTATACTATTGTTTCATGTCTATACATAAAGATCCACATTGATACATCTCTTAAAAGAACTCATAAAAACCATTTTGTGTCAGTATGTATCAATACATGTTCATATGCATCGATCCATAAATTTGTTATAAATCATAAAACGTTTTTGCTTCAGTATGTATCGATCCATTCGAGTCTTGTATCGATACATGGTCAGTTAAAATGCTCTATGTATCGATCCATACGAGTCTTGTATTGATACATGCCTAGTTAAAATGCTCTATGTATCGATACATACGAGCTTTGCATCGATACATGCTTACATTAATTCTCTAAAAATAATCAAAGTTACAGTATGCATCGATGCATAACCTTTTGTATCAATGCATAAGTCTGTTTTGTCTACTAACAGCTTCTGTCCTTCATATATAAGAAGTATTGTGACAGCAATGCAAAATGTACGAATTCTGAAGAGAAAAACAGTTGAACAAAAATCAAAGGAGTGTGTAGCAGCAATTGTTGGAGCAGATAGAAACCTGAAAGAGACTTCATCTTCTTCATCTTCTCAATCTCTTTTCTTCAAGAACATCAACACATAATCATTCTTGTTCTTTGGATTAAAGGATCAACGAGATAACGTTCAGTGGTACGATCAAGGATCTAGTTGAGGTGTTCAGTGGAATGATCGAGGATCTAGCTGAGTTGAAGGTTGAAGGGGGTTTCGAGGAAAAACCAAATGATTTGTCCTTCAAGAACTGGAGTGTTCTTGCGGGTTTGTTAGTCACGTTTGCAGAACAGATTCAGCCGTAGCGTAGGGTTTGGAAATCTGGTGATTTCGCAAACAGGTCGTGGAACCGGTGAATTGTTTGCAATTTCTTGTAGGAAATTCTTGATCGAGCTCAGATCAAGTGGAGGTTTTATACAAGAAGAAGTTCTTGGGATTTAGAATTCTGTCTGTGTATTGTAACCTTGTATCAACGAATTCGGCATTATTGATAATTACAGTTCTCAATTTCAGTTGAAATTGAGAGGGAGACGTACCCACACGCGAGGACGACGTGGGGAACTTCCTTACCAAATATCTGCGTATCGTTTTCTTTCCTTATCTCTCTTTACGTTTTTCAATAGGTTTGTGATTTCAGTTGGCGTGTTGTGACTGCACTTTTCGTGATACAATAGTGGCAAGAAAACTTCTTTAACTAAACTCCACCATTGTTCATCATTGATCACATACACACCAATTATTTGACAAAACTGTTAGCTGAGTTTTATTCATTGGAAATAGAATTTAGTGATAAGTGCATTTGATTTAGTTAAGATTCTGGTGTTAATAATCTTTATCGTTCTAATTCAAATCCAGCAATACATTCGCGTGTCCGGTTTTCCAGTAGCGGTTCAGAATAGACGGAAGTCGATTCGGGACTGTAATTTTCCCCTAAGTTTCAATAACTCTGATAAAATCTTTAAATCTGTTTATTTAAAAGAGGTGATCTATTCACCCCCCCTCTCGATCACTAGCCACACCGTCTAACAAGTGGTATCAGAGCGCCGGTTCGCTGGTGCTCTGTGGCTGCCTGTAACGATATGGATTCTGAACCAAAGGGGGCGTATAATAGAGCGCCGATTTTCAACGGTGAAAATTACGGGTACTGGAAAGACTGCATGCGAGTTCATATAAATTCTGTTGATAGGCTAGTATGGGCTGCCATTGAAAATGGTCCTTTTCAAATTACTATGACAAATGCGGATGGCGCCATTGTTCCTAAACCAGAAGCTGATTGGAATGAGAAAGATGAGAAAAAGTGGTCGTGTGATTGGAGAGCTCGAAATATGCTAATTTCAGCACTTGGTGTTGATGAGTATTATCGGGTATCCCATTGCACGACAGCTAAAGAAATGTGGGATGCTTTAGAAGTTGCCCATGAGGGTACTACTGAAGTAAAACAGTCCCGTATTAACACACTCAATCAAGAGTTTGAGCTCTTTCGCATGAAACAAGGAGAATCTATCTCCGACATGCAAAAGAGATTCACTCATCTCACTAATCGGTTGAATGCACTTGGAAAACCTGTTTCCAATGAAATAGCTACTAATAAAATTCTGAGGTGTCTTAGCAGGGAATGGCAACCTAAAGTAACAACTATTAAGGAAGCCAACAATCTAACGACACTTACGATTACAACTCTGTTTGGAAAGCTGGAAGAACATCAGCAAGCATTAGAAAGTCTTGAAAAGTTTGAGAACAAAAGTAAGAAGGAAAAGGAGAAGAAGAGAGACAAAGAGGGAGAGAAGAAGCCAATAGCTCTTGTGGCCTCTAGCTCTAAGTCCTCACGAAAAGAGCAAAGTGACAATGATTCTAGTAGTGACAAAGATTCGGATGATGAGGAAATGGGACTTTTTGTAAGGAGATATAATAGATTCATTCGAAAGAACGGAGTCAAGCATTCCGACAAAAACCTCATGAAGTTTCGAAGACAATCTACAGATTCAAAACAGGAAGAGAATAAGAAGAGTAGAGGAAGAGGATCTTGCTTTAATTGTGGTAAATCTGGACATTATAAAACAGATTGTCCGATGAAGTATAAGGATCAAGGAAAAGCTCCAAGAAAAGGGTACAGCAAACAAAGAAGAGCTTACATTGCATGGGAAAGTGATAATGATTCATCAAGCACACAAAGTTCAAGTGATAGTGATGAAACCGCAAATCTGTGCCTTATGGCGCACACCAAAAATTTGTCCTACCACAAGAAGAAAATCAATGATAGAAAGGTAAAACAAGCCTACTATAATAGTTTCTCTTCTATGACTTTTTCTGAACTGAAAATAGCTTTTGAAAAACTGCATAACGAAGCTGTAGATGCTTTTAAAAGATTATCTTTCGATAAACAAATTTTTTCATTTCTGGAAGGTAAAGTGTTGGAAAATATATTATTTCCAATTTTATTATTGTCTTTAATACTACCTTTATTTTTCTTTATTCTCAATTAAGGATAAAATAAATTGTAATTATTGTATTTTCACTATATAAACCAGCTAAGGCTGATGAATAAAATATAACAGCTTTTACCAATTTTTTCTAATATGGTATCAAGAGCACTGGGTTAGGGGTTACCGTAAAAGCTTTCCTCAACCTATTTTTGTTGGGTTAGGGTTTACCATAAAATTTCCCTGTACGTATTTTTTGACCCAATTCACATACTCTATTAACCTCCTATGGCGAATGACAACAACATGTGGCCTCCCCTATCACAAGCCTACACTGGATCCAACCATGGCGACCAACCACAATCTGATTCGGACGGTGGCCGTGGAAACGGCGGTGGCCGCGGAAACGGTGTACATGAGGAACCGTCGGTGGTCATAAACAGTGGCAGTAATGACGACAACAATGGAAACAGGAACAACATTGTTTTTGGTGACGGTGATTCCAACATAGGCGGTAATGATCGAGAGGGTTCCTCATACTCCCTCAAGGTCAATATCCCTAAAATGAATGGGAATAACTACAATGAATGGGCTCAAACCGTTCGATTGGTATTGGATAGCAAAGGAAAAATTGATTTCTTAACAGGAGCAGTAGCTGAACCGGCAACAAGAGACCCTCGTTACAAACAATGGAAGTCGGAAAACTCCTTGATTATTGCGTGGCTGGTAAGCTCTATGGAAACTGGAATAGGTAAGCCTTACATGTTTTTACCTTCTGCAAAGGATGTTTGGGAAGCTGTTAAGGAAACATACTCTGATATTCAAAACTCCTCTCAAATTTTTGGTTTAAAATCAAAGTTATGGCATGCGAAACAAGGTGACAAGAGTGTAACTGCTTATTACAATGAACTGTTAACACTGTGGCAAGAGTTAGATCTCTGTTATGATGACAAGTGGAGGTGTACAGAAGACAGTGTTTTGTTTCTCAAGAGGCAAGAAAATGATCGTGTATTCATGTTTCTCGCTGGGCTCAATAAAGACCTTGATGAGGTAAGAGGTAGAGTTTTAGGAAAAGTACCATTGCCAACTCTTCGTGAAATTTTTGCAGAAATAAGAAGGGAAGAGGCACGACAAGGAATTATGATGGGTAAGACACAACGAAATTCTGAATCTGAAGGCTCAGCTCTGGCTACTAGAAACCTTGACGAGGGAAGAAGGCCAGACAAAGTTCCTTGGTGTGATCACTGCAAGCGCGAATGGCATACACGTGAAACTTGTTGGAAGCTCAAAGGAAAACCTCCTAACTGGAAGAAGAAAAGTGGTCGTGCATTTCAGGCTAGTAATTCTGATCAAGGGCAGCAATCTCTTCCATCTCAGTTCCCATTCACTACGGAGCAACTAGACAGACTGTACAAACTCCTTGAGTCTCCAACCCCTTCTTGCTCTATAGCAACAAAAGGTAATTCTGCATTTCTTAGTGTCAGTCCCAGTCATACTTGGATAGTAGATTCAGGAGCCTCCGATCACATGACAGGTGAATCTACTTTGTTCTCTTCATATAGTCCATGTGCAGGTAATCAAAAAATAAAAATTACAGATGGCTCTTTTTCAGCCATTGCAGGTAAAGGGTCAGTTGTGTTGTCTCAAATGTTAACTCTTAAAAATGTCCTTCATGTTCCAAATTTATCTTGTAATTTAATATTCGTGAGTAAATTAGCCCAAGATATAAATTGTCAAACTAATTTTTTCCGATCTCACTGTGTCTTTCAGGATTTGAACTCGGGGAAGATGATTGGCAGTGCTAAGGAGAGTGGAGGACTCTACTACCTTGAAATTGGATCTGCATCACAACTACCTTCAAAAACAATAAGTTCCTGCTTTGAGTCTTTTTCCGTTTTGAATAATAAAGATGACAACATTATGGTATGACATTTAAGATTAGGTCATCCTAGTTTTCGTTACTTAAAACACTTGTTTCCTAAGATATTTCACAATAAAAACTTTTCTTCGTTTAAATGTGAAGCATGTGAATTTGCAAAGCATCATCGTTCCCAGTTTTCAATACAACCTTATAAACCATCAAAGCCTTTTTCTATTATACACAGTGATGTTTGGGGCCCTAACCGTACAAGTACACTCTCTCTCAAAAAATGGTTTATCACATTTATAGACGACCATACAAGAGTATGTTGGGTGTACTTGTTAAAGGGAAAATCAGATGTTTGTCAGGCTGTAAAGAATTTTGTTTTAATGGTGCAGAACCAATTTCAAACAAATATCCAAATCTTTAGAAGTGATAATGGCAAAGAATATTTTAACATTATCCTGGGTGATTTTTTTCTAAAAAATGGGATTGTTCATCAAAGTTCATGTCCTAATACTCCTCAACAAAATGGAGTGGCCGAAAGGAAAAATAGACATTTACTAGAGGTTGCTAGAGCTCTACTTTTTTCAAATAAAGTACCAAATTATTTGTGGGGCGAAGCTGTTTTAACAGCTACGTATTTAATTAACAGAATGCCCTCCAAAATTCTCAATTTTCAAACTCCTATTAACGTCTTCAAAGAATGTTTTCCTAGTACTCGTGTTTTAACTAATTTGACTTTAAAAATCTTTGGTTGCACAGCCTTTGTTCATGAACATAAAAATGTTGGAAAACTTGAGCCACGTGCTATAAAATGTGTCTTTGTTGGATACTCCCCAACCCAAAAAGGATATAAATGTTTTGATCCAAAAAATAAGAAAATGTTTGTCACTATGGATGTTACATTCTTTGAAAATAAGTCTTTTTTTGATGACACTCATCTTCAAGGGGGGGAGATAAACGAAGACTCGTTTCAAATTGAGGACATGAGTTTTTTAAATAACCTATCTTTACCAATATCACAAAATTCTAAGTTTTTTACACCTGCACCAACAGAAAATGGCCGCGATTCTTTATCTGATCCTACTCCTGTCATGAGTAAGGAACCTTGTGAATCCGAGCCTACATTTTCTCTTGTAAAAAATAATGAGAATCCTGAAAATGATGATAATGATGATCTAATTGAAATGCCACAAAATAATGAGTCACTTCAACAAAACAAATTTGAATTAGGAAATGGGACTTGGAAAGGAAAGGTTTTTGTGAAAAAGCACCATAAAGGAAAGGACAAGTCCACATCTCAACACTGCCAGGAATCTGAACCGGGGAATGATCAATTTCCTAACAAAAGAAAAGGTAAGTCTATCTCTGTTTCTGAGAGTCGTATTTTGTATCCTGATATAGATGATCCTGTTGCCATTAGAAAACCTGTCAGATCTTGCACTAAACATCCCATGTCCAATTTTATATCATATTCAAATTTGTCTTCATCTATGTCTGCCTTCACTTCAAAATTGTCTAGTGTAGAAATTCCAAAAAGTGTACAGGTTGCTCTAGAAATTCCAAAGTGGAGGGAAGCTGTACTTGAGGAGATGAAAGCTCTAGAAAAGAACAAAACTTGGAGTGTTACGCCACTACCAGATAGCAAGAAGACAGTTGGATGCAAATGGGTGTTTATTGTGAAGTATAATTCAGATGGGTCAATTGAAAGGTACAAGGCTCGCTTGGTGGCTAAAGGCTTTACTCAGACCTATGGTATAGATTACTCAGAGACATTTGCTCCTGTTGCAAAATTGAACACTGTCAGAATTCTTTTGTCTCTTGCTGCTAACCTGGATTGGCCTTTGCACCAGTTAGATGTTAAGAATGCCTTTCTTAATGGCGATCTTGAAGAAGAAATATATATGGACATTCCTCCTGGCTTTGAAAACAAATTTGGATCAAATGTGTGCAAACTAAATAAGTCTTTGTATGGATTAAAGCAGTCCCCTGGAGCTTGGTTTGAAAAATTCACTCAGTCCATGAAGAAACAAGGGTACATCCAAGGACAGGCTGACCACACCTTGTTCACAAAATTCTCCCACGATGGGAAAGTTGCTGTCCTAATTGTTTATGTTGATGATATTGTCCTTACTGGAGACGATACAGTGGAAATGGAAAGAGTAAAAGAGAAATTGGCAGTAGACTTTGAAATCAAGGATCTGGGATTCATGAGATATTTTCTAGGTATGGAGGTTGCTCGATCAAAAAATGGTATTGTGGTTTCACAGCAGAAATACATTATAGACTTGTTGAAAGAAACAGGAATGAGTGGATGTCGTCCTGCAGATACCCCTATGGATCCGAATGCTAAACTTTGGGGAGAAGGTAATGTTTCTGTTGATACTGGGAGATATCAGAGATTGGTTGGGAAATTGATTTATTTGTCACACACCCGACCTGATATTGCTTTCTCAGTTAGTGTAGTGAGTCAGTTTATGCATTCTCCTTTCGAGGAACATCTTGAGGCAGTATATAGGATACTGAGATATTTGAAGGGAAATCCTGGAAAAGGATTATTTTTTAAGAAGACTAGTGAAAAAAATGTGTCTATCTTCACCGATGCCGATTGGGCAGGTTCAGTCACAGATAGAAGATCAACATCTGGATATTGTACCTATGTTTGGGGTAATCTTGTGACATGGAGGAGCAAGAAACAAGGAGTTGTAGCAAGGAGTAGTGCAGAGGCCGAGTTTAGAGCTATGTCTCAAGGTATTTGTGAAGGATTATGGATCCTTAGAGTCCTAGAAGAACTTAAGATGAAAATTGAGCTTCCATTGAAATTGTACTATGACAGTAAAGCTGCTATTATCATAGCTCATAATCCAGTTCAACATGACAGAACCAAGCATATCGAGATTTATCGACACTTCATAAAGGAGAAGTTAGATGCGGGAATCATATGTCTACCCTTCGTGACTTCAAGTCAACAAACTGCGGATATCCTGACCAAAAGCTTGGCAAGGCCTACTTTTGAGTATTTGATAGACAAGTTGGGCATGATAGATATCTATGCACCAACTTGAGGGGGGGTGTTGGAAAATATATTATTTCCAATTTTATTATTGTCTTTAATACTACCTTTATTTTTCTTTATTCTCAATTAAGGATAAAATAAATTGTAATTATTGTATTTTCACTATATAAACCAGTTAAGGCTGATGAATAAAATATAACAGCTTTTACCAATTTTTTCTAATATAAAGTATACAAAGCTGAAAAAGATTTAGAATGGTTAAAAGCTAGTATTGTAGAAAATTCAAAAGATATTGACATTGATGGATGTAGTAAAGTTAGGTATTGTGAAGCTTGTCATATTTGGCAAAAAGAGGTAAACACTCTCAAGGTCAAATTGGAAAAAGCTTTACAACCTAAGGTTACTTATGCCGTTGACTCTAGGTTGTTTAAGAAGTCATTAAATCCACCATATGCAAAATACTCTTTTATTCTAAAGGATTTAATGAACAAGAATAAACAAACACATCATCATGGTTTATGTCATTATTGTTGTCGTGCTGGCCATACCATTGAGAAATGCAAGTTTAGGAGATTTCTTGTTCCTAAAGGTATTTATCAATGGAAGCCAAAAGGCAACCATGTTAGCACTTACCCACTTGGACCCAATGAAAATTGGGTACCAACTTCTCTCTTTTGATATTGTAGGATGAGTGCCTTGCTTCCGTAGATAGGAGATGGTTTCTTGACAACGGTTGCTCAAGGCACATGACCGGTGACATATCGCTTTTTATAGACTTCAAAGCAAATAAGAAGGGATATGTTACTTATGGAGACAATAACAAAGGAGCTATACTTGGCAAAGGTAGTGTAGGTAATCCCTCTACCACTACTATTTCTGATGTCCATTTAGTAGAGGGGCTTAAACATAATTTGTTAAGCATAAGTCAATTGTGTGACAAGGGCTATAAAGTTTATTTCACAAAAACTTGCTGCATAATTGAACATGTTGAACAGAATGTTGTGTTTAAGGGAGTAAGAGTAAACAATATCTATATGCTTGACCTTTTTGATGTATCTTTAACAAGTACTAAATGTCTAGTTACCTTGAATGATGATTCTTGGCTTTGGCATAGACGTTTAGCGCATGTTAATTTCGATTTGCTTAATAAGGTTGTATCTAAGGATCTAGTAGTCGGTCTTCCAAAAATAAAATTTTCAAAAGACCACCTATGTGACGCGTGCCAAATGGGAAAGCAAACAAGGGTCTCTTTTAAATCTAAAAGTGTAATTTCAACTTCACGACCCCTTGAGCTTCTCCATATGGATCTCTTTGGACCTTCTAGGACAAAGAGCTTAGGTGGAAATTATTATGGTTTTGTAATCGTTGACGACTATTCTAGATTCACTTGGACTATATTCCTTCATAGCAAAGATGAACCTTTTTCTGCTTTTAAGAATTTTGCAAATCTGTCCCAAAACAAAATGAATTCCAAAATAGTTACAATTCGTAGCGATCATGGCGGTGAATTTCAAAACTATCACTTTGATAAGTACTGTGGTAAGTATGGTATTGAGCATAACTTTCCTGCTCCTCGAACTCCACAACAAAATGGTGTTGTGGAGCGTAAAAATCGTGTTTTAAAGGAGTTGGCAAGAACAATGCTAAATGAGGGTGGATTACCAAAATATTTTTGGGCTGATGCAGTTAGCACAGCTTGTTATGTTTTAAACAGGATCTTAATTCGCCCTATTTTAAACAAAACTCCTTATGAGCTTTTAAAAGGAAGAAAGCCAAACTTGTCACATCTTCACGTATTCGGTTGTAAGTGTTTTGTTTTGAATAATGGTAAGGAAAATATTGGGAAGTTTGATGCAAAAGCGGATGAAGGTATCTTTCTTGGATACTCACAATCAAGTAAAGCATATAGAGTATATAATAAGCGTTTACTTACTGTTGAAGAATCTGTCCATGTTTCTTTTGATGAGTCTTATCCGAAAAGTGTCGGAAAAGGTATTTCTTTTGATGACGCAGGTGTATCTACAGAAGACATACTCAAGGAAGCTGTTACGGAAACTGATCAGTCCAGAACAGTTGCCCATGAGAAGGAGGAAGATACTAGTCATGAAGAAAATAAGGAAGAAAGGACAGCTGGAGTGAATGACCTTCCACCAGCTTGGAAATCTTCAAAAGACCATCCTATTGACAACATCTTGGGAGATATTTCAAAGGGAGTAATGACTCGTTCTAAGATAAGTAATTTTTGTTTTCACTTCGCTTTTGTTTCCCAAGTAGAACCTAAAAATGCCAAAGAGGCCTTGATTGATGAATTTTGGCTAATGGCCATGCAAGAAGAGCTTAATCAATTTAAAAGAAATGACGTTTGGGAATTTGTCCCTCGTCCGCGAGATCATCATATCATAGGCACTAAATGGGTTTTTAGAAATAAGCTTGATGAAAACGGAGTGATAACTAGGAACAAGGCACGTTTAGTAGCACAAGGGTATAACCAAGAGGAGGGCATAGACTATGAGGAAACTTATGCTCCAGTTGCTCGCCTTGAAGCTATACGTCTCTTGCTTGCCTATGCGTGTTCTAATAATTTTAAGCTTTACCAAATGGACGTAAAGAGTGCGTTTCTAAATGGTGTCATAAATGAAGAAGTATATTGTCGCATCCGCGAAAAACAACCGGCGGGCTAAAACAAAACAACACAGAGCCGCCACCGTGCGTTATTTATCCCAAAAGAGGGAAAGGAAACGCTCGAAGTAAACCTGGGAAAGACATGGTCTCGCGACCAAAGAGAATGGGATCGGGAGTCGGTTATGCGAAGGGAAGGTATTAGCACCCCTACGCATCCGTCGTACTCGACGGGATCCACGCTCAAAAGATAGAAGAAGGTTGCTAAAACAAACATCACACACACACTGAAGACAACACAGGTGGAGGAAGAGGGGAAAGGGCTCGATAGGACATCGCATCCTACGCCTACGTATCTCATCTGGAATGAGAATCAGAGCTACCGTAGTTCGGCTCACGCACGCCAAACAAACACACGCACAAAAAGGCAAACATGGAACCCGAACGCCAATCGCTGGACTTACATCAGCTTCCGAACCAAACAAACCCACACTGGAAACCAGATGCCACTTGATGGACTTATACCGGACTCCAAGCACACAACAAGATGATATGGAATGCCAATTGCTGGGCTTACATCCATCTCCTACACACACAAGAAGAAACAAACAAACAAGTTACTAAGGAGTCGGGAACTCGAGCCTAGCAATTGTCAAGCAAACACACACAAAAAGAAAAAGGGTGCCCGGAGAGATCTCGTACGACCTCCTGCCTACGTACCTCATCTGGTATGAGGATCAGGGCGACGTAGTTCCCCTTAACAGGGGAGAAACTTTCTCCTAACCAGAGACTGGGAAATGACCAACTAGAAGGGAGACTGACTCGAGCCTAATAGTTATCATGTATTCCACAATGGTCCTAGGTTAAGTTTTCTATCTATGTTGCACAAGCAGCAAGCTAATCCTAACCAGGCAAAGCAAAGCATGCAAGCACAATCAAAACAAAGCAAACATTCACAATTAGCACACACTATATACAGACAAAGGTGGGCTCACACAAGGGTTAGGCTGCAAAAGCAAGCCAACTGTATCAGGGTGATGTTAGCTCTTAACCCCAACATTGAGAGTTAGGGTGAAGCAGATGAAATAGGAAGTGAGGGGTGTGCCTCACAGCTCTTATCCCTGGCCAGGGAGAGCTTCAGACAAAAGAAAGTGTGGGTTCAGAAAGTGGGAACCCTTCTACACTTATGACTGACTCAACTGAATAGCAGGAGATGGATTGCACATCTCTTGTGTCTGCCAATTGCCTTATTCAAGGTCTTTTCCTGCTTGGGGACAAAGATAAACAATCACAAGCATTGCCTCTTAAGGAGGACTTCAGACAGGTGCCTGGCCAAGTAACAGGCCAGGTCTTCCAGACTACATGGAGTTAGTGATGCTATACCTCAATTGGTTAAGCAACCAAGCAACAGCAAAAAGCAAGTTCACAATGAACTATAGCAACTAATGTACCTGAAATCAATCTAACATAATCAGTACACAGCTTAAACAGTCAAACAGACAAGCTACAAGTCAATAGTTAACTGTACACAAGCAATGCATCAAGCAAAGCACAAGCCAATGCTCAACACAAATGACTTAGAAGCCACCTACAAAACAAACTTAATGTTAATCAACATCAATCAAAACAAGCAACTCAAGCCAAGTGAATTAATTCCTCCATGCCATATGCTTTTTGTCCTGAAAACACCACTCAAACATAAGAAGCAAACCCCTAGGACAAGGCCTAGGGTCAAAGAAGGAGAAATATTTCAAAACAGAACATGAAAATTGGCACAAATCAAGTTCAATCAAATAAGAAACAAATCCAATTGGTCTCATATTCATATCATTTACCAATTTCATTTCATGAAGCATTTAGTGCAAAGCATGCAAGTTCAAAGCTCATAGAACCAAACAGAATGATTCAATCCACATCAACTCAAAAATATTTCAATAAATCCCCAAAACATTCATGGCTAAACAGCATTCGTTAAAGGATCATCACACCAAATTTCAAGTCATTTAGGCAAGTGGAAGCAAGTCAATTAAAATCCCTAAGTCAAAGCAAGGCAAAACAAGCTCATACAAGGCACAAAATCATGCATCAACTTCAAGCAAGCACAAAACAGAATTGGTGCAAGATAAATAAACCAAATCAAAGCCATGACAAACTTCAATGTGTCTAGAATCACTCCACAAAATTTCAAGTTCATCCAATACATATCAAGAATTTCACAAATCATTTAAGATCATGACTCACAAAAGGTCCACAATTGGTCAAACAGAAAGGAAATTCTCAAACAAATTGGAAATGCACTCAAAAACTCCACAAAAATTCAGGAACAAACTTAACATCCAGAAGAGTCAACATGCAAAACTTCAGGTCATTTTGAGTTCACATGGCATGTCAAATAAAATCAGGAAGTTAGACAAGAAATGGTGTGACACAAATTGTCACACCTCCAATGATCAGGTCATATCTCACAAACCAGAAATGGAAAAATCACAAATTCTATACCAAAATGCTCCTAAAGGTGTCTAGTTTACACATATAATATTTCAAGAATTTTGGATTAAGCATCATCATTTCATGATCAAAATAGCAATCAAGGTGCAACAAATGACATGTTCACATAAACCCTAAGCCCAAACAGATTTCACACGTGCACAATTTTCATAAAAATCATCAAAAAATACTAGAGATCACAAGGAACATGGCACAAAAAATCTCATCTCAAATGGACAAATATTCATTGAGATATGAATTTTGGAATGGCATGAAAAAAATAAAAAAGGATGAACAAGGCATGTGAAACATAGAACCATGTGATAGAAAAATGCCAAGCCAAATGAGAAGCTGCTGGCGGCAAGGATCGAACCTTGTTACTTTTCAAATATGCGCGCGCTACTGAACAAAACGCGGCGTTCCATTAAGTTAATGGCACGCTCTGATTGGCTGTATGGCTCACAAACACAAAAAACATGCAATCATACGGAAACATGGATCAAATACGAATCTGGAAATGGATTTCTAGGGTTCATGCGCGCATTCATCATGTTCATCATCCTCATGAACTTTTTAACACAGAAAACACAAATCATATACCATTCGATTCGTCTCTTAACCTACATCATGAATCCAGCATCTATTTCCTCTAATTCTACTCATGTCAAAAGAATCGATCCACGAAAGTTTCAACTACCAGACTTCAAACCCACATAACTTTCTTAATACTGCATGAAATCGCTAGATCTAAAGCTCGGTGTGATCTACAATCAAAGATCTACAAGAACCATAGCATAATTTCATGAATTGGAGTGATCGAATTCTTACCTTCAAAGAATTGCATAATTGAATTCGTGTGAATCAAGGCTTGGAAGTGTGAAACAGAAACTCCTTGATGCTCAAGTTGATGATTGGAGGAAGGAATGCTGCTCAATTGCTTTGGATCCAGCTCAAATTTCCAGTTTCCATTGATGATGCTTGATGTAACAGTCCACGATCTTGCTCAACAGTGATGAATACTTGCCTCAATTCACCTCCAATATGCTAGTGGATGATGGAACCAACAAAGATCAAGCAAGTTCTATGGAAATTTTTGCAGAAAAATGAAGAACAAAAGTTGAGAGAATGTGCAATTTTCTGATCTAGATCTGTTTGAATGAAGTGTTAATCCTGAATTCAGTTAGCATTAGCCTTATATACCATGGATTAATCATTTCCTTAATCCTAATTAGCCAAAACCAAAGTGATTAAATGAAGTGCATTTTTTTAGGCAAAATGGCCAAAGTGTCCTCATGCATGGAATGAGCTGCTACAGTGCACAAATTTCTTGCTAAACACACTCCAAATTTGATTTAGGACCAATTGCAAGTGGTTGGAAATGTGAAAAATGCATATTTTTGAAAGTCACTTTTTTCCCTCCCTTTTTAAAATTCAAATCAAGTGCAAAATGCAATTTTTGTGTGATGATTTTTGATGAAATGTAATGAATGGTTTGGATAGAGCATGTCAAAAGAAATTTGCTCTAAAAAGTCTCACTCCATTTGGCCTTGTGGATCAAAAGTTATCCAACTTTGAAATTCAACTCTTTTGGACAATGATTTGATCATAACTTGCCAACCACACATGAGAAATTCAAGTTCTTGGACTTTTTGGAAAGGTGAGAGCAAGATCTACAACTTTCATGTTGGACAAAATTTCATTTGAAGCATTTTTGGACATGTAATTTTAAGGAGAAAACCTTTCCATTTTTGGCAATTTTGAATTACAAGTCACTTTCTATTTTTGGAAAGTTTTCATCTGACTTTATTTTCTTCATTGTTGATATTTGAAATGTCAAATGAAACTTGTTTGGACATGAATGAAGTGTCTCTAACCCTCTCCCACCTCCAAATCCATCAGTTGACCTTTGGTTGACTTTTGTTGACTGATAGATGAATTGGCTATGCACTGATCAATTTGAGCTTCAATCTCCTGATGAAATGGCTCAAACATGAAACCCTAGCTTCCATAAGCTCAATATAACCATATGATGACCTCATCTCAATGAAGACCTCATCTCCTTCACAAGCCCTGATTGGCACAATGCAGATGATTAGGGTTGACCAGTGGTCAAAACCCTAATCCCAAGGAACTGATCAAGCATAAGGAATCTCTTGGATGAGGATAAGACCATGATGATGATGATGTACCATCTCAACCAAGATAAATCTCAACCTCCTTGAGGAACTGAGAAACCCTAATTTGAAGCACACACCCTCAGATGGCTAGTGATCAATCCATGAAACCCTCAGGCTTGAATCTTAACCTCTTTATCTTCTGATCAAGACCTAGGAGGATGACTTGCTCAATGTTGCCACATGATATGTAAATATGCAAATGCCTAATGACCTACAAATGAAATGCAAGATGCTAAGCTAGTCCCAAGAGAGGAGGGCAAATTTTGAGATGTTACAGCTGCCCCTATTCAATCCACTGTGAACCTGTCGATATGAATAGCCTCGGCTTTCAGATGACCAGGGTGAAGAGTGATTGAATACCAAGAACAGACGAACAATTTGCACTCTGATGGGAAAATAATTAACATTGCCTGTCAGAATCGGAAAAGAAGCAATCTTGAAAGAAAAACCCGTCTGGTACGGAGAAAGAAGTCGGCCTGAATACCGGAACAGAAATATGTCGGAATCGCAGAGATAACCATGGCCTGAACGCCGCTCGTCAGTCTGCATACTGAACATCGGAATATGAGAGTATTGATGTCGGTCTGGATACCGAGAGATCGGCCTGAACACCGAGAGATCGGCCTGAACGCCACTTTGGTCTGAACACCACTTCGGTCTGGATACCGCCTCGGTCTGAATACCACTTCGGTCTGGATACCGCCTCGGTCTGGATACCGGGAAACTGGCCTGACTGCCACAAGCTGCATCGATCTAATCGTCGGAAGCTTCTTCGATCTGAAAATCGGAACTGGCATGAACGCCGCATCGATCTGAATACCCGCCTCGGTCTGGATACCGGGAAACTGGCCTGACTGCCACAAGCTGCATCGATCTAATCGTCGGAAGCTTCTTCGATCTAAAAATCGGAACTGGCCTGAATGCCGCATCGGTCTGAATACCCGCCTCGGTCTGAATACCACTTCGGTATGGATACCGCCTCGGTCTGGATACCGGGAAACTGGCCTGACTACCACAAGCTGCATCGATCTAATCGTCGGAAGCTTTTTCGATCTGAAAATCGGAATTGGCCTGAACACCGCATCGATCTGAATACCCGCCTCGGTCTGACCACCGGAAGATTGGCCTGGATGCCACAAGTACTTCAACCTGACTGTTGGAAACTTCTTCGATCTGGAAATCGGAAACTGGCCTGAGCGCCACAAGTTCTTCATCCTTATTGTTGAGAACTTCTTCGATCTGGAAATCGGAAACTGGTCTGGGTACCACCTCGGTCTGAACACCGGGAAACTGGTCTGAATACCCATCAACTGGCCTGAACGCCACCTCGGTCTGGATACCGGAGAATTCTTCATGCCTATCAGCATCGGCAAAAAAGGAACCGTGATAAGTGAGTCGGCACGCATGCCAACGACCCATGCTGGGGATAATAAGCCATGAACCGGCTATTCTCTATTCACCCTTAGCCAACAAACACCTTTCGTTTAGCTGGGGATTATTCTTTCTTGTTTTTTTTTTCTTTGGACCCCGAAACTTCTTTGATTAACATTCCCATCTCTGCTCGACAGAAACTCTTCCTCCAGTATCGCACTACTGGGGAATACCTTTGATTAAAACCATGATGCTAAACTCCTCGGAGTAACACCTTCACCTTCGGGCAAAACCACCTCTCAACGACAACCACGGTTCGAGACTAGCTTATGCTTGCAATGATGCATGATATTTTTCCAACGTAATGCTCCATAATCATGGAAATGCTACGCGATTTATTATGCAACATGTTATGCTTATCTACATGATGAATGTATAAAAAATATCCCCCTCAAGGACTCTTCTGGGGAGCTCGAGACACTCTGCTGAGGAACTCGTCAACACTCTGATTTCCACCCTGCTGGGGAATAGCACTACTGCTGGGAAAAAGGCAACCCTTGCTGGGGAATAAAATCTCCTTTGCACCCGATCCGCTTGGGGAATTGCTGGGGAAGGAACCACCAACGCACTCTGTGGGGATACAACAGTCTTTGACTTGCTGGGCATACAACACTCCAGACTCCGCTTGGGGAAACCACCGCCCACAGATACCTCCGCTGGGAAATAACAACCCTCAGGCCTGGCGACTGGGGAAGCATCAATCTAAAACCTGCTGGGGATAACCATCCTGACCCTGCCAGGGAACCCACAGACCTTGAATCTGCTGGGGAATTAGTCATTCCGACTCTGCTTGGCGATGAGGACAGCCTGATACTAAACACCCGTCGACTCGTTGAACCATGGTATTCATCATCCAAATCCCATGTCAGCTTTCCAATTTTGAGAACTCCCAGACTCGTCTGGACTTTTCTGATTCATCACCTTGTATTCCCGACCGCTCCGTACTCGACGGAGAGCAAACTCCTGGGATTTATACAAACTTTCCAATTTTTTCAGACTTTGAAGAGTCTTCTTGATTAATTTTTAAGGATCGTCATACGTCCCGCCGTCGTCTCTTCACCATTCTTCTATTCACTCGTCCCTGATTGGACTCCATGGGGATTGTTCTGTCAAAAGCTTCCACATCACAACCTGCAGGTGAGGGAAAAATATCTAACAGTTCCTGCAAAAGAGATCGTTAGATAAAACCGTGCCCCAGGCGTGTCAAGATTTCAACACTTGGGTCACTCAACCTTCCGAATAAGATTTCAAATTTCAATCTTATAAGCATGCGTTGGAAGGGACCTGTATATCCTAAAATGCAAGATTCTTTATCAAAATAACTGGATGTTTTTGCAATCAAAGCGGTAATGAAAAACAAAAACAAAATTATTTGACTGAATATGCATTTTATTGATTGGAAAAGTGTGGCTCAAATTGAGCAATACAAAGGAAGCAATTCCTGAAAAGAGGTAATTGCGCACAAAAGGAAAAATCTATCCTAATGGCAATGTGAAACCCGTAATCTCATCGAGTTCCAACTCGGTTACACCCCATATGTCCTCAGACTTTTCTTGCTTTCTGCCTTCTGAATAAGACGCTTCTGATCGATCCCTACCGGGTATTATCCATGATGCCTTAACCAAAGCGCAAACGATCATGCCAGACGCAGTTGTTCGTTTCAATCCCTCTTTTGCCTGGACCGCACTTTCGGGTTTTCAGTCCACCGGGATACCCTTTTTTGCCCAAGTCGGCTTTCCAGGTTTTCGACTTGCCGGGTGTACAATTTTTTCATTTTATCCCTAATTTTTGCCCGAACCTTTCTTTCTGTTTTTTTTTGTTCGCCGGGATGCCCATTTTTGCCTGGACTATTTTGTTCTTTTCGTCCAGCGGGTCTTTTTATACGAAGTATTTTTTAACTGCGTCTGCATTCACAGGGGATGGAAAATCTTCGCCATCCATGGTCGTTAACAACAAGGCTCCGCCAGAGAAAACCTTCTTGACCACGAATGGACCTTCATAGTTGGGTGTCCATTTGCCCCTACGATCGTTTTGAGGAGGAAGGATCCTTTTCAGCACCATGTCACCTACGTGATATACCTGAGGTCGTACCTTTCTGTCAAAAGCACGCTTCATCCGTTGCTGATACAACTGCCCATGACAGATGGCCGCCAGCCTCTTCTCTTCAATCAGGCTCAACTCTTCGTATCGGGTCCTTACCCATTCAGCCTCTTGCAATTTCACGTCCATCAGGACTCTCAAAGAGGGAATCTGAACCTCAACTGGTAGCACGGCTTCCATTCCATATACCAAAGAGAAAGGCGTTGCCCCAGTTGATGTACGCACCAACGTTCGATACCCATGCAATGCAAATGGAAACATCTCATGCCAGTCTTTATAGGTTACCACCATTTTCTGCACAATCTTCTTTATATTCTTATTGGCTGCCTCAACCGCCCCATTCATCTTCGGACGATAGGGAGAAGAATTGTGATGTTCGATCTTGAATTCCCGGCACAGTTCTGCCATCATCTTGTTGTTCAAATTAGAACCATCATCAGTAATGATTCTCTCGGGAACCCCATATCGGCAAATGATGTCTCTCTTGAGAAACCTGGCAACGACCTGCTTCGTCACGTTCGCATAAGAGGCGGCTTCCACCCACTTGGTGAAGTAGTCAATAGCCACTAATATGAATCTATGCCCATTCGAAGCCGTAGGCTCAATCTTTCCGATCATATCAATGCCCCACATAGCAAACGGCCATGGAGACGACATTAAGCTCAACGGATTTGGAGGCACGTGCACCTTATCAGCATAAATCTGGCATTTATGACACTTCCGCACGAAATTGAAACATTGGGCCTCCATTGTCATCCAATAATAACCTGCCCTTAACAGCTTCTTCACCATTGCATTCCCACTGGCATGGGTACCGAATGATCCTTCATGAACCTCTTTCATCAATTGGCTTGCTTCTTTGTCATCAACACATCTGAGCAAGACCCAATCAAAATTCCTCTTGTACAAAACCCCATCTTTATTCAAGTAGAACACCATGGCCAACCTCCGCAGAGTCTTTCGGTCCTTCTTAGATGCTCCCTCAGGATACTCTTGAGTCTTCAGATAGCGCTTGATATCGTAATACCACGGCTTCACATCATCAGGCGCTGTGTCAACAGCAAACACATAAGTCGGTCTATCCAGATGTCCTACCTCCACACTGGGGAACTGATTCCACCACTGCACCTTAATCAAGGCGGCCAGAGTAGCCAAAGCATCTGCCAGAGGATTCTCCTCTCTAGGCACATGATGCAACTTCACCTTGGTGAAAAACGTCAACAATCTCCTCGTATAATCCCGGTATGAAACTAAATGAGATTGATGCGTATACCATTTTCCGTTAACCTGATTCACAACCAGAGCTGAATCTCCATATATGACAAGGTTCTTGATCCTCAAATCAATCGCCTCTTCAATCCCCAATATACAAGCTCCGTATTCAGCCACGTTGTTGGTGCACTCAAATGTTAGCCGGGCAGCAAAAGGAATATGAGATCCTTTCGGCGTAACCAAAACAGCACCAACACCGCTACCATTCACGTTAACGGCCCCATCAAACATCAGAATCCATTCGGATTCAGGGACAGGCCCCTCCTCCGGGATTGGTTCCTCACAATCTTTCGATTTGAGAAACATGATGTCCTCATCAGGGAATTCAAACTTCATCGGCTGATAATCCTCAATAGGTTGCTGGGCAAGGTAATCAGACAATACACTCCCCTTTATTGCCTTCTGAGAGGTATACTGGATATCATATTCTGTCAAAATCATTTGCCACCTCGCAACCCGTCCGGTCAATGCTGGCTTCTCAAAAATGTACTTGATTGGATCCATCTTGGAAATCAATAAAGTGGTATGAACCAGCATGTACTGCCTCAGTCGGCGAGCAGCCCAGACCAAAGCACAGCAAATTTTCTCGAGCAGTGAATATCTTGTTTCACAGTCGGTAAATTTTTTGCTAAGGTAGTATATGGCATGCTCTTTTCGACCAGACTCGTCATGCTGCCCCAATACACACCCCATAGACCCCTCGAGGACCGTCAAGTACAGAATTAACGGTCGTCCCTCCACAGGAGGCATCAGAATCGGAGGCTCCTGCAAATACTCTTTTATCTTTTCAAATGCCGCTTGGCAATCATTATTCCACCTGACCGTTTGATCTTTTCTTAATAACTTGAATATTGGTTCACACGTGGCTGTTAGGTGAGATATGAACCGTGAAATGTAGTTCAATCTACCTAAGAAACCACGAACCTCCTTCTCTGTTCTCGGTTCAGGCATTTCTCTTATTGTTTTTACTTTGGCAGGATCGACCTCGATTCCTCTCTCACTTACAATAAACCCCAGCAATTTACCGGACCGCACTCCGAAAGTGCACTTGTTCGGATTCAACCTCAGTCTGAACTGTCTCAGCCGGTCGAACAACTTGGCCAGATCTACCAAATGCCCCTCTTCTGTTTGGGACTTTGCTATCATGTCATCAACATAACATTCAATTTCATGATGAATCATATCATGAAACAAAGTCACCATGGCCCTCTGGTAAGTAGCACCGGCGTTCTTGAGACCGAATGGCATCACCTTGTAACAGAAAGTGCCCCACGGTGTAATGAACGTTGTTTTCTCCATATCATCTGGCGACATTTTGATTTTATTATAGCCAGAAAAGCCATCCATGAAGGAAAACACCGAGAATTGAGCTGTATTATCTACCAACACATCTATGTGAGATAATGGAAAATCATCTTTCGGACTAGCTCTGTTCAGATCCCGGTAGTCCACACACATTCTCACCTTCCCATCTTTCTTCGGGACTGGCACAATGTTCGCGACCCAAGGCGGATAATTAGTGATGGCAAGGAAACCAGCATCCCACTGCTTCTGCACTTCCTCTTTAATTTTCATCGCCATGTCAGGTCGAGTTCTGCGCAACTTCTGCTTCACTGGAGGATAATCTGCTCTCAACGGTAGCTTGTGCACAACAATATCGGTATCCAACCCTGGCATATCTTGATATGACCAGGCAAAGATGTCGACATATTCTTTTCAACAGTGCTACCATTCTGCTCTTGACACTTTCCTCCAAAGCAGCCCCAATTTTCACTTCTTTCTTGACCTCATCGGTACCCAAGTTTACAACCTCAACCTGCTCTTCGTGCGGCTGAATCACCTTCTCCTCTTGTTTTAACAACCTGGCTAACTCCCCTGGCAGTTCACAATCTTCTTCGCCTTCTTCTTCGGCATGATAGATCGGATTGTCGAAGTCATATGAGGGTGTAACGGGATTGTTATCAATGAGATCCGGAGAATGATCGCATCTGCATGAATTTTGATTCATGCATTGCTTTAGAACCGGAGCGAGACAAATCGAAAAGAAAAATGAAAACATTGCCATTTTTTATCTTTTTATTTTTAAACTGCAAAAATAACTGAAAAACAGGGAACACCGCTTTTAACTGAAAAACATCCTTTTATTAATGATGCAAGAAATTGCAAAATGAAACATGAGGTGGCCCTTACAATGAACCATTACGTGTCGGGAAACACGTATGGCTTTCATGCAAATAAAACTGAAAAACAGGAAATTATTACTCTTCGAGCAGAGTGACCGTGATGATCTTTTCAGCCTTCCAGTTTTGGATTCCCATCCCTGGTGCGCACGGCTTTATCCACCGGTCAATTTTGCAATCACTATCAGCTTCATCCCCCATCATGCAGATGTGATCCGGATCCAGCATTCCGGCACTGGTGAATGTGACGGTCGGACGACGTCCTCTACCTTGTCCTGACGAGCCTCTGACTGGCTGGTATCCCACTCCAAAGTGGTCTTTCTTGGCGGAGATATCCATCATCTTCCCCCAACCAGGAGCTTCCCCACTCTTCACCACCTCGGCGGCCTGTTTATACGAAGAAATGGACGGCTTTTCCTCCTCTTTTGCAAAAAGAGCACTCTCCACCTTGATGGTTTCGAATGCTTGACTAGGTGTCTCCCAAATTTCACCGTCCATTTCCACGTATTTGAAA
This sequence comes from Lathyrus oleraceus, assembly GCF_024323335.1. NCBI lineage: Eukaryota > Viridiplantae > Streptophyta > Magnoliopsida > Fabales > Fabaceae > Lathyrus > Lathyrus oleraceus. The sequence continues at coordinate 107,019,442 of NC_066579.1, forward strand.
GATGAAAGGTGGCTGACAAAGATATCCTCTTCCCCGCAGACGGTGACGACCTATCCTTCCCAGATATATTTCAGCTTTTGGTGCAAAGTCGAGGTTACTGCCCCAGCAGCATGAATCCATGGACGACCCAACAGGCAACTGTATGCCGACTGAATATCCATGACGTAAAAAACAGACTTAAACACCTCTGGGCCAATCTTCACCGGGAGCTCAACCTCTCCGAACACAGCCCGCTTCGACCCATCAAAAGCCCGCACTATCAGATCAGTGGGAGTCAGGATCAACCCTTCACAATTCAACTTGGCCAAGGCCTTCTTCGGCAACACATTCAAAGAGGAGCCGGTATCAACCAGCACATGCGAAAGCACGGCTCCTTTACATTCCATCGCAATGTGTAAAGCCCGGTTGTGATTCCTCCCATCCATAGTCAGATCCATGTCGGTAAAACCCAACCCATGGCTGGCGTGAACATTAGACACCATCGTCTCCAACTGATTAATCGTTATCTCCTGAGGAACATAGGCCTTCTTCAGAATTTTCATCAAAGCCTCTCTATGCCCCTCAGAGCTTAACAGCAACGACAAGATTGAAATCTTGGGAGGAGTCTGCTGCAGATGGTCAACAAGTTTGTACTCAGACTTCTTGATGATTCTTAAGAATTCTTCTGCTTCATCATCAAGCTCTCTCTCCGACCCAACAGGCGCCGATGTCACTACAGGAGTACCATCATTCACCACTACTTGTTTTCCTTTCGCCCTGGCTAAAGCCTCGGCCTTTTCTTTTTTCTCTTTCTCTCCTTCCCCACCCCTCAACGCATCAGGAGCAAACAGTCTTCCATTGCGAGTGAAACCACTAGGTCCGGCATTATCCACCTTTGAAACGGTGGTTTCACTTGCAGTCCGATCCTCTACCTTCTCTCCATTACAATAAACCTCTCCACCATAATGCGATGGCACGACATCATCTTTATCATACGGAATTGGTCCAGGTACCGTGATTGTAACTGGAGCCGCCTCCGCCAGAGTTGACAAATCCACCGGGTCGAAATAAATCGTTATGGTGGAGACCTCATCTTTCCCCAGACCAGCCTTCTCAACCCTAACACTTCCATCGTCCATCAGCCCTTGGACAACCTCTCTCAAGAGTATACACCCATCAACAGTAGTGCACGCAGCACAATCATCACCACAGCCCGGATAAACCCCACTCAACAATAACTGCCGCTTGACCTCAGCCAACGGAGTCTTCAGCTGATCGACACTTGACAGCCCAATCCTGTTCTCCTCAGAGATAGCATTCACCCCCCTTTGACCATGCGCGGGTATGGGATTAGCATTCACATTGGGAGACGGAGCAAAGTTGATAGCTTTGGAATCCACCAGGTCTTGAACCACATGCTTAAAAGCTTTGCAGTCTTCTACAGTATGTCCGGGAGCACCTGAATGGAATTCACATTTCGCATTCTCATCAAAACTGGCCGGCCTCTGATCAGGTCTCAAAGGTGCCAGAGTTCTCAGCTGTACCAACCCCAGATCCTTCAGCTTTTTCAACAGAAAGGAATAGGTCACAGGCGGCCTGTCAAATTGCCTATCATTCATCCTTCCCCTGACCTGATATCCAGCCCTCTGAGGCCTCTGCTGAAATGGTTGCCTTTGTTGTTGCGGTTGCTGCTGTTGCTGTTGTGCAGGCTGATTATCAGCATGAATAGTTACCGCAGCGTTGTGCTGGAAGTAACGATCCCTACTTTGTCCTCTCTGGGCGTATACTGCACTGGTATCACCCTCTTTCTTCCTCTGGCCGTTTCCGAAGGGCTTCTTCGATCCTGACGATGAAGCATTACCACCCTGTGTCTTTCCGAGCTTCAGCCAACTCTCAATCCTTTCCCCAGCCACAACTATGTCTGCGAAGTTGGTCACTGGACAACCGACCATCCTTTCTGCGAATGCCCCCTGCAGGGTACCCATGAACAAGTCCGACATCTCCCTGTCCACCAGTGGAGGTTGCACTCTGGCAGCCAACTCCCTCCACCTCTGAGCATATTCTTTAAACCCCTCGCTTGACTTCTGAGACATACCCTGCAGCTGGGTACGACTAGGAGCCATGTCAGCGTTGAATTGATATTGTTTAAAGAAGGCATCGCCAAGATCCTGCCAGCTCTTAATGTCAGAAGATTTCAGCTTGGTGTACCACTCCAAGGATCCTGCAGACAGACTGTCTTGGAAGAAGTACATCCACAGCTTTTGGTCCATCGTATATGCAGAGATCTTGCAGACAAAGGCCTGAAGGTGAGTTTCCGGGCAGGAACTCCCATTATATTTATCAAAAGCGGGCGCTTTGAACTTCTGCGGGATCATAATCCCCTCGACCAGCCCCATATTTGACATATTAACGACCCCGGGAGTGGCATAGCTTTCGAGAGCTCTGATCTTCTCTGCCAGCAACTGGATCTCTTTGTTCTGTGGTTGGGCACCATATTGCCCAAACGGCTCGTTGTGCAGGGAGAACTGATCAGCTTCTCTGTCCTCCTCTCTGTCATCATCAACCCCAAAGAATGGAGGGAATAGATTGTCTTTCATATTATGGCCCATCGGACCAGGTTGACCACCAGTGGCAGCACCAAAACCACCAGCATTATTCACTACACCCACAGTCGTTCTCTTGCCACCATCTCTAGAACCACCCAGCCCCTGGTTGGAGACACCCTCTAGGTTAACACCACTATTAGCAGCAGAAGCCCGCTCGAGCTTCTCGACTTTGTCAGCCAAAGCTTTCTGACCAACTGCAAACCCTTGCATAATGTTGATCAGTTCATTCATTTTATCCTTTAGCTTGAGAATATCTATGTTTGGGAGATCCATCAGTCTGGGAGTGTTGCGTCGAGTAAAGTATCTGTGAGGGCGTGTTGAGTGCAAAGGTACAACTCTGCGAGCACGAGCAATGATTCCTGTAACAATCAAGCACGTTAGAACTGATACCTGCAAAATAAAAACACGTTATTATGATCATGCATGAATGCAGTGTTTATCCACATGAGGAACACTTTATCTCTCGATCCTGGCTTCATCGGACAGATAATAACCGGCAGCAATATTCTGATATTCATCATTTGGTTTCATCAAACAGATCAGAGATATATGATTTAGCAAAATACCACCCAACCATGTGTGTGCTGTGTGAGTGCATACAGTAAAGCAAATAAAGCTTGAAGATCAATCACTGAATGAAAATAACCATCACATATCAAAATTCACAATAAGCGCCATAGTCATACATCAAGGCTGATACAAATCAAATACAATTCCCCAGAATCAGAAAGGAAATACAAGCAAATGAATTCTGTCAACAAGCCTGACGGTAATCCACACAAAAGAAAGGTCTATACTGATGAAGGTCCCACAGAAGGTCCTACATCCTCAACCATCTTCGCGAAATCTGCGGCGAACTTGAGCTCGGTATTCTCTTGCTGTAATCTCCCCACCTCCTTCTGGTGAATCTTCATCTACCTGAAGTAATGATCTCTCTCAGCAATGTAGTGATCTCTCTCGGCGGTGATCTTTGCTTTCTCTGCTTCCCATTCTGCAGCAAGGACTCTGGCTCTGGCATCTCTCTGATCTCTCACGAGGATTTGCCTCCTCTTCTCATCTTCAATGACCTTTGAAGCTCTGGCTAGCTTCTCCTTCGTGATGTCGTGCTCCTTTGTCGATGACGCTAGGGCTTAGCTGATCTTCCCATAGTAGGCAGTATCCATCTCAAAGCGTTTCACTTCAAGGGCATGTCGCTTATCCTGATCTTCCATCTTCCCTCTGATCTCCTGATTAGCCATCTGAATCCGAGCAACACTCATCTCCAATTCAGTTTTCTCCGCCTGCAGTTGATCTCTGGCTCTCTTCATCTCGAGGAATTCTTCCATACTGACAGAAGAACGCGGACCCTCAATCATAGGACACCAAGGATCACCTCCCGGAAATGGCAGATGTGTAATCTCGATCCTCTTCCGAAGCCAATCCTCAAATGGAGGAAAAGACCGGTTGTTAACCTTGCCAAAAGGAACCTTACCCTTCCTCTGAATACTACGCCATGACCCAGACACCTGCCTCAACTTGGCCTGATTGCCCTCAACTGGGAAGTAGAAAGACTCCTGAATCTCGCGCTCAAGAGGAGGAACCTCCATAGCAAACCCCATCTGTCTCCTAAGAAGCGTCGGGTTGTAATTAATGCAACCCTGAACTCCTACGAGAGGCACATTGGGAAAACTCCCACAGCTATATATGAAATCCCGTCCAGCCATACCGTTATGAGTCCAAGCTATATCAGCGGCCCGCAAACCCATCGTTCTGACTGACCACTTGACCGTAGGATCAAGAGAAGCAAAAGTACCTCGGGAAGGCAAATACCCCATGAACCATCTGAATAGCATCTGAGCACAACACCTGATCAAACCCCCACGCCGCTTCTCGTTCCTGTTATGAACCGAGTAGTAAACATCTCCAATCAGAGTAGGAATAGGGTTCCTCTGTATGAACAACCTGATAGCATTATGGTCCGCGAAGCTCTTCTGATTAGGAAACAGAATGGTCCCATAAATGCTCACAGCAATCAGGGCACAGACGGTCTTCCAGTTACCCACAGCAGCATGTTCCTTGGCCTTGGCCTCCAAGAAACTCAGATGAAAACCAGGTAATTTTCCTTTCTCCTTCAAACCCTCCTTGATCATTTCCGGACTCAAATAAAGAGCACGAGACATTTCAACAATATCAGGCTCCACCTTAGTGGCATAGAAAGGAATCTGATCTCGGATCTGAATACCCAAGATGCTAGCATAGTCCTCCATCAGAGGCCCCAATAAGTAATTCGGGAAGACGAAACATCTCAAACCCGGGTCATAGAACTGGAGAAATGTATGAATGGCGCTCCTGTCGCTATCAGTGAGTCTGAAAACCAACTTCAGAATACCACCGTATGCCTCTCTGAACATCCCCACATGGTCGGGCGTAATCAATGCTATCATATCCTTCAGCATACTGATCTCTGGGTCAAAGAAACTGTAGACAACATCATCCTTCAAACCGGGCCTCATATCTGAGCAGAGAAGTCTCTCAACCAGGATCTTGATCAAAAATGTCCCTGCATATGGATAAACATGAGTTAGATGCAGATAAATGCAAAATGTGATGATGCTGATGAATGAATGCAATGCATTGCCATCCTCTAAGTCATCTGATCATCTGTTGCTCTGAAACCCTGATCTCTGAACCAATCACAACCATCTGAAGGAATATGTAATCACAAATCCAACTCGGGAGTTCCAAAATAAACGGAACTAAAAGATACATCACCATCATCATCAGCCAATCTCTGAGCAGATAACCACAACCCTCTGAATCGGCCCGGGGAATCTTGAAATAAACGGATCCCCACTGATAAATACCACGGACAGCACTCCGGCGTCTCAGAAAGAAATGTCCATAAATCCGACTTATAAATATGACTCTGATCAACGGAACCAATAGTCACCATCAAAGTCACCATCTGAACATGCATCTGTAAGAATCACCCTCCCCTCACAGGTAAATTCTAATCAGGTCATCCTAAGGCGGATAATAGTCTCGACAATCGGGCAAAGATACTCAACGGGTTTGCCCTTTCGGGTGTGCCGTTGTAGCTCCCTTAAGATTGTCTAAACCAAAGATCCGGGAAAGATCGGTCACCGAAGTCAATAGTTCAAAAGAGGTAACCCAACCAAAGTGGAAAACCCCACAAAGGAAGAGCTCTCAGATGAACCTCGTCCGGCTTGTGGTATGTCACGTTACAACAATATGCTGATAAAGCAAATGAGGAACGTGAGACCACGCTAATCCTAGGTGTATACTCGGGCCTGGGTTTTAGCCCCACTCAGAACACCCACCCCAAAACAAAGGAACCACCTGTACAGAGGACAGCAACATGATAGTATGATGCATGCAAATATTTATGCAAATATATACACAACAGAATAATCATAAATGCAATAAATAGCAGCACAAGCAACCTAAACTATCCTAGAGCGCTAGGAGAGACTCGCTTAGGGAAGATGGACCAGCAATAGGTCAACTTCTATAGTCCCCAGCAGAGTCGCCAGCTGTCGCATCCGCGAAAAACAACCGGCGGGCTAAAACAAAACAACACAGAGCCGCCACCGTGCGTTATTTATCCCAAAAGAGGGAAAGGAAACGCTCGAAGTAAACCTGGGAAAGACATGGTCTCGCGACCAAAGAGAATGGGATCGGGAGTCGGTTATGCGAAGGGAAGGTATTAGCACCCCTACGCATCCGTCGTACTCGACGGGATCCACGCTCAAAAGATAGAAGAAGGTTGCTAAAACAAATATCACACACACACACTGAAGACAACACAGGTGGAGGAAGAGGGGAAAGGGCTCGATAGGACATCGCATCCTATGCCTACGTATCTCATCTGGAATGAGAATCAGAGCTATCGTAGTTTGGCTCACGCATGCCAAACAAACACACGCACAAAAAGGCAAACATGGAACCCGAACGCCAATCGCTGGACTTACATCAGCTTCCGAACCAAACAAACCCACACTGGAAACCAGATGCCACTTGATGGACTTATACCGGACTCCAAGCACACAACAAGAGGATATGGGATGCCAATTGCTGGGCTTACATCCATCTCCTACACACACAAGAAGAAACAAACAAACAAGTTACTAAGGAGTCGGGAACTCGAGCCTAGCAACTGTCAAGCAAACACACACAAAAAGAAAAAGGGTGCCCGGAGAGATCTCGTACGACCTCCTGCCTACGTACCTCATCTGGTATGAGGACCAGGGCGACATAGTTCCCCTTAACAGGGGAGAAACTTTCTCCTAACCAGAGACTGGGAAATGACCAACTAGAAGGGAGACTGACTCGAGCCTAATAGTTATCATGTATTCCACAATGGTCCTAGGTTGAGTTTTCTATCTATCTTGCACAAGCAGCAAGCTAATCCTAACCAGGCAAAGCAAAGCATGCAAGCACAATCAAAACAAAGCAAACATTCACAATTAGCACACACTATATACAGACAAAGGTGGGCTCACACAAGGGTTAGGCTGCAAAAGCAAGCCAACTGTATCAGGGTGATGTTAGCTCTTAACCCCAACATTGAGAGTTAGGGTGAAGCAGATGAAATAGGAAGTGAGGGGTGTGCCTCACAGCTCTTATCCCTGGCCAGGGAGAGCTTCAGACAAAAGAAAGTGTGGGTTCAGAAAGTGGGAACCCTTCTACACTTATGACTGACTCAACTGAATAGCAGGAGATGGATTGCACATCTCTTGTGTCTGCCAATTGCCTTATTCAAGGTCTTTTCCTGCTTGGGGACAAAGATAAACAATCACAGGCATTGCCTCTTAAGGAGGACTTCAGACAGGTGCCTGGCCAAGTAACAGGCCAGGTCTTCCAGACTACATAGAGTTAGTGATGCTATACCTCAATTGGTTAAGCAACCAAGCAACAGCAAAAAGCAAGTTCACGATGAACTATAGCAACTAATGTACCTGAAATCAATCTAACATAATCAGTACACAGCTTAAACAGTCAAACAGACAAGCTACAAGTCAATAGTTAACTGTACACAAGCAATGCATCAAGCAAAGCACAAGCCAATGCTCAACACAAATGACTTAGAAGCCACCTACAAAACAAACTTAATGTTAATCAACATCAATCAAAACAAGCAACTCAAGCCAAGTGAATTAATTCCTCCATGCCATATGCTTTTTGTCCTGAAAACACCACTCAAACATAAGAAGCAAACCCCTAGGACAAGGCCTAGGGTCAAAGAAGGAGAAATATTTCAAAACAGAACATGAAAATTGGCACAAATCAAGTTCAATCAAATAAGAAACAAATCCAATTGGTCTCATATTCATATCATTTACCAATTTCATTTCATGAAGCATTTAGTGCAAAGCATGCAAGTTCAAAGCTCATAGAACCAAACAGAATGATTCAATCCACATCAACTCAAAAATATTTCAATAAATCCCCAAAACATTCATGGCTAAACAGCATTCGTTAAAGGATCATCACACCAAATTTCAAGTCATTTAGGCAAGTGGAAGCAAGTCAATTAAAATCCCTAAGTCAAAGCAAGGCAAAACAAGCTCATACAAGGCACAAAATCATGCATCAACTTCAAGCAAGCACAAAACAGAATTGGTGCAAGATAAATAAACCAAATCAAAGCCATGACAAACTTCAATGTGTCTAGAATCACTCCACAAAATTTCAAGTTCATCCAATACATATCAAGAATTTCACAAATCATTTAAGATCATGACTCACAAAAGGTCCACAATTGGTCAAACAGAAAGGAAATTCTCAAACAAATTGGAAATGCACTCAAAAACTCCACAAAAATTCAGGAACAAACTTAACATCCAGAAGAGTCAACATGCAAAACTTCAGGTCATTTTGAGTTCACATGGCATGTCAAATAAAATCAGGAAGTTAGACAAGAAATGGTGTGACACAAATTGTCACACCTCCAATGATCAGGTCATATCTCACAAACCAGAAATGGAAAAATCACAAATTCTATACCAAAATGCTCCTAAAGGTGTCTAGTTTACACATATAATATTTCAAGAATTTTGGATTAAGCATCATCATTTCATGATCAAAATAGCAATCAAGGTGCAACAAATGACATGTTCACATAAACCCTAAGCCCAAACAGATTTCACACGTGCACAATTTTCATAAAAATCATCAAAAAATACTAGAGATCACAAGGAACATGGCACAAAAAATCTCATCTCAAATGGACAAATATTCATTGAGATATGAATTTTGGAATGGCATGAAAAAAATAAAAAAGGATGAACAAGGCATGTGAAACATAGAACCATGTGATAGAAAAATGCCAAGCCAAATGAGAAGCTGCTGGCGGCAAGGATCGAACCTTGTTACTTTTCAAATATGCGCGCGCTACTGAACAAAACGCGGCGTTCCATTAAGTTAATGGCACGCTCTGATTGGCTGTATGGCTCACAAACACAAAAAACATGCAATCATACGGAAACATGGATCAAATACGAATCTGGAAATGGATTTCTAGGGTTCATGCGCGCATTCATCATGTTCATCATCCTCATGAACTTTTTAACACAGAAAACACAAATCATATACCATTCGATTCGTCTCTTAACCTACATCATGAATCCAGCATCTATTTCCTCTAATTCTACTCATGTCAAAAGAATCGATCCACGAAAGTTTCAACTACCAGACTTCAAACCCACATAACTTTCTTAATACTGCATGAAATCGCTAGATCTAAAGCTCAGTGTGATCTACAATCAAAGATCTACAAGAACCATAGCATAATTTCATGAATTGGAGTGATCGAATTCTTACCTTCAAAGAATTGCATAATTGAATTCGTGTGAATCAAGGCTTGGAAGTGTGAAACAGAAACTCCTTGATGCTCAAGTTGATGATTGGAGGAAGGAATGCTGCTCAATTGCTTTGGATCCAGCTCAAATTTCCAGTTTCCATTGATGATGCTTGATGTAACAGTCCACGATCTTGCTCAACAGTGATGAATACTTGCCTCAATTCACCTCCAATATGCTAGTGGATGATGGAACCAACAAAGATCAAGCAAGTTCTATGGAAATTTTTGCAGAAAAATGAAGAACAAAAGTTGAGAGAATGTGCAATTTTCTGATCTAGATCTGTTTGAATGAAGTGTTAATCCTGAATTCAGTTAGCATTAGCCTTATATACCATGGATTAATCATTTCCTTAATCCTAATTAGCCAAAACCAAAGTGATTAAATGAAGTGCATTTTTTTAGGCAAAATGGCCAAAGTGTCCTCATGCATGGAATGAGCTGCTACAGTGCACAAATTTCTTGCTAAACACACTCCAAATTTGATTTAGGACCAATTGCAAGTGGTTGGAAATGTGAAAAATGCATATTTTTGAAAGTCACTTTTTTCCCTCCCTTTTTAAAATTCAAATCAAGTGCAAAATGCAATTTTTGTGTGATGATTTTTGATGAAATGTAATGAATGGTTTGGATAGAGCATGTCAAAAGAAATTTGCTCTAAAAAGTCTCACTCCATTTGGCCTTGTGGATCAAAAGTTATCCAACTTTGAAATTCAACTCTTTTGGACAATGATTTGATCATAACTTGCCAACCACACATGAGAAATTCAAGTTCTTGGACTTTTTGGAAAGGTGAGAGCAAGATCTACAACTTTCATGTTGGACAAAATTTCATTTGAAGCATTTTTGGACATGTAATTTTAAGGAGAAAACCTTTCCATTTTTGGCAATTTTGAATTACAAGTCACTTTCTATTTTTGGAAAGTTTTCATCTGACTTTATTTTCTTCATTGTTGATATTTGAAATGTCAAATGAAACTTGTTTGGACATGAATGAAGTGTCTCTAACCCTCTCCCACCTCCAAATCCATCAGTTGACCTTTGGTTGACTTTTGTTGACTGATAGATGAATTGGCTATGCACTGATCAATTTGAGCTTCAATCTCCTGATGAAATGGCTCAAACATGAAACCCTAGCTTCCATAAGCTCAATATAACCATATGATAACCTCATCTCAATGAAGACCTCATCTCCTTCACAAGCCCTGATTGGCACAATGCAGATGATTAGGGTTGACCAGTGGTCAAAACCCTAATCCCAAGGAACTTATCAAGCATAACGAATCTCTTGGATGAGGATAAGACCATGATGATGATGATGTACCATCTCAACCAACATAAAGCTCAACCTCCTTGAGGAACTGAGAAACCCTAATTTGAAGCACACACCCTCAGATGGCTAGTGATCAATCCATGAAACCCTCAGGCTTGAATCTTAACCTCTTTATCTTCTGATCAAGACCTAGGAGGATGACTTGCTCAATGTTGCCACATGATATGCAAATATGCAAATGCCTAATGACCTACAAATGAAATGCAAGATGCTAAGCTAGTCCCAAGAGAGGAGGGCAAAGTTTGAGATGTTACATATATGTCTCACAACCTCCTGGTTTTGAGAATGCTGAAAATCCAGATCATGTTTACAAATTAAAACGAACTTTGTATGGTCTTAAACAAGCCCCTCGGGTTTGGTATGAAAGGCTCGGCAAATTTCTAATTGATCATGGATATTCAAGAGGAAAAGTGGATAATACTCTCTTTATTAAACACAAGGGAAAGCACATTCTTTTAGTTCAAGTTTATGTAGACGATATAATTTTTGGTTCAACTAACATACACTTGGTCGAAGAATTTTCTAAGGTTATGCAGAGTGAATTTGAGATGAGTCTTATGGGGGAGCTGAATTACTTCCTAGGTCTTCAGATAAATCAACTTGATGAGGGTACAACAGTATGTCAAACAAAGTACTGCAGAGAACTACTCAAGCGCTTTGGAATGAACGACTCAAAATCAATTGACACCCCTATGCCTACCAACAGAAATCTAGATAAAGATAAGCATGGTAAGAGTGTAGATGTCAAAACGTTTAGAGGTATGATCGGGTCTCTTCTGTATCTTTCTGCTTCTAGACCTGACATCATGTTTAGTGTTTGTATGCGTGCGCGATATCAATCAAATCCTAAGGAATCACACCTAAAAGTTGTTAAGCGTATATTTAGATATCTTCACGGAACATCTAAATATGGGCTTTGGTATTCCAAAGGAAGTGATTGTAGCTTAGTAGGTTACTCCGATTCTTATTTTGCTGGCTGCAAATCAGATAGGAAAAGCACGAGTGGTACATGTCACTTGTTTTCAAACTCCTTGGTAAGTTGGCATAGCAAAAAACAGGTATCTGTGGCTTTGTCAACTGCAGAGGCTGAGTACGTTGCAGCCGGTAGTTGTTGCACTCAGATTTTGTGGCTAAAGCAACAACTACAAGACTTTAACATTCAACTCAAACGTATTCCAATCAAATGTGACAACACTAGTGCCATAAACCTTACTAAAAATCCTGTTCTACACTCACGCACTAAACACATAGAAATTAGACATCACTTTCTTCGCGATCATGTTGAAAAAGAAGACGTTGTATTTGAGCATGTTGATTCTAAAAATCAGCTTGCTGATATTTTCACTAAACCTTTGGCAACGGAACCGTTCTTCAACATTCATCGCGAATTAGGGATCTTAGATCTCTCTCCAGTGTTGTCTTAAGCATGTTTGTTCTTATTTATATCATGCCTCACCTTGGTTGATGAGATTTGCTTTAGATTTCACTTATTCCTCACAAGGTTACACCAACAAAGGTAATATCACTCCTTTCTATATCTCTCTTAGAACTATGTGATTGTGTATGTTAGAACAAAATTTCTTATTTTCGTTTATATGAATTTCTTTGCATATATTATTTGAACATTAATATCTGATTTGTGAATTATAATTGGGCATCATTATCATGACATACTTCATACTGCATAACCATACTGCATAAAAATTAATTAAAATTTGGTTTGACATCAGTATGTATCGATTCAAAGATGTATGTATCGATTCATGTCTTCTGCATTTCACATTTGCCAAAATTGGTTCAGTATGTATCGATCCATCCGTCGTTTGTATCGATACATAGACCCTTTAAAAACAAAAAAGCGTGACATGGATCGATCCATGCTCATATGCATCGACACATACTGATTGTTTTTGGATTAAATGCATTTTATTTCACTCATGGATCGACACATCAGCAACTCTTATCACATCCTTTCACAAACTTGGTATCAGCAGTTCCCATACCTCCCAAAACCTGCGGCTAACCCTAATTCCCTTCATCATCACTCTCTCCAAAACCCTAAATTCATCCCACTTTTCTTCAACCTTTCATCACCATGCCTCCAAGAACCATTCCAGCTAGAGCAAAGGGAAAAGGAAAGGAACCGGTTGGCACCTCTCAGCAATTACTAGAAATTCCTCCAAATGCCTTAGATTTGCTTCATCCTGCAATTGCTACTGAGTTTGAGGATTCTTTCAAGACAAGGTTAGTTATGAAACCCCATGTCTTCGATAAACATGATGCTTTTCGTTTGCATCTCAATGATGAGCTTGAACTGCTTAATGCACAAAAACTCGGTTCATTTTTGACTACAAAGGATGATTACCATGAGGATTTTATCCGTGCATTTTATGCTGGCTTACAATCTGGTAAAGGATATATGTTTAAATGTTCTATCGCTGTCAGAACCTATACCTTTGAAGCTGGTGACTGGGAAACAGTGTTTCAAATTCCGCTTCCGTCGCATAATTTCAAGAATTGGCATGACTTGAAGTTTGATACTGACTTTAACCTGAAGGAGTTTTCTCTGTCTATCTTGAAATTGGACAGACCGCTAGGTGAGGATAAACATGTTACGTTTGGTATGATAAAGAAAATTCCTCGTATACTCCATTGGATTATCTCGCACATTCTGCGTCCAGCAAACAGTGGACATTCTAGGTTAGACAGGGCAAGCATTCATCTCCTATATATTCTTCAAAATAAGGTTCCATTGAATTGGGCAAATTACTTTGTGAAGTGCCTCTTTTTCGTGCGTAACAGTGCCAAGAATGTTGCTCTTGGTTATGCGTCTCAAATCATGAAAACTCTTAAGTTTTGGAATGTTGCAATCCCTTTAGTTCCTCTCATATCACCATCTGCTGCTCAAAAGTTTGACTCTTCAACTTTATCTCATATGGGATATCGGTGGGACAAGGACCGTCAATGTTTCTATTTCTTTGAAAGGAAATCCAAAACAAGAATCTACAATTTTGATGTGCCTTCTGAACACATTCATGTAGTTGAAGACCAACCTGATGAAGAAATGCATGATGTGAATGAAGCAGATGTGCCTGCAGCTGATGACAATGCTGGTTGGGGTGATTGGGTGCCACAAAGGTGGTCTCCAACCAACTATGTACCTGAACCGACGGCTCCTCCGTTCTCCGGCGGTACTTCATCTTCAACATCCACTGCGCATCTCACTCAAATGCTTCAATAGATGGAGCTTGCTAACCAAGAACGTCATGAAGAGGCACGGTCCTGGCACGTACAATAAAGTGAGTGGCATAAGGAGCTTCGTGAGTGGCATGATGATCATACACGGATGTACCAAAACCAACACTCTTGGCACACGGACTTGGTTAAGTGGCACCAAGTCTTCTACAATGAGATGTCTGGTTTTATGGACGACTGCCGTGCCAATCCTGGTATTATGGACAGATTCAGAAGTGTTGAAGTTCAGGACCGGTTCCGGCACTACACCTTCATGGGCCACAATCCAGATGCAATGCCTCCTCCTCCGCCTCCGCCAAGCTTCAGAGATCCTGATAGAGATGACGAAGAGTCCTGTGGTGGCCATAATCCACATTAAACCATCATCATTTCATCTCACTGCATTTCATTGCATATTGCTTAAGTTTTTTTTGGATTAGTTGTACAATATATGTCTTGGCTTATGTAATTTTCAAACACTTCCTACTACTTAAATACTTATTACTTTCTGTTTACTTCTGATTTTATTGCCCACATTTGTCATTCTTTGTGAGTGATTATTTACTTTTTAAGCTTCCTTCTTTGTGATTGTTAGCTTCTTTATCATTTTTGTTGTGCCCTGCTACAACATGTTGCCTTGATAAAACTGTTTTTTTTCTTCCTTTTGATGTTGACAAAGGGGGAGAAATGCAGATGTTGACAGATATGCACAAACTCAGGGGGAGAATCACACATCCTGCTAAAAATTTGCCATCATCAAAAAGGGGGAGTTTGTGAGCAAATTCTTTACTTTGAATAAGTTTTGAATGATAGCAATATGTGTGATCATTTTCTAATTGTTGGTTGTGCATTATTTTACATGATTCATTTGTGTTTTTAGCCTATACTATTGTTTCATGTCTATACATAAAGATCCACATTGATACATCTCTTAAAAGAACTCATAAAAACCATTTTGTGTCAGTATGTATCAATACATGTTCATATGCATCGATCCATAAATTTGTTGTAAATCACAAAACGTTTTTGCTTCAGTATGTATCGATCCATTCGAGTCTTTGTATCGATACATGGTCAGTTAAAATGCTCTATGTATCGATCCATACGAGTCTTGTATCGATACATGCCTAGTTAAAATGCTCTATGTATCGATACATACGAGCTTTGCATCGATACATGCTTACATTAATTCTCTAAAAATAATCAAAGTTACGGTATGCATCGATGCATAACCTTTTGTATCAATGTATAAGTCTGTTTTGTCTACTAACAGCTTTTGTCCTTCATATATAAGAAGTACTGTGACAGCAATGCAAAATGTACGAATTCTGAAGAGAAAAACAGTTGAACAAAAATCAAAGGAGTGTGTAGCAGCAATTGTTGGAGCAGATAGAAACCTGAAAGAGACTTCATCTTCTTCATTTTCTCAATCTCTTTTCTTCAAGAACATCAACACATAATCATTCTTGTTCTTTGGATTAAAGGATCAACGAGATAACGTTCAGTGGTACGATCAAGGATCTAGCTGAGGTGGTCAGTGGAACGATCGAGGATCTAGCTGAGTTGAAGGTTGAAGGGGGTTTCGAGGAAAAACCAAACGGTTTGTCCTTCAAGAACTGGAGTGTTCTTGCGGGTTTGTTAGTCACGTTTGCAGAACAGATTTAGCCGTAGCGTAGGGTTTGGAAATCGGGTGATTTCGCAAACAGGTCGTGGAACCGGTGAATTGTTTGCAATTTCTTGCAGGAAATTCTTGATCGAGCTCAGATCAAGTGGAGGTTTTATACAAGAAGAAGTTCTTGGGATTTAGAATTCTGTCTGTGTATTGTAACCTTGTATCAACGAATTTGGCATTATTGATAATTACAGTTCTCAATTTCAGTTGAAATTGAGAGGGAGACGTACACACACGCGAGGACGGCGTGGGGAACTTCCTTACCAAATCTCTGCGTATCATTTTCTTTCCTTATCTCTCTTTACGTTTTACAATAGGTTTGTGATTTCAGTTGGCGTGTTGTGACTGCACTTTTCGTGATACAATAGTGGCAAGAAAACTTCTTTAACTAAACTCCACCATTGTTCATCATTGATCACATACACACCAATTATTTGACAAAACTGTTACCTGAGTTTTACTCATTGGAAATAGAATTTAGTGATAAGTGCATTTGATTTAGTTAAGATTCTGGTGTTAATAATCTTTATCGTTCTAATTCAAATCCAGCAATAAATTCGCGTGTCCGGTTTTCCAGTAGCGGTTCAGAATAGACGGAAGTCGATTCGGGACTGTAATTTTCCGCTAAGTTTCAATAACTCTGATAAAATATTTAAATCCGTTTATTTAAAAGAGGTGATCTATTCACCCCCCCCCCTCTCGATCACTAGCCACACCGTCTAACAAATTATATGGTATTGCCAAATATGGCTTCAATAGAAGACATTGTTGCTGTTTCATATGATTATTGTGGTTTGGTTAGGATGGTTAGTAGCAGTCAGAAAGAAACGGTGGCCTTGACTCATGGACCTGATAATGTGAAGCCGCAAAAGAAACAAACTGATGGAAATGGAAATTTCTGCTTTGAGGTTATTCCTGGCTCTGGTCAATGTCCGCGGTGCTGTGGTCTGCAAGGAAGAATGCGATCCATCTGTATCTGTGACTATTGTGAGGTAGACTTGAGGTGAAACACAGTTCCTTTGAATCAGTGACCAAGGAAGATAATTATTGTTGTCAAACACAGTTCCTCTGAATCGTCGTACCTTCACCGCCATTTTTAATCCATGATCCAAACAACACAAACACCCAAAATCAGTTAATTCTAAAACAAATTTTTCAATTAAATGAGTTGCAGTGGTGAAGTTTTTTCTTACCCACAGTGAAGTTTTAGAAATGAAGAGAATTGAGGGAGGGACCACTAACTGGGGATGAGGATAAAACTTCCCAACCTCCGTACGAACAGGCTCCACTACATAACAGAAAACACAGCATAGGAAAGAGATGAGTAGCATATAAAAGGGAAATTACTATTCACAGAGAACCCTAATTCTTTAGAGGAGCCTGTAAGACCCCAATTTTGTCCCTAAGATCCCTCATGACATCATAATATTTCATTGCATAGCCTTAAGGATCATTGAGCATCTTGGCTCCCTTTCCCTTTGGGTAGGGATCTCTTGTGAGTGGTTTGAGATCACCCAAGCATGCTTGAATTGTATATCATTGCTTTTCTTGTTTTATTTAGTAACCAAAAGCACAAAAATATGTCACTAACATCGTTTGTTTGTAGCTTAAGCAATTTCACCAAGTGGTAGAGGCTCAAGTTAATCAAGACATTTCAAGGTCATCTGAGGACCAAAAGTTAACTGTGCAGTCAACTGAGGGCTATGAGGTGGGGAAATGAGTTGAGACACCTCAATCATGTTCAAATGGGGTCTATTCATCATTCTAAACATCCATCTTGAAGATTCAAAGGTCATGGCAAAAGTTACTAAAAATGGAAAATGACCTATAATTCAAAGTTTCCAAATTTGGCAAGTTTTGGTCCACTTTCAACTTGACTTGTCAATGTCAAAGAAGTTTAAAATGGATTTTTGGTGAACATGAAAGTTGTAGATCTTTGTCTCTCCTTCCCAAAAAGTCCTAATTCATGTCCATATAATGAATGGTTCAGACGTTATGGTCATTTGATCATAAAGTGTGCATGGAAATTCAAAATGGCATAACTTTTGATACAATGCTCCAAATTGGTTCATTCTTTTTGCAAAGTGCTTCTCATGTTCAAAGCATCTCAAAATGACCTCATTTGGCTCAATTGTGCAAAGGAATCATGGCCAAATGTTCATTATTTCACACATGTGCAAAATGAAGAAAATCTTCACCATTCATTTTTGGCTTAAGATGCAAGCAAATTGATATCCAAATCATGACCATTGGATGTCCATAAGTGAATTGGAAGCTTAACATGGAGATGATCACGTGTATTATGGGCACATGAGCTCATTTTGCATTTTTGCAAGTTGCTTCATATCTCACTAATCATGATTAGTGGATGAAAGATAGGATTAGCATTGTCATTAGCATGGAGTATAAAAACAGAAACCCTAATCATAACTAAAAGAGACCACAATTTCAGATCTGAAAATTCAAGAACTCTCCAAAATTCTCTCACTTCGAATTCTCATTTTCTTCACACAAAGCTCAAAGATCTTTACATATTCTTGATCATCATCCTTCACTGAGCAAGATTCATCCATCATTTGGTGCAATTCAGTCAGAATTCGAGCAGACCAAGAGCATGAACATGGCAATGGATTTTGGAAATTGAGGTAGATTCAAGAGGATTCAGCCATTCATTTTTGCTTAAAGCTTCATAGGAAGATCATAGGAGAAGATCTGGAGCTATAGAGCTTGAGAGAACACGATTTCAGAGGACTTCATTTCCAGGTGATGCAATTTTCGATCTCTCCTTTTGCTGATTTCATGATATAGAACTTAGATCTTGTTGAGTAGAGCATGTACATATGTTTAGAATTGAAAATGAGTGAGAATTGAGGAAGTTAGGTTGAATGGAAGTTTGGATCTAGAATCTTATTCACTTCGATCTGCAAAATCTAGGAAGAATTAGGAAGAATTGATAGCATATTTGGAATCCTCGTTGAAAGATGAATCGAATGATATAAGTTTGGTGAATTTCTGGAAATTTATTGGGCGGCGGCGCCGCGTGAGTCGTCGGAGAAGACGACCGGAGCTGTAGCTCCGGCGTCTGTGTGTACTTAGGGTTTTGGTGATGTGTGCGCCATGTGTGCCTTGTGTGTGAGAATGATTGGTTGAGATTGCTTTGACTGAGCCACGCGTGTGCTTGACTGTTGAGTGGGATGCTGATTGTGTTTAATGAAACGGTGCGTTTCATTCATTCAAATCTGAGCCTTTGATCTTCGTGCGCGCCATATCTGATGGTTGTTGTTTTTTCTGGATTTATTTGAATATTATCATTTCCTTCCATTTCCATTTAATTTTTCAATTATTTTAGTCATTTTAGAAAATTCATAAAAAATGCATAAATGATCCAAATGAGTCCCAAATTTTTTTCATGATTTTGTATGGATGTCTACTTTTTTATGGTGCTGATTTCATGAATTGTTGATGTCTGGATTCTTATTTGTGATTTTTTGAATGAACATTGTGCTAATTTGATCTATTGCATTCAATGCATTGTGAAATCCTCATCTTTGAGCCATCTGATCCAATTTTTTGCGTACATGACATTCATACATAATATGAATTATTGGTCACTGGTTTGGAATTTTTCTCACATGTTATCATCATTTTTGACACATAGAGAATAATGTGACAATTTGTGTCACATTTTTGACATTGAATTGGTGCATTTTAGTTCACATAACATTTGCATCATTCTGGATTTGGTTTTTTGCATGATGATTATTCATGACATAAGGAACTCGTACAAAAAGTCTCAAAGCCATTGCATGCATTTCTGATTTGATATGAATTTTCTAAGTTGGAAGTTCATTTTGTGCCTATTTTTGGTCATTGCATGGCATGGGCCATTTGAGACACTTGCTTATTGATTTGATACTGGTCCTTTTGAGGACATTTAGGGGAGTGTTTGAAGGTGTAATGTGTAGAAGATTGGGTTCTGGTTTGGTCATTTGGTTAGGTTTTGAATTCATCTTTTATGCTTTTGTTTGTTGGTGTTTTGTTGTGTTGTTTAAATGCACATAAACTAACTTTGTCTTGTGTTTCAGGTTTGGATACTCATCATTGATCTTGTGAGATACAAATGCATTTGAGTACTGACCTATTGTTGTTTTGTAGGGTTTTAATTAATGTGTTGAACTCATGAGCTCATTTGAGTGCTAGGGCACTTATGCACTGAATTGTGTAACTGTTAGAGGGTTTCACTGTTTGTCTGCTGGTTGTATGACTGAAGTACTGACTGTTTAGTCTTTGTACATGTACCTTAGTTGCTTGCTTACTTTAGCTCTTGCTTGAGCATTGGATTGTGGTTGATACACCACTCAGGTAGTTAGCTTCTTACTTCATGTAGTCTGAAGTCTTGTCACCTTTTTGGCAGGCATTTTGCTGGCAAGTCCTCCTTCAGAGGCTCTGTTTGTGTTTGTTTAAAATTGTGCTCAAAGACCTCCAAGAAGAGGCATGTGTTATATTTGTTAAGACCTCCAAGAGAAGAGGCAATTGACGGATAAAAGGGATTAGTAGCCAATCCCCTGTTATTCAGTGTGTCGTTCTTTATGCTCGCATTACGTGATGATGCTTCTGAACATGTGCCCCAGATCTTTGTCCATAGTCTGTCAAGTGGAAAAGGACCCCACTTTCTGGATCCCCACGCTTTCTTTGTCATGAGCTCACCCTGGCCAGGGTTAAGAGCATGAGGTCTCATCCTCATTACCATTTGATCAGCTTCACCCTAACGTTCAATGTTAGTGGTTAAGAGCTACAGATTACCCTTTACAGTTTGGCTTGTTTGTCGAGGTTGACATGACCCCTCTTGACTAAAGCCCACCCATTGTTTGAGCCTCTTGTATGGATATAGTGTGTGATGTTTGTTTACTTGTGAGTTAAGTTCTTGATAGAGACCTCAACTTAGGGATGTTGATTGCATGACAACTATTAGGCTCGAGTCTTAATCTCCCTATTAGTTTGTTGTTTCCCTGGTCTCTGGTTAGGAGAGTGCTTTACCCCTTGGAACTTTTGATGTGTGTGCTCTTGCACTAGGAGTTTCCATTTGAGCTTAATTGGAGGATCATTACCATGTTCATCTAAGTGGAAGATACAAGATACATTGAGGATCTCTTATGAGACTTGTTTGATTGCTTAAGCTTTATGCTTGCTTATTCCAAAGGATGGGAGCTACTTGGATCATCCATATGATCTCAAGAGAGGAACTCCTAGTGTGATTTCATTTCATATCCCTCATCTTTTTATTTTCCTTAGGACTTAGCATTTCCTCTTCATTTCTCCACTCTAACCCAAGCCAAAACCCTTTTTGTGCAAACATTTAACCTTTGTTTTCAACATTAGAAACCTAAGCTTTATGCTTTTGATTTTTAAACTTTCTTTTCATAACACTCATTTTGAATTGAATCTTTAAGTCAACTTTGACTACTTTTTGTATATAGTTCTAACTGGTAAATATAACCCATTCAAATTTCTTTTGTGGTTCCAGTGGCCACTTCTTAATCAAAATTTTCCATAACCTTTAGCTATTAGGTTTGAGTTATCCTTGTGGTAGATGTAATACTCACCTATATCCTTAGTGATGGACAATGAGCCTTCCATGATTATTATAGGGTTAACCCCTCACTAGCATGTTGAAATCTATCCTCACATGGTGGATTTGTGGTTTGGTTGAGTTTTCTTCCTTGGATAACAAAAGACCTTAAGGCTTTTGGACCAATTAATTCACCAACTCATTTTGAGATTTTTATCCCGAACTACGAGGTTTTGATCCTAATTTGCACCTCCCATTTTTGTACATACATTTTCATTTTTAGGTCATTAGCATTGCATTGTCCACTGCATAGCATTGCATTGTCCATTGCCTAGTGCAAGTCATCAGTCAAGACTGGTCAGGAGATCCAGTTGTGCAAGCAAGCAAGTGCATTTCCTATTGAAGCAAAGCCCTAGGGTTGGTTCATTGAGTTCATGTGGCCTAGAGATCATTTTGAAGTGGTTTGGCAAAAGGTTTGATGTTCAGAGATCATCAGTCAAGATGCAATTCATCTAAAACCCTAGAAAGTCAACCAAAGTCAATTGTGCATTCAACCATGGATTTGAAGGTGGGAGATGGTTAGAGAGGCCTCATTCATGTCCATACAAGTCTCATTTGACATTGCAAACATCAACAATGAAGAATTTGAGGTCAGATGAAAAGTTTCCAAAAATAGTAAGTGACCTGTAATTTGAAATTGCCAAAAATGGAAATGTTTTCTCCTCAAGATTACATGTCCAAGCATGCTTAAAATGAAATTTTGTCCAACATGAAAGTTAAATATCTTGCTCTCACCTTTCCAAAAAGTTCAAGAACGTGAATTTCTCATGTATGGTTGAGAAGATATGGATCAATCCTTGTCAAATGAATTTGAACTTCACAAGTGCATAACTTTTGAACCAAAAGGCCAAATGAGATGGTTCTTTTTGGAACATTTCTCTCTTGATCTCTACTATCCAATTCATGCATCACATACCATGCACTTCCATTACAAAAAATTTGCATTTTCCATTTGAATTTTGGAGGGAATTTCCAAATTCAAAAACTATGCATTGTTTTCACTTCCAATCATGTGCACTTGGCTCAAAACAGGTTTTGCAAGTGAATTAAGAAGAAAATCGTGTACTGTAGCATTCATTTCATGCATGAGGGTGCATTGGACAATTTGCACTTACACCTTGGATTTCACTAATTCCAATTGCATTTGCCTAATTATGATTAGGAGCATCATTAGCAGCTCATATATAAACATAATCATAACAGAAAACATAATTTTTTTCATTTTGCTCAGATCTAGATCTCATTCACCAATCTTCACATTTTTTTCTCTCAACTTTTCTTCAATTTTCTTCACAAACATTGCTTTAATCTTGATTAATCTATGATCCACAAGCATTTTTGAGCTGGATTGAAGCAAGATTCGAAGGATTACATGCATATTTGAGGACTGTTGAAGATAACCTCCATCCATGGCAGTTGGAAATTCCAGCTAGATCGTGCAAGATCAACCTCCAAACCTTCATCCAAATCATCATCCAAGAGCTAAAGAAGGACTGTTTGGACATTACAAGGCTTGAAAGCAGCAAATCCAGTTCTGCACTTCAATTAAGGTCAGAAATCGATTCTCATAATTCGTGAAATTGATGTATGCATGTTGTAGATCTTGCTTAGGTGATTAATCTGAGCTTTGTTCCATGAAATTCCATGAAGAAATGACTTAGTTCTGTTGATTTTAAGTTTGATGTGTGAGCTTTCTTGTGCTCGAATCGTTTGATATATGTTGAATTAGGATAAATTGATCTTAGATTCGTGTTGTGCTTGGAAGGATGAACATGATGATGTATTCATTTTGCATTTATGGAATATTTGTTCATGACCTGGAAAATTTGTGAAGAGCACTTAGGGTTTTCATTCCCAGACTCTGTTTGATCCATTTCCCGGCGTGCTGCATGTGTTTTGGTGTTAATCGCCATGTATTGGACCACGTGTGTCCTGCGTGCCTAAATGATTGGACGAGATTTCTTCCCTGTGCCACATGAGCTTTAATGAAATGGCGTGTTTCATTAGGAAACGCGCTCAGTTCAAATTTCAACACGGTTCGATTCCCCGCTGGGACAAATCCAATTAGGCCTTTGCATTTTTAGTTCATTTACCATCCATGTTCATGTATACCATTTCATGTGATTTTTTTTATTTTTTCCATTCATTCAAAAATACTTAACTTCATGAATAATTGTCCAAATGAGATGAGGTTTTTTGCATGTTGTTCCTTATGATGTATACTATTTTACGAGATTTTTTCCAGAAATTGTGCACGGTTGGAATTTAATTTTGCTTAAGGAATGTTCACATGTGTGCTATCTTGTACCTTCCATGCCATTTGCTTTGTGAAATGATGGATACTAATCCAATGATTGTGAAATTTTGCATGCTTAAAATAGACATCCTAATTGACATTTTGGTATAGAGTTTGCATTTTTTCGATTTCTGGTTGTTGAGTTATGATCTGTTTAAAGTAGGTGTGACAATGTGTGTCACACCATTGCTTGCTCAACTTGTTGATTTTCTTTGCCATGCCAATTAAATGCCAATTAATGTGAATTTTTGCATGATGCCTCTTCTGGATGTTAGGATTGAGCATGAATTTTTGTAGAATGTTTGGATGAATTTCTGATTTGTTTGGGATTTTCTTTGCTGGTTGATCATTTGTGCACTTTTGGATAGTCATGAACTTTAATGATTTGTGAAATGCTTGATGTTTATCATATGGATTTGAAATTTTTCACATTGATTCTAGACACTTTGAAGTTTATTGTGGCTTTGGTTTGAGACATTTATCATGTGTGGATTCTGTTTTAGGCTTGTGTGAAGTTGAGGTACCAATTGTGGTCCTATTTGAGCTTGTGTGTGCTTACCATGACTTGATGAATTTGATTACTATGCTTCTACTTGTCCAAATGCCTTGATTTTTGGTGTGTTGGTCCTATGATGTGTGCTGTTTAGCCATGATTTTTCTTGGAATTTATTGAATCATTTGTGAGTTGATGTGGAGTGGTTCATTCTGTTTGCTTCAATGAGCTTTCAACTTGCATGCTTTGCCTTATGTGCTTTGTGAAATGAACTTGGTTGATGCTATTGATATGAGACCTTTTGGATGTTGTTCTTAATTGATTAAGCTTGATTCATGCCAATTTTCATGTTCTGTTTTGGATTATTTCTCCCACTTTGACCCTAGGCCTTGTCCTAGTGGTTTGTGCTTATGGTTGAGTTGTGTTTTCAGGACAGGAAGCATATGGCCTTGAGGAATTGGTTCATTGGCTTGAGTTACCTATTTGATTGATGTTGATTAACATTGAGTTGTCTTGTAGGTGGATTAGCTCCTTTGAGTTGAGCTTGTGCTTTGCCTTGGTGCATTGATGCTTGTCTGTTTAATTGTGTACTGTTGACTGTTGACCACTAGTCTGTCTGTTTGACCTTTTTTTTTAGTTGAATACTGATTGAGTTGGATTGTTTTCAGGTACATTAGTTGCTTTAGTTCATTGTGAACTTGCTTTTGCTTTGCTTGATAGCTTGAGAATTGAGGTATAATCTCTTTGACTTCATGTAGTCTGGAAGACCTGTCCTGTTATTTGGGCAGGCACCTGTCTGAAGTCCTCCTTAAGAGGCAATGCTTGTGTTTGTTTACTTTTGTGCCAAGCAGGAAAAGACCTCTATGAGGAAATTGGCAGATAAAAGAGATGTGCAATCCATCTCCTGCTATTCAGTTGAGTCATCCCTTTGCTCACACACCTTGTGTTGATGCATTGTGGATATTAACCCAAGATCCTTGTTGAGTCAGTCATGTGGAGAAGAGTTCCAACTTTCTAAACTCCCACACTTTCATTTGTCTGAAGCTCTCCCAGGCCAGGGATAAGAGCTGTGAGATCTTACTCTCACTTCCCATTTCATCTGCTTCACCCTAACTCTCAATGTTAGGGTTAAGAGCTAACATCACCCGATTCCAGTTGGCTTGTGTTTCACAGCCTAACCTTGTGTGAGCCCACTTTGTTTGCATATAATGTGTGCTATTTGTGTGATGATTGTTTTGCTTGTGCTGTATAGGATAGCTTGCTCCCTGTGCAAGTTAGATAGCAACCTTAACTTAGGGATGATATGCATGATAACTTCTAGGCTCGAGTCGTAGTCTCCCTAGTTGTGTCTCCCTTTGTATCTGGTTAGGCTAGTCCTTTGTCCCTGCGTAGGGGAACTACGTCGCCCTGATCCTCATACCAGATGAGGTACGTAGGCAGGAGATGAGCTGATCTCTCCGGGCGCCCTTTTTGTTTTGTCTTTGTGGTGTGCTTGGAGTCCGATGTAAGTCCAGCGATTGGCATTTGGTTTCCAATGTGGGTGTTTGTGCGGAGTCTGATGTAAGTCCAGCGATTGGCATTCGGTTTCCATGTTTGCCTGTTTTTGTGTGGAGTCTGACGTAAGTCCAGCGATTGGCAGTCGGTTTCCTGTGTTGTTTTGTTTGGCGTGCGTTAGCCGAGCTACGAGTGCTCTGATTCTTCTTTAGTCCGAGAAGATACGTATGCATAGGATGCGACATCCTGCCGAGTTAGTTTCTTTTGTTTTCTGTGTCTCTTTCAGCCAGTGTTTGATGTTTGTTTGAGCAGTTTCTAGCAACCTTTATCCTTCCTTTTGTGCGTGGATTCCGTCGAGTATGAAGGATGCGTAGGGGTGCTAATACCTTCCCTTCGCATAACCGACTCCCGATCCCTTTCTCTTTGGTCGCGAGACCATGTCTTTTCCAGGTTTACTTCGAGCGTTTCCTTTCCCTCCTTTGGGATAAATAACGCACGGTGGCGGCTCTGCTGTTTCGTTTTCCCGCCGGTTTTTCGCGTAATGCGACAGCTGGCGACTCTGCCGGGGACAAGAGAAGTTGACCTCTTGCTGGTCCATCTTCCCTAAGCGAGTCTCTCCTAGCGCTCTCTAGGTTAGGGTTTTGGTTGTTGTTTGCTGTTATTTATTGCATTCATTTATTTATTGTTTGCGTTTATGTGTGCATTAATGTTTGCATTCATTCATATTCATCTGTGCTGGCTGTGCTGTGTTCTCTCTGTTGGGGTGGGAGTTGCTCGAGGTAAAAGGCCCAATACCCAGGCTATGAGTGAAATCTAGGAAACCTAGGAATAGAGTGATTCATGGGAAGCGGGTGGTATGCGCCACTTAGCGGAACATTGATATCACGAGCAGTTCAGACCCTGATGGGATATTATCGTTACATACTTCGGGTGTGTATATGATGATATTATGTGAAAGGTTATTTATGCTGCGTTTCTCTCAACCTTACCCTGGCCTAGATGACACTCGTGAGTGGGGAGGGAATGATCATTATTACAGGTACAGTTGGTGACTTGTGGTCCTGTTGGTGACATGGTTCCTCGGATTGGGTTCAGATGACAGTTTATCAGATGACTTTGAGTTTCAGATGAATTGTGGTTCCGAGTTCAAGCCGAAGTTTTGATCCTGTGTTCCGAGATGCACAGCCTGCCAGTCTTGTCTGCATCATTCGCATCATAGCATGTTTATTTTCAAAAGATACGCAATAAAAAAGAATTGAAAAAAGAAAAAAAGAAAAAGCTAATATCTGCATGCATATCATTTCTCAGGTACATTCCAGAGTCTGTTCACTGATAGAGATGGCAACAGTCCCAGAGTTGAAGCGGAAGACTTGTTCCTATAGCTTTCACCGTGAACCTTTGACGTCTCTGATAGAGTTGAGCAACCTTGTGACCAGTGGTAATCAGAAGGGGTTTGTTGATCAGGATGGAGATATTCTGACACTGTTGAAGATGGTAGTCGATCTAGCGCCGTTGCAGACTCTTCTTCAGTTCTATGACCCAGAGCTTCGTTGCTTCACCTTTCAGGATTATCAGTTGGCACCTACTCTTGAGGAGTACTCCATTCTGCTGAATGTTCCTATCCGGTATCAGGTTCCTTTCTTGGACGTGCCTAAGGAGGTTGATTTCAGAATTGTTGCCAGAGCTCTTCATTTGGGTATCAAGGAAGTCAGTGATAATTGGAGGTCCAGTGGGGATGTCGTGGGTCTGCCTTTGAAGTTTCTGTTGAGGATTGCCAGAGAAGAAGCAGAGAAGGGGAATTGGGAAGCTTTTCATGCCCAGTTAGCTGTTATGATCTATGGGATTGTCTTGTTCCCGAGTATGCCCAACTTTGTGGACTATGCTGCAGTCACTATCTTCATTGGAGGAAACCCGGTTCCTACTCTGTTAGCTGACACTTATTATGCTATCCACAGTAGGCATGGTAAGGGTGGAGCTATCAGGTGCTGTCTCCCACTTTTGCTAAGATGGTTCTTGTCTCTCCTGCCAGTCAGTGGACCGTTTGTGGATGCTCAGAGCACTCATAGGTGGACTCAGAGGGTTATGTCCCTTACGTCGTATGATATCAGATGGCAATCTTACTAGATGGATGTGCGTGATGTTATCATGAGTTGTGGAGAATTCCGGAATGTGCCACTTGTAGGGACTAAGGGTTGCATCAATTACAACCCGGTTCTTTCTCTTCGCCAGTTGGGGTTCGTGATTGTCGCATCCTGCGAAAAATCAACCGGCGAGCCTAAAAATAAAAACACACAGAGCCGCCACTAAACGTTATTTATCCCAAGATAGGGAAAGGAAACGCTCAGAGAAACCTGGAAAGACATGGTCTCGCGACCAGAGAGAAAAGGTTCGGGAGTCGGTTACGCAAGGGGAAGGTATTAGCACCCCTCACGTCCGTCGTACTCGACGGGATCCACGTCCTAGAATAAAGAAAAGGTTGCTATAAACATCACACACACACACGGGGAACGCAGGTGGGGTTAAGAGAAGGGAGCTCGATAAGGTATCGCACCTTATGCCTACATATCTTGTCGGGAACAAGAATCAGAGCCACTGTAGTTCGGCTTACGCACGCCAAACAACACAAAACAACACAAACATGCAAGGGTGGCAAACATGGAGCCCGACAACCACTGGATGGAATTATGTCGGCATCCGAACCAAAACACAATCAAAACGGCAAACGTGGAGCCCGACAGCCAATTACTGGACTTACGTCGGCATCCGAACCAAAACACAATCAGATAACAAGTAAACACACGCAAAAAAGGAAAAGGTTGCCCGGAGTGGTCTCGCACGACCACCTGCCTACATACCTCGTCTGGAACGAGGATCAGGGCGATGTAGTTCCCCTGAAAGGGACTAAATTGCTAACCAGAAACCGGGGAAAGACACGCGACTAGGGAGCTGAGACTCGAGCCTAATGTTGTCATGCATCGTTTACCCTAAGTTCGGTTTTCTGTCCTACTTGCATAAGCAAACTAACCTAACCAGGAAAGAAGCTAGCACACAAGCATACAATCATATCATACATCAAATGAGAACAGGCATCTCAAACAAGCATGTCAATCAGATATTCACAGAGCACGCGCTATAACCACACAAGGGGCTCAATCAATGGGGTTTGACCGCCGAAGCGAGTCGTCTGTACAGGCTGGTTTTGCTCTTAACCTTGCCATTACGAGGCTAAGGTGAAGCAGATGAAAGGATGAAGTGAGGATGAGACCTCACAGCTCTTATCCCTAACCAGGGAGAGCTGACAAATGAGCATGGGTCCAGAATAGGGGAACCCTTTTATACTCGATGACTCTGACACAACGGATCTTGGGCTTTTGATCTCGATGCTACAACCATGTAATGGGAGCAAGGAGAAGACTCACTGAATAGTGGGGGACAGACTGCTTGTCCCTACCTTCCACCAATTGCCTTCTTTGAAGGACTTTCACCTGCTTGGGCTTAAAAATAAACAACCACAATCATTGCCTCTTAAGGAGGACTTCAGACATTTATTTGCCCGGCCCGGTAACAGCCGGGTCTCCAGACTACATGAAGTCAAGAGGACCTACCTCAATGCAAGTTGCTTAAGCAAAGCAAAGCAATAGTTCACAAGGAACTGAGCAACTAAAGTACCTGGAAACAATCAAACTCAGTCAGCATTCAATCAGACAAATTGTACAGCAAACAATCAAACAGTTTAAACAATACAACACAAAGCAAGCTCAAGGCTTAAGCCCAAGCTCCAACACCTACAAAACAATGTTATGTTAGTGTACAAACATCCACAACATCAATTAAAATCAACTTGTATCATTCTCCATGTACATGATGCTTTTGATCCTGAAAAATCAAGCAAATATTAGTAACTAGACCACTAGGCCAAGCCTAGGGTCCAAAAGCAAGAAAAAAGTTAAAACAGCAAGGTATCCACCATCCAACATCAAATTAATATCAAACAAGAGCAAACATCCTTGGTCTCATGTTTATATCATCCATCAAGTTCAATTCCTGAAATGGCAGTGTATTTCGTGCCGTTCTTTCTGCAAATAAGCTCCAAACAGGTGAAGTATACACTAGTAGAAGGTGAGTAGAAGAGTTGGATTCGAATGTAATGGCTTCTAATGCTCGAATTCAAGATTCACCATGAATGATGCACTTTTGGACAGCTATGAATTACCACTCCTTGTGCTCCAATGACCAAAAACAGTTTGAGATGATGATGAGAGGAGTTCAAATCAAGAAGAAATTCGAGAATCGGTTAAGATTTGATGAAGTTTTATGAAGTTTTGTGTTTATGGTGTTCTTGAGATTTTGAGAGAAAACTTGAGAATTTGGAAAGTTTGAGATCCAATCTTGGTAAAAGTGATTTTCTGTTATGATTAGCAAGAGATTATGAATATATAGGTTGCACTAATCCAAGCTTAATCCACTTAATTAACCAAATGCAATGTTAAGTGAAAGTGGTAAATTGCAAAGAGAGGGCAAAATGGGAATTTCCACATGACAGCACATTGACACCTGTTGACAGCTCATGCAAACTCTAAATATCATATGTGAACCATTGCAACTTGTTTCAACTTCATTGGTTGTGTATTTCTCAAATTCACTATGTGGATGCATTTGTCCAATTTTAGCCATTCCACTTTCCAAGCCAAATCTCAATTCACATGCCTTAGCCATGAAATGAATATTCAAACACACTTAAAATGCCATTCCTGAGGTGTTGGAAAAAGTCCCATTCAAAAATTCCAATTATTTTGACATTTGGACAATTTTGCCCCTGGTCCAATTCAGCTGTCCAGTTGAAAAGTGACTTTTTGCCTTGGACATTTTGGGAAAATCCAATGATGCACCCTCAAAGTACATGTCAAATGGAGTTTGTGCATATAAAGAACTTGCAATTTGGACAAAGTATGTGGTAGTTATGGCCTCCTGATTACGGTCTTTTCTGAAATTCAATGAGCCATATATTGCAAACCACACATCGGATTTTCAAGTTCTTGGACTTTTTGGAAAGGTGAGAACAAGATCTACATCTGTCATGTTGAACAATTTTTCATTTGAAGCTTCCTTGGACATCTGTTTTTGAGGTCAAAAACTTTCCACTTTTGGAAACTTCAATTACAAGTCACTTGCTATTTTTGGCAGTTTTTGTCCTGACTTGATTTTCTTCATTTTTAAGCTTTGAGATGTCATTTAACACTTGTTCCAACATGAATGAAGTGTATCCAACTCATTTCCACCTCCAAATTCACCAGATCATGTACAGTTGACCACAGTTGACTTTTTCAACTGATAGATGAATCTGGCAATGCATAGATCAAATTAAGCTTCAATCTCCAACTGAAATGGCTCAAGGGTGAAACCCTAGCCTCAATAAGCACAAAATAATCATATAATGAACCCCATAACCATCAGAAACCCCATCTCCTGATCCAGCCCTGATTGGCCCAATGCAACTGATTAGGGTTGACCAGTGGTCAAAACCCTAATCTCAAGGAATCAGCCTCAATCTTCTGATGACAACCAACCATGATGATGATGATGTATCATTGCAATCAAGATGAAGACCAATCTCCCTTGAGAATCATGAAACCCTAATTCACAGTCCAATCCTCAGATGGCCCATGATCAGTCATTAAACCCTAGCTTGCACCTTTGAACTTCCTCATCTCCTGATTAAGACTTGGGAAGATGGCTTGCACTATGTAACCACATGATATGCAATATGAAATGCCTAATGTCCTAAAATGATATGCAAATATGTTAATGCTAGTCCCAAGAGAGGAGGGCAAATTTTGAGGTGTTACAGCTGCCCCTATTCAATCCACTGTGAACCTGTCGATACGAAATAGCCTCGGATTTCGGATGATCAGGATGAAGAGTGATTGAATACCAAGAAACAGACGAACAATTTGCACTCTGATGGGATAATAATTAACAACGCCTGTCAGCATCGGCGAAGAAACAAACTCTGAAACGTCGACCTGGATACCAAAATAAATGGTAACACAGGGATAACCATGGTCTGAACACCACACATCCACTCGGGATTATCATCCTCTCCCTTTTTTTCTCTGCTTTTCTTGGACCCCGAAATTTTCTTATCTCTTTTTCATTTTCTTGAACCCCGAACGTTTCTCTGCTTCTTTTTCTTATTTTCTTGAATCCCGAAATTTTCTCTGCGCAAACGATCCTCGGACCTCTGCATTTGAACCCCAGAAAATGCCTCAGCACTCCTTTTTGCCAACATAATGAACCCCGATCTCCAGTTTGAACCCCAGTCGCCTGACGATAACTCTCGATCGCCAGAATGAACCCCGTTCTCCAGAAAATGTATCCACATTTCCTTTTCTCCATTTGAACCCCGTCTCCAGAAAATGTATCCACATTTCCTTTTCTCCATTTGAACCCCAGAAAATGCCTCAGCACCTCCTTTTCTCCAATCTCTCGTGATAATTCCGCTGGCAACGACGGAACTAACACCAAACCACTCTGAGGGCGACATGTCAGAGGGTAACCCTTCACAACGGAAGGTAGCATGTGCATCTCTTCCTCAGAAGACACCTATAACGACCTCCACTGGCATCCGCCAAAGCCTAAGGTGACACATGAACAGAAGACGATCCTAAGGACCTCATCCCGGATGTAATCTTCAACTCCATCTTCATTTGAACCCCAGAAAATGCCTCAGCATATACTCTTCTCTGATTGAACCCCGATCTCCAGAAAATGTCG
Source organism: Lathyrus oleraceus (assembly GCF_024323335.1). NCBI lineage: Eukaryota > Viridiplantae > Streptophyta > Magnoliopsida > Fabales > Fabaceae > Lathyrus > Lathyrus oleraceus. Next base: position 107,051,811 of record NC_066579.1, read on the forward strand.
CAACATCTCCTTTTCTCCATCTGATCGCGTAACGTCTTCTGATATCATTTCCATCTCTGTCCGACGGAAACATTTCCTCCAATATCGCACTACTGGGGAACACTGCTGATCTGACGTCATGGTACCACACTCCTCAGAGTAACATTTTCAACCAGACACTGACTGATGACTGGGAGAAAACTCGACGTTTACTGGACATCGGACGATGATGTTTACTGACACTAAAAAAAGCTCGACCAGACATTAACCAATGACCGGGAGGAAACTCGATGTTTACAGGCACCGAACAATGATGTTGACATGACATCAAACAATGATGCGGACAGACATCAAACAATGATGCGGACAGACATCAAACAATGATGCGGACAGACATCAAACAATGATGCGGACAGACATCAAACAATGATGCGGACAGACATCAAACAATGATGCGGACAGACATCAAACAATGATGCGGACAGACATCAAACAATGATGCAGACAGACATCAAACAATGATGCGGACAGACATCAAACAATGATGCGGACAGACATCAAACAATGATGCAGACAGACATCAAACAATGATGCGGACAGACATCAAACAATGATGCAGACAGACATCAAACAATGATGCGGACAGACATCAAACAATGATGCGGACAGACATCAAACAATGATGCAGACAGACATCAAACAATGATGCGGACAGACATCAAACAATGATGCAGACAGACATCAAACAATGATGCGGACAGACATCAAACAATGATGCGGACAGACATCAAACAATGATGCGGACAGACATCAAACAATGATCGACCAAACACTTACTGATGTCTGGGAAGAAACGGTGGTTCCAAACTCACAATGCTGAACTCCTCGGAGCATCGTCTTCGCTGTCAAACAAAACCAAACCTCAAGCGGTAATCACGGCTTGAATCGCGCTGATCGCGTCACATTTCCATCTCTGTCCGACGGAAAAGCTCCTCCAGTATCGCACTACTGGGGTACAACAACTCTCAAGCGGTAACCACGGCCCGAGTAACTGATGCTTGCAATGCTGATGTTGATCTTCCAACCAGTGAAACCACTCCTCAAACGGTAATCACGGCTCGAGTTGCATCTTCACCCACTGGCAGAACCATATCTCAAACGGTAACCACGGCTTGAGACTAGCCTATGCTTGCAATGATGCATGATTGATTTTTCTGCGTAATGCTCCACAATTATGGAAATGCTACGCGATTATTTATTTTTCTATGCAATATGCAATGCTTATTCTACATGATGAATGCATAAAAATATCCCCCTCAAGGGAATTTTCTGGGGAAAACGAGACTCTCCGCTGAGGAACTCGCCACTGCTCCGATTTCCACCCTGCCGGGGATAGCATTGCTGCTAGGAAATAGACAACCCTTGCTGGGGATACAGATCCTTTGCACCCAACCCTCTCGAGGACATGCTGGGGAATACCTCCTTTGCACCCCACCCTCTCGAGGACATGCTGGGGATACAGATCCTTCACTGCACTCTGTGGGAATACCACAGTCTTTGACTTGCTGGGGATATAGATCCCAACTCTGCTTTGGGAACCCTCACAGATACTCCCGCTGGGGAAATGAGCAATCTTCAACCTGCTGGGGGAATACCATCCAGACCCTGCTAGGGGAACGACAACTACTCCGCTGGGGAGGACCCAATCAATCCACATGTAGGATACCCTCGGCTGGGGATGCAGATATTCGTCTGCTACGGAAACTCGTTCAATCCACTGGTAGAATGAACACTGTTGGAGAGATATGTCATTGAAAAAACCCGCTCCACTCGGGGAACTGCTGGAGATATATTTCTTTGAACCCGCTCCACTCGGGGAACTACTGGAGATATATTTCTTTGAAAAAGACCCGCTCCACTCGGGGAACTGCTGGAGATATATTTCTTTGAAAAAGACCCGCTCCACTCGGGGAATAGCAACCTTCTGGCCTGGCCGCTGAGGAAACACCGTTGTAAACCTGCCGGGATAACCATCCTGACTCGGCTGGGGAGCACAGATCTGGAATCTGCTGGGGATTTGATCCTCTGATTCTGCTTGGGGACTTAGCTGGGAAATGAGAAAAGTTGGTACAGAACACCCGTCGACTCGTCGACCCACGGTATCTACCTTCCAGTCTCGTATCAGCTTTCCACTTTTGAGAAATTCCCAGACTCGTCTGGACCTTTTCTGCTCCATCATCTTGTATTCCCAATCGCCCCGCGCTCGACGAGAAACGTACTCCTGGGATTATACATACTTTTCAATCTTCCGACTTTGAAGAGTCTTCTTGATTAATTCCAAAGACCGTCGGACGTCTCTCGTCGTCTCTCCACCGTTCCTCCTTCTTCCCTGATCGAACTCTGCGGGGAACTGCATACTTTCAAGTCTTCCGACTTTGAAGAGTCTTCTTGATTACCATCAAGGATCGTCGTGCGTCGCAACGTCACTTCGTCATTCTTTCATTCATTAGTTCCTGAGCGAACTCTCTAGGGATCTGTTTTCAAAAGCTTCCACACCACAACCTGCAAGTGAGTGAAGAATATCTAACAGTACCTGCAAAACAGACCGTCAGATAAAACCGTGCCCCAGGCGTGTCAAGATTTCAACACTTGGGTCACTCAACCTTCCAAATAAGATTTCAAGCTTTCAATCTCATAAACATGCATTGGAAGGGACCTGTATGTCTTAAAATGCAAAATTCTTTATCAAAATAATCGGATGTTTTGGCAATCAAAGCGGTAATGAAAAACAAAAACAAAATTATTTGACTGAATATGCATTTTATTGATTGGAAAAGTGCGGCTCAAATGAGCAATACAAAGGGAAGCAATTCCTGAAAAGAGGTAATTGCGCTCAAAAGGAAAAATCTATCCTAATGGCAATGTGAAACCCGTAATCTCATCGAGTTCCAACTCGGTTACACCCCATATGTCCTCAGACTCTCCGTGCTTTCTGCCTTCTGAACAAGACGATTCTGATTGATCCCTACCGGGTATTATCCATGATGCTTTAACCAAAGCGCAAACGATCATGCTAGACGCAGTTGTTCGTTTCAATCCCTCTTTTGCCTGGACCGCCCTTTCGGGTTTTCAGTCCACCGGGATACCCCTTTTTGCCCAAGTCACCTTTTCAGGTTTTCGACTTGCCGGGTGTACATTTTTTATTTTTATCCCTAATTTTTGCCCGAACCTTTCTTTCTGTTTTTGGTTCGCCGGGATGCCCATTTTTGCCTGGACTATTTTGTTCTTTTCGTCCAGCGGGTCAATTTATACGAAGTATTTTTTAACTGCGTCCGCATTCACAGGGGATGGAAAATCCTCGCCATCCATGGTCGTTAACAACAAGGCTCCGCCAGAGAAAACCTTCTTGACCACGAATGGACCTTCATAATTCGGTGTCCATTTGCCCCTTCGATCGTTTTGAGGAGGAAGGATCCTTTTCAGCACCATATTACCCACGTGATATACCCGAGGTCTCACCTTTTTGTCAAAAGCACGCTTCATCCTCTGCTGGTACAACTGCCCATGACAGATGGCTGCTAGCCTCTTTTCCTCTATCAGGCTCAACTCTTCGTACCGGGTCCTTACCCATTCAGCCTCTTGCAATTCCACGTCCATCAGGACTCTCAAAGAGGGAATCTGAACCTCGACAGGTAATACCGCCTCCATTCCATATACCAATGAGAAAGGAGTTGCCCCAGTAGATGTGCGTACCGATGTTCGATACCCAGGATACCAGTTTCCTACTCAGTCACACCATCGGTGTATTCAAACGTTATCCGGGCAACAAAAGCTTATTCACCTTAACCTCCCCATCAGACATCAGAATCCGTTCGGATTTGGGGTCAGGCCCCTCCTCCGGGATCGGTCACTCTCAATCTTTCGATTAGAGCACCTCGAGATGTCCTCATCAGGGAACTCAAACTTCATCGGTTGATCATCCTCCACGGGTTGCTGAGAGATGTAATCAGGCGATACACCCCTTGATTGCTTTCTGAGAGTATCCCAAATCAATCAACATTCTTTTGCATTCTCTCAACCCGTCCGGTCATTGCTGGCCTCTCAAACACATACTCGATCGGATCCATCTCGGAAATCCACAAAGTGGCATGAACCAGCATAAACTGTCTCAATCGGCGAGCAGCCTATGCCAAAGTACATCAAGTTTTCTCGAACAGTGAATGTATTGTTTCACAGTCGGTAAACTTTTTGCTAAGGTAAATTGCATGCTCTTTTCGACAAGACGCGTCATGCTGACCCAATACACCTCGTAAACCCCTCGAAGGCCGTCAAGTACAGATTAACAATTGCTCCTTCCACAGGAGGTATCAGAATCAGAGGTTCCTGCACCTTATTCTTTTATTTTTTCCAATGCCCCTTGGCAATCATTATTTCACCTGACCGTTTGATCTTTTTTTTTTTCAACATCTTGAATGGGTTCCCACGTGGCTGTTAGGTGAGATGTGAACCATGACAGGTAGTTCAATCTTTCTAAGAAACCACGAACCTCTCTTTTTCTTTCTCGGTTCAGGCGTTTCTCTTATTGTTCTTTTTTTTTTTTTTTTTTTTTTTTTGCAGGATGAACCTCGATTCCTCCCTTACAATGAACCCCAACATCTTACCGGACCGCACTCTGATAGTGCACTCACTTGAATTCAACCTCAGTTTGAATTGTCTCCACCAGATGCCCCACTCCTGTTTCGGGACTTTGCTATCATGTCATAGCATAACATTCAACTTCATGATGAATCATATCATGAAACAAAGTCACCATGGCTCTCTGATACAGGCACTGGCGTTTGCTTCTCTGGAGGACAGTCTCCTTTCCATGGTAACTTGTACACAACGACATTGGTATCCGCCCTGGCATATCCTGACATGACCAGGTGAAGGCATCCACATGCTCTTTCAACAAGGCTACCATTCTGCTCTCGATTCGCCTCTGAAGCGGCCTCATTTTCCTATTTCCTTCCTGACCTCGGCGGTGCTTGGAACAACAATCTCAACCCGCTCCTCGTGCGGCTGAATCACCTTCTCCTCTTGTTTTAACAACCTGGCTAATTCCAGCAGATCACAATCTTCTTCGTCTTCTTCTTCAGCAAGATAGATTGATTTGTCGAAGTCATATGAGGGGTAACCGAATCGTTATCAACGAGATCCGGAGAATATTTTTGAAGTTTGGGACGAGACAAATCAAAAAGGAAAAATGAAAACAAACATTGCCATTTTTATTTGTTTTTTTAAACTGCAAAAATAAATGAAAAACAGGGAACACCGCTTTTTGACTGAAAAACATCCATTTATTAATGATGCAGAAAATGCAAATTTATGAACATGAGGTGGCCCTTACAATGGACCATTACGTGTCGGGCAACACGTAAGGCTTTCATGCATATAAACTGAAAACAAGAAACATTACTCTTCAGGCTGAGTGTCAGTGTTGATCTTTTTAAGCCTTCCAGCTTCCTGGTACGCACGATTTTATCCATTGATCAATCTCCCAGTCACTGTCAGTTTCTTTACCCACTGTATAGGCGTGATCTGAATCTTCAGCAATTGCGTTCACCATCGCCTGACCATGTGCCGACATGGGATTAGCATTAACATTTGGAGACGGTGCAAAGTTAATAGCCTTGGAGTCCACCAGGTCCTGGACAACATTCTTGAATGCTCTACAGCCCTCAATGTTATGCCCCGGTGTTCCAAAA